>NC_049241.1:33117243-33438989 GCF_011100685.1 Canis lupus familiaris | reverse complement strand
TCTGCCTGTGTCTCTGCCTCTCTCTCTCTCCCCCCCCCCCCCCCCCCCCCCGTGTGTGTCTCCATGAATAAATAAATAAAATCTTGAAAAAAAAATCTTGAAAAAACATGATTACCAATATTGAGACAAGATGAAGAATATATGATTAGTCATGTATCTATTTAATAAATTATTTAAAAAAAGAAAGAAAGAAAGAAATTCTTTCACACAAAGAAAACTCTAGACCCAGACAACTTCACTGGTGAAATTTATCAAATATTTAACAAATACCAATCTTACAGAATACCAATCTTATGCAAATACCAATATTACACAAACTCCTTCATAAAATGGAAGGGGGCCTTTCTATATTTGTTGTATGAATCCTGAATAGCACCAATAACAAAAATTTTCCAGAAAAATTATAGATAAATATCCTTCAGGAATACAAACACAAAAACTTTAAGTATATAAACATATAAAAAGGATAATAAATTATGACTAAATGAGGCTTTTCTCAGAAAGAAAACAATGGTTTAACATTCAGAAATCAATGTAATTCATCATTAATAGAAAAAAAAGAAGAAAATCATGTGATCACTTTAAAGCTACAGAAAAATACTCTTTTGTAATAAAAAAGTAGCAAATTAGGTTTAGAAGTAACTTCCCCAAACTGATAGAGGGCATCTATAGAAATTGTTAACTAACATCTTATTTTTTCATTTTTAAAGTTTATTTATTTATGTAATCTCTACACCAACTGTGGGGGTTAGACTCACAATCCCAAGATCAAAAGCCACTTGCTCCTCTGACTGAGCCATCTAGGTAACCCTTCTAACATCATATTTAATGGTGAAATATTGATTGCTTTCTCTACAATTATTAACAAGCCAAGGAGGTTCACTTTCAGTATTTCCAACCAACAATATGTTGATCTAAGCCAGTGCAATAAGGCAAGAAAAAGAAATAAAAGTCATATAGATCAGAAAGAAAGAAGTAAACTTCTCTATTCACAGATGACATCATTGTTTACATTGAAAAATCTTAAGAATCTACAAAATAGCTACTTAAACTAATAAGTAAATTTAGCGAAGTCATAGAATAAAGGTAAATACATATGGGCAGCCCGGGTGGCTCAGCAGTTTAGCGCCATCTTCAGCCCAGGGCCTGATCCTGGAGACCAGGGATCGAGTCCCACATTGGGCTCCTGCATGGAGCCTGCTTCTCCCTCTGCCTGTGTCTCTGCCTCTCTCTCCCTCTCTGTGTCTCGAATGAATAAATAAATAAAAATCTTTTTTTTAAAAAAACGTAAATACACAAAAATCAACTTAATTCTATAAGCTAGCAGCAAACAACTAAACATACACCTGTTATTCTTTTTTTAAGATTTTATTTATTTACTCATGACAGACACAGAGAGAGAGAGCGAGAGAGAGAAAGAGAGAGAGAGGCAGAGACACAGGCAGAGGGAGAAGCAGGCTCCATGCAGGGATCCTGACATGGGACTCGCTCCCGGGTCTCCAGGACCACACCCCGGGCTGAGGGTGGTGCTAAACCGCTGGGCCACCAGAGCTGCCCAACATACACCTGTTATGACCCAACAATTCCTTTCTTAGAAAAATGTAAACATATATCCACAAAAAGACTTGCATGAGAATATTCATAGAAGCTTTATTCATAACATCCAAAACTGGCAACTAGGTATCTACTAACAGGAAAGTGGATAAACAAACTATGGTATAGTTATACAATTGACTTCAATTCAGCAATATAAAGGTATATAATACCAATATATGTAACAACTTTGATGAATATAAAAACATCCTAAGTCAAAGAAACCTTATACAAAAGAATACCTGCAGTATGATTTCATTTATGTGGTGTTTAAGAACAGAGAAAAATAGTAGTATTGAAAAAATCAGAAAGTAAGGGTGGAGGTGGAGATGGGGACTGAATGGGAAGCAGAATCAGGAAACTTAGGTAACGATGGCAAAGTTCTAGACTTTGTTGAAGTTTGTATTACACAGAGTTAGGCATTTGTCAATACTCATTGATTGGTATTCTTTAAGATTTGTTTCACTCTGCATAAAATTTTATCAATTAAAACATAAATAAGTATTGAACTGTAGTTAATGATATGCATGTTAGGAGAGAAATATATTTATCTGCAATTTGTTTTAAAATGCATTTATTTGGGACCTGTGGCTCAATCGGTTAAACATCTGCCTTCAGTTCATGTCATGATCCCGGGACAAGCCCCTGGTTGGGCTCCCTGCTCAGTGGGGAATCTGCTTCTCCCTCTCCCTTTGCCCCTCCCCCTATTCATGCTCTCTCTGTCTCTCAAATAAATAAAATCTTTGAAAAAAATAAAATGCATTTATTTAAAAAATAAAATAAATTGATGGATGGATATGTGATTATTAAATATTAAATATTATGATCATGCGCTGGGCTGAAGGCAGGTGCCAAACCACTGAGCCACCCAGGGATCCTGCTTCAAAAGTATTTAAAATATTTATATTAATTCTTTCACAAATCCCCTACTCTTGTGGCTAAGAAAACAGAAACTGAGAGTTCAGTTGTAAATTCCCACCGACTAGCCAGTGGCACAGGCTTGACTCAAATTTTCTGTCTCTAAATTCCCTGTTCTACTGACTTTATCAATTGATGGCCACCATAACATGTTCATCAATGATTTCATTGTATAAACATCAAAGGGTACTGATAAATGAAGAAAAATGTTGTAAAAACATGGATATATCCTCAATCTTTTTGTTCGGGGGGAGAGAGAGGGAGTGCAAAGGGGGTGGGAGGAGGGGCAGAGGAAGCCGGAGAGAGAGAATCTTAGGTTCCATGCCCAGCACAGACCCCAAAGCCAGGCTTGATCTCACAACCCTGAAATCACAACCTGAGCTGAAATCAAGAGTCAGACACCTAACTTAACCACCCAGGTGCCCCTATTCTCAGTATCTTTTAATACTTATTTTGATATCAGAAATAAAAAGCCTGACACATTGACATTGAAGAGTCTATGAATCATAAAATTCGATAGTCTACATTTTAAACATCTATATGTACAAGATGAAGTAAAAAATTGAGAGGTTTATATTTTGTTTTACTAATTAGTAAATCCACTGAGGTTTTGCTAACAGTTTATTTTCTAATTGTGTATTTCAATTAAGTCCCAAATCATTAACATCAGGAAAAATGCTCAATGTCTTAGGTGTTTTAGCAGAGTTTTACAAATCAACCATACAATTATTATGCTCATGGTCTGTGAAATGCAATAAGCAAAGCTTTAATGACATTTGTCCTTTACTTTTGCATAGGAATTATATGTTCTATTTGAGACTGTATTTTTTTAAACATTAAAACGTGTTTTTGGAAATAAAATAATTTTTTGCTCTTACACCTTCAGCATCTCCTAGAACTGTGACAAAGTGGACACTCAATAAAATATTTGTTGAACAAGTGAACAAATGGATAGGTGGATGGATGCGTGGTACTAGAAAGAGGTGACATTTGTAAACTGGACAGGCAATGCAAATGCTGTAGGTTTACGGTTGTTTAATGTGCTAAGTTTTTTTTATAAACTATGTATCACCCAATGTAATCCACATATTAGAAGACATTTTGACATTCTGTAACTAAAATTTAATGAGAAGGGAATTTGTTTTAAAAATTGGAGCTTGAGACGCCTGGGTGGCTCAGTGGTTAGGAGTCTGCCTTCTGCTCAGGGTGTGATCCTGGAGTCCAGGGATCAAGTCCCTCATCAGGCTCCCTGCATGGAGCCTGCTTCTCCCTCTGCCTATGTCTCTGCCTCTCTCTCTCTCTTTCTCTCTATCTCATGAATAAATAAATAAAACCTTAAAAAAAACTGAGCTTATTGAATAAATAAATAAGTAAAAAATCAGAGCTTAATGTGCATGGAAACTAATATAACATTATATCAACTCTGCTTAAATAAGAAAAATTAAAAATTAAATTAAAATGAAAAATCTGAGTTTAGAACTCCTGAGTTATCTTGAACAGTTCACAGCTCTGGCACTTTGTCATTCCTAAGGCCCCATCTGCCACTGTTATTTGAGACACATAGTATCTTTTCCAGAATCAGGAGACTTGAGAGGTTTCATACACATTTCTCTCTCTCCCATTACAGTGCCCATCACACAAGAGATATTAAATAAATGCTAGCTGAATAAGCTCACTTAATTTATAACATTTAAAAAACATCTCAGCCTTTGTTTTTCTCAAATCTCGAGTATAGTTTCTTATTTTTACATTTTGAATTCAGTTAAAATTATTTTCAGTATAGTGCCTTGCACATATCACACTCTATTTTTTAAAGATTTACTTATTCTATTTATTTGAGAAAGAGAGAAGGGGGGGCAGAGGGAGAAATAATCTCAAGCAGACTCCCTGCTGAGCTCATGCCCTTGATTTTAAATTTTTCATATGAAATCACCTGAAAAAAATGTATTTTTATTTTTAAAAATTTTTTAAAGATTTTATTTATTTTTTTTCATGGGAGACCCAGAGAAAGAGGCAAAGACATAGGCAGAGGGAGAAGCAGGCTCAATGCAGGAAGCCTGATGTAGGACTCGATCCTAGGACTCCGGGATCACACCCTAAGCCAAAGGTAGACGCTCAACCGCTGAGCCACCCAGGTGTCCCGTATTTTTATTTTTAAAGGATTCATTCAAGGGGTGCCTGGGTGGCTCAGTCAATTAAGCATCTGCCTTCAGCTCAAGTTATGATCCCAGAGTCCTGGGATCAAGCCCCTCATTGGGCTCCCTGCTCAGCAGAGAGTCTGCTTTTCCCTCTGCCCCTCCACACCCCCAGCTCATGCTCTCTCTCTCACTCACTCTCAAATAAAATCTTTAAAAAAATAAAAATAAAAGATTCATTCAATATAACAGTACATAGAGCAAGATATGATTATCTCCTTCAATTCTTCCCCATATACTTCCCAACCTAGTATTTGTTACCATTACCAACAGTTTATGCTTCTCCTTCCTACCTTTTTTGAAGTGCTTGATATCATAGGCAGATGTGCACACACATTTTTATCCACATGGAGTCAGACATATATGTTGCTCTACAGTGGGTCTTCTCTACATGAACATGACACTGTATCAGTACCTATAGCTCTACCTCACCCTTCAATAGCTGCTTGACACTGCATCAGGTGGATGAACCATAATTTATTGAATTATATCTCTGATAATGGGCACTTAGGGTTGTCTCCAACTTTTTTTTCCATTCATAAAACTTTTATTCCACTTACATGAACTTAATACACGTGTTCTTAACAATTATGCTTGGATTGTTCATGAAAATTTCATAAGACATTAAACAAAGCTAGCCATCATCTCAAGTTATTTCCTTGTTCACTATTTTTACAGCACATGCATGTTAGGCAAGTATCAAAAAAAAATCACAAAAGCAAAAAACCAAACCAAAACAACAACAAAAAAAGTTAAATACATGGAATTTTTGTTTTGCTGCTATGCTTGATAAAGTAACGGATAAAGTGAGAAGGGATGGATACTTTATCCATAAAGTAATGGATATCAAGCAATTCCTTTTTACTGCATCTTTACTTGTACATTTGTTCTTAGGTTGCCTAAAACATTTAAATACAAATAAAAGGAGTGTAGCAAAAATAATGACAGCAAACAGCAGGTAACTTTACAAATAATGGAATGTGAACCATTTCTGCCCTTATCCAGAGTAAACTGGGTCACAACTAAAGGAACACTTCTGCAATTGTAGTCAAAGGTGTGCACATTGAGAAAGAGTATTCCACAGATACTCATGGTTCACATGTAATATCTACAGGATACCCATTTCTACTACAGCCTTGTAAGTGTTCCAAACTTTAAAGTACCCACAATAACTACACCTGTATCTGGAACCAATTATCCCTTTTATTCCCCACCAGGAAAAAACAATATGTAGGCAGTTTTCTTTGCTTAGACATGGAAGCAGTTTTAACACTGGCCCTTGTGAAGCCACAATGTACAAAAAGGACTATGCCAAACATTTATAACTAGTATAAAAATTCCACATCCCCATATTGGCCACCTCAAGATGAAAACAGACAACTCCCTAAATGTTAACTGGCTCTACTCGCCTAATATTGAACATAAAAACCATATGGGAAATATAGAAATTCAAATAGAAGTAACATAACCTGTCATAAATCGTAAACAAAAAATGATTTGTGGGACAGCATGAATGACAAATGGTCTACTGTGTAAATTTTAGAATGAGGCAGACAAAAGTTGGAAGGCCGGTTAATTTTCCCCTCCTTCTCCTGCTTCAGCTTCGTCTCTTTGGGTGTCCGATATCCACAATGTCAAGTTGTCTCTCAGTAATTGCATTATTAGTGTGCTGTCTTTGACTTTTCACTTAATGTATCAAGTTCAGCAATGGCTTCATCAAAAGCTGTCTTTGCAAGAGAGCAGGCTTTCTCCGGTGAGTTCAGAATTTCGTAATAGAAAACAGAGAAGTTAAGGGCCAGACCCAATCTCATAGGATGTGTTGGTTGCATTTCCTTTTTGCTGATTTCAAAAGCTTCTTGGTATGCTTGTTGTGACTGATCCACAATCCCTTTCTTGTCATCACCAGCAGCAACTTTGGCCAAGTAACAGTGGTAGTCTCCTCTCATTTTCAAATAGAGGACTTTGCTCTCTGTGAAGCACTGGGGATCAAAGACCTTTTCAAGAGAGACAGTACATCATTGCAGAGATCTCTTAGCTCAGTCTCAATTTTCTCTCTGTATTCTCGAGCCATCTGCTGTTTTTTCTCAGCACCTTCCGTCTTTTGCTCAATACTTGAGACGACCCTCCAAGATGACCTACGAGCTCCTACAATATTTTTATAAGCAACTGAGAGAAGATTCCTCTCCTCATTGGATAATTCAGCTCCTTGCTCAGTTACGGACTTCCTGCAGGCTGCCATGTCATCATATCGCTCAGCCTGCTTGGCCAGTCTGGCCTTCTGCATCAGCTCATTTTTATCCGTGACTGGAAGTTCTGTGTCTGGAGTGGGTGGTGGCGGACGGACAGGGGCTCAGCAGTCTCCGTCTCCAACTTTTTAAACTACAATAAATATTTTGGCAGCGAATACCCCGTACATACATTTTAGCGTATATGCAGGAGTATTTCCGTGAAAAATTTCTTTGAAGAGTATATTATTTTGGGGGGAAGCTGTCATATTTCCTTCTAGGAAATCTTTACCAATGAATACTCCCACTCAGTCTAGTCCTTGTCCTTCTGTTCTCCCCAGATTGACAGTGGAAACAAGAAAGCTCTGAGCTAGCCTAAATTAGACTCAGGCTATCCCCACACACAATATTCAAAGATGAAACAGTTTTGGATTTAGGCCTACACTTTAGTGCCACTTAATCTAATCATTGCAAATTAAATGAGAGTTGTTGGTTAACCTGAAGACCTGATTGTTACTTATAACACTGTTTCTGGAGCATGAATGTTATGGTTCTTATTAACTAAAACAAACAACAAACAACCTTTTGAATCACAACATTTGTTAAACTCCAGCATACATCAAGGGTACGCTAGGTAGCCAGGAGCTGAAATGGTTTCTGTCTTCAAGAAACTGATGGCTAAGAAGATAGTAATTAACTTTGTTAAGTGAGACACTGTGCTTATGGTTCTGTAAAAAAAAAAAAAAAAAAAAAAAAAAACCTTGTAGAAAAGATTCTACTTTAGTATTTATAGGTAAAATTTCAAGATGTCTGTGTTTTGCTTACAATACTTCAGGAAAATAAGAAAACAGAAAATTAGGGCAAGTGTTGCAAAATGTTAAGTTTTGGATTGGAGTGATGGGTATATGCAAATTTATTATATCTAATGAATAAAGATAAAATAATGTGGATTCATTATTCTCTCTACTGTTTTTTTTTCAAGTTTTATTTTTTTTTAAGTAGTCTCTCCACCCAATGTGGGGCTTGAACTCAACTCTCAGATCAAGAGTTGCATGCTCTACTGACTGAGCCAGCCAGGTTCCTCTCTCTCTCCTTTTGAAAACATAAATAATAAAATTCTTAGTCTTTGAGGAACACCAATATATAAATACAAAATATAAGAATATAATAAAGATATATGTACAAGAGTTTATGAAAGCGGAAAAGGGCCCAAATCTGTTTGGGTGAGATTGACCAGGCCTGAGAATGGGTAAGAGCCCAACTCTCGTATCAAACTACCTGGGTTCAAATTCCAGGACCTTCTCTTTTTAGCTGTGTGACCTTAGGCATGTAACTTAGCCTCTTTGTGCTCACTTTCCTCTATAATAAAATGTGGATAATTATAGTACCTAATTGATAATTAAATGAGATAATTTGTGAAGCCCTTGGAATAGTGCCTGATACACAGTAAACATTAAACTGTTCGCTAGAATTTATTACCATTGTCAATGTTATTATGAAGGCTTTTCAGAAATGTTTTGAGGCAGAGATGTTTCAAGAAAAGCAACGTAACTTAAGGCCAATCAGGTGTAGGTGTGTGTGTGTGTGTGTTTGTGTGTGTGTGTGTTAGGGGAGGTGGAGGGAGAAGTGAATGTGATGCCCATATTTCTAGCTTAAGTGAAGAGTTGGATAATGACATCATTAACTAAGAAGGGAAGACAGACGAAGGAGAGTTTCTAACCTGGAAATTGTATTTCTAATCTTATAAACAAATGAGCAAGTATATAGCAAACTGAATTATCTCAGAATTGAAATATAGTTTTCAGAATGAGAAGGTAAAATACTAATGACAATTGGCAGCAGAAATGTAAAGTGATAAACATTCTAAAAATAATAAACATTCTAAAACACTTGGTGATGCAGTCGGTTAAGCATCCTACTCCTGATTTTGGCTTAGGTCCTGATCTTGGGGTCATGGGATTGATCTTGGGGTAGTGGGCTCAGTGCAGATTTTGCTTGAGATTCTCTGTCCCTCTGCCTCTGCCCCCCCCAACCTGTGCTCGCATGTACTCTCTCTCTCAAATATATAAATAAATCTTTTAAAAAAAAATAAATAAAAATACTTGAGGGGCTAACTTTATCTAAAATAGTTATTGTTATATACCTCACTCATGTAACCTAAATAAGTGAGATCATTTTAGTACTAGAATATACCTGGAAATAATATTATTTCAGAGTGGAATTGCCTTAAAATAAATATATATTTCTCAAAGGTTATAATCAAATAAGGTAGCTGTCATGGAGTACCTGAGAATTCTTGGAGGTGTTTGGGTCCCCATTAAAGGAGATACACTTTGTGGGACAGGGGCAGTAAAGAGCAAAAATGATCCCTGGAATCCTTTACTTTCAAAGCCTCAAAGTCTTATCCCTTACCCTCAATCTCTTCTATAGCCATGACATCTATTTACTTAATAATCTCTCTTTAGAATTTAAAAAGTTTTTAAGGAAAAAATAATTTATTAATGTATCATGTCACTGATCCATTCATGATTATAACTATTACCAGTTTTCATTTTCATTTTTAACATTTTCTATTTAATTTTGGAACAATCTCAAATGTACAGAAAAGTTGCAAGTACAGTACAAACTTTTTTCTCTCCAATCACTTGAAGCAGTTGCTGTTCTGATACTTCATTATCACCCCTGCATACTTCAGTGTGTTTTTCCTGCAAGCAAGGACATTCTCCTATACACTCACAGGAAGAGCATCTAAGTCAGGAAATTAATATTGATTTATCACTATCATCTAACCATCAAACTCCTTTCAGGTTTCATCATTGTCCCAAATAGCATCCTTTACAGTAAAAGGATACAGCTCAGAATCATATATTGCCTTCAGTTGTGACTCTTTAGTCTCAGCCAATTAGCAACAGATGTTCAGTATTTCCTTGATTTTTCATGACTTGGACACTTTTGAAGATTACCGTCAGCTACTTTGTGGAACATCCTTCACTTAAGGTTTGTTTGATGTTTCCTCATGATTAGATTCAAGTTAAGCATCTTTGGCAGGAAGTCACAGAAATGATGCTACGTTCTTTTCATTATTTGCTATCAGATAGCACATGACTTTTATTTGTCCCATTACTAGTGATGTTTAACTCTGAGCATTTGATTAAGATGCTTCCCCACTATGAAGTTATTCTTTCCCCCTTTATAATCCAATATTTTGTGTGTGGGGGGGTACTTTATACCTATGTAAATATTCTATTTTTTACGAACTTTTTATTTATTCATTTATTTCTATCAGGATGGATTCATTTTATTTAATGAGTTACAATTTTTTAAAAGATTTTATTTATTTCAGAGAGAGAGAGAGAGAGAGAGCACAAGCATGAGCAGGGGATGGAACAGAGGGAGAAGCTGACTCCATGCTGAGTGGAGAGCCTGAGAGGGAAGCAGGCTCTATTTCAGGACCCCAGGATCATGACCTGAGCCAAAGGCAGATGCTCAACCAAGTGAGCCTAATGAGTTATGAGTACTAGATGTCCTAATGAGTGTCCCTAATGAGTTATAATTTCATTATTCATCATGATGGGGAAAGTTACCCTGATTTTCCCTGTTGATGGCTGCTGACTGATTAGGATGGCAATTACTGAAGTTTGGAGGGGCTGTGGCAATTTCTTAAATAAGACAATGAAGGGGGCATCTGGGTGGCTCAGTCAGTTAAGCCATCTGCCTTTGGCTCAGGACCTGATTCCAGGGTCCTGGGATGGAGCCCTACGTTGGGCTCCCTGCTTAGGTTCTCCTTCCCTGTCTGCCTGTCACTTTGCCTACTTGTGCTCTCGGTCTCTCTTTCTCTGTCAAATAAATAAACAAAATCTTAAAAAAAAAAAAAAAGACAATGAGGTTTCCCTAGCAACTGACTATTCCTTTCACCTGAACATGTAGAGGCCATTGTAGGGGTTATTAACTGACCCAATTTCAGTATTGTTGTGTGTCAAGGAATAGTAGAGGGATATTGGGGAACAGGGGTTTGTAGAATAATCAGAACACACACAAACTTTGTGGATTAAGTTTGCCATCTTATATAGGTTCCTGGCACCTCAGAACAATTACAATAGTAACATCACAGATCACTGATCACAGATCACCATAGCGAATATGATAATAAATATGATAATAATGAAAAAGGTTTGAAATATTGTGACAATTACCAAAGTAGAACACGGAGACATGAAGTGAGTCAATGTTGTTGAAAAGATGGCACCAATAGACTTGTTTGATGCAAGATTGCCACAAACCTTCAATTTGTGTAAAAAAAAAAAAAAATGCCGTCTCTGAGAAGCACAATAAAACAAAGCACAAAAAACACAAGGTATGCACGTAATTCCAAACTAGCACCATAGAGTTCATTCTATTTCCTTTTCCGTATTTGTAATTCCTTTCTCTGACAGTGAGAAACCTGGTTTCTGTGATCCTCAATATATATTCACTTATTTGATATATTCCCCCTATGTAACCAAACTTCCATGGTTACCACCCTCTCTCTGAAGAGATGTCCTGGGACACCTGGGTGGCTCAGTGGTTTGAGCATCTGCCTTTGGTTCAGGTCAGGATCCTGGGGTCCTAAGATAGAGTCCCACATCGGGCTCCCAGTAGGAAGCTTGCCTCTCTCATGAATAAATAAATAAAATCTTTAAAAAAAGAGAGAGAGATGCCCTATTCCCTCATGTGAGCTCTGACATCTCATGCATGCCAGGCTGCCTTCCTACATAGAAGCCTTCCTTACCCCACTAAAGCACCTGTAGTCTGTTCTACGTACTTCCTCAAACACAAAACCCCTTCTCTCCCTGCTTGGGTTCTGACCCTCCACATTGATCTACTCTCTATATGGGTGCTTTCTTCAGCCCACTCAGGCTCTGAGACTCTACACTAAGCTGCCCTTCTTCATAGATATTCACCTTACTCCTTGCTTTCTGAAATCCTGCACCAGGCTCCCAACCTACATAAAAGTCTTCCTTGTCGTACCTGGACTCCAGAACTGCCCTCTCACACAGATGCTCTCCTCACCTGACGTTTCTTCCTGCATCCTTTCCCTAGTTGCCTCTCCACCAAAGTAGCCTCTGTATCCCTCTTGTGCTCTAACACCCACCTATGAAGACATCCTCTTTATCTTACACTGGCTCTGACACCCCACATGAGGGTAGCCCTTTGTGGGGGTCCCTCCTTACCTTGATTGGACTCCCATCCCATGTTCTGGGCCCTTGGGGCTCACCAATCTTGCCCAGATTCCTACTTCATTTGGCCCCACCAAATGACATGAGGACTGAATTATTCAGGAAGGGAAGAGGAAAAAAATCATACAACTGTTTTAACGTGAACTCATTGTCTTCCATTATTAAGACATTGCTTTTGACCCTGTATACAGGATATGATTTAGCTAAATTACTGATGTAATTTTTCCTTTTAATCACAGTATTTCAAAAAAATATGGAGTTTATTATTATAGGCCACAAGGCTTTATGTGAACTAGTCTTCTCTTCCTCCCTCTTCCCCCTCGGACTGTCTCCCCTGGCTGTTCCTTTCTGCCACCCTGGTCTCTATGAAATTCTTTTTTTCATTTGTATTAAGTATAGTTGACATGCAATGTTATATTCTTTTCAGGTGTAAAACACATGATTTCACAATTCTATACATTATGCAATGCTCATCACACTAGGTGTAGTTACCATCTGTCACCAAAGTAATTGTGATATTATTGACTATATTCTTTATGCTGTACTTTTCATCTCTGTGACTTATTTTATAACCAGAAGTTTGCATCTTTTAATCTCCTTCACCTATTTCTCCCATCTCCCAACCCTTCTCCCTTCTGACAACTTTCAGTTCATTCTCTGTGTTTATGAGTCTATTTCCGGGGTTTGTTTTTTTGTTTGTTTTAGATTCTACATATAAGTGAAATCATATGGTTTTGTTCTTTATTTTTTCACTTAGCATAATACCTTTTCAGTCAACCTGTATTGTCACAAATGGCAAGATCTCACTCTTTTTTATGGCTTATTCTTTTTTATACATTGTATATGTATATAATGTATCTTCTTTATCAATTCATCTATCAATGGACACTTAGGTTGCTTCTATATCATGACTATTGTAGATAATACTGCAGTGAACATAGCGGTGCATATATCTTTTTGAATTAGTGTTATTTTCTTTGATATGTTTCTTAGATACCTTAGATATCTATCTTAGGTATCTTTCTTACATATCCAGTAGTGTGATTACTGGATCATATAGTATTTCTTTTTTTTAATTTTTTTTAAGATTTTATTTATTTATTCATGACAGACAGAGAGAGAGAGAGAGAGAGAGAGGCAGAGACACAGGCAGAGGGAGAAGCAGGCTCCATGCAGGGAGCCCAACGCGGGACTTGATCCCGGGACTCTGGGTCCACGCCCCGGGCCGAAGGAAGGCACTTAAACAGCTGAGCCACCCAGGCTGCCCACATACAGTATTTCTAATTTTAATTTTTTGAGGAACCCCCATACTGTTCTCTGTAGTGGTTGCACCAATTTACATCTCGACCAACAGTACATGAAGGTTCTCTTTTCTCTACATCCTCACCAACACTTGGTATTTCTTTCTTTCTTTCTCTTTCTTTCTTTCTTTCTTTCTTTCTTTCTTTCTTTCTTTCTTTCTTCTTTCTTTCTTTCTTTCTTCTTTCTCTTTCTTTCTTTCTTTCTTTCTTTCTTTCTTTCTTTCTTTCTTTCTTTCTTTTAAAGATTTTATTTATTTGAAAGAGAGAGAGAGAGAGAGAGAGGGAGAGAGAGAGCATGAGCTGGGGGAGAGGCTTAGGGAGAAGCAGACTCCCCGCTGAGGAGGGAGCCCAACACAGGACTCAATCCCAGGACCTGGAGATCTCAACCTGAGCCAAAGGCAGACACTTAACCCACTGAGTCACCCAGGCACCCCATTCTTTTCTTTTTCATTCTTATCTTTTTGATACTAGTCATTCTGACAGGTGTGAGGTGATATATCATTGTGGTTTTGATTTGTATTTCACCAACGATTAGAGATATTGAGCATCTTTTCGCGTGTCTGTTGGCCAGTAATGTCTTCTACACCAAAGTAAAAAGTTTTGCACAGCAAAGGAAACCAGCATCAAAACAAAAAGGCAACCTACTGCATGGGAGAAGATATCTGCAAATGATTTCTCTGTGATGGGGTTAATATAAAGAATTTATAAAATATATAAAGAATTTATACAAATTCTATACCAAAAAATATAAAGAATTTATACAACCTAACACCCCCAAAACCCAAATAGTCCAATTAAAAAATGGGCAGAGGACCTAAATAGACATTTTTCCAAAGAAGATACACAGATGGCCAACAGATACATGAAAAGATGCTTTATGCAATTCTTAAAAGAGTCTGGGACACTCCTGGCTTAGGGCTGAGGGCCTCTGCCTTGGTGGTTCCTCTTTCTGGAACACTTTTTCCCCAGATGTCCCCATCACTTACTCCAGTGACACCTTCAAGTTTCTGTTTAGATCTCACCTCAATAAAGTCTACTCCGATGAGCCTGTTTATTTTTATTTTTAAAGATTTTATTTATTTATTCATGAGAGACACACAGAGAGAGAGGCAGAGACATAGGCAGAGAGAGACATAGGCTCCCCACAGAGAGCCCGATGTGGACTTGATCCCCAGATAGCAGGAACATGCCCTGAGCCAAAGGCAGATGCTCAACTGCTGAGCCACCTAGTCGTCCCTGATGAGCCTGTTTAAAATTGGAACTGCCTCCAAGCCTATTTTCCCTGTTCTATTTTTCACAGACTTATCGCTTTTTAATATACTATGCTTCTATTTATTATGTTTGTTGTTTTTGGTCTGCCTTTCTTCCCAACATTACCAATAAACTTTAGTTCCACAAGGGCTGGGATTTTTTAATATTTTGTTCATTACCTAATAAATATTTGTTGAATGAAGACAGCCATTTCCTGAAGCAGTATGAATCCCAAAACTAAATTCAGAGCACCATCTAGTGTTCTTGGAAGGAGGAGCTTGCTATTTAACCCTGAGACTCTTGCATTATTAGCCATGGGAAAAACAGTACTAGTTTAATCAATTTGCACTTATTCTATTTTTTACTGCCCTCTGTGGTTCTGTGAAAATTAAAATGTTTATAATGATTAAACAGTCATGGGATATATTAACTTCTCTAAGAGTAATCTCTTCTCCACTGACTTACCTGTTGCTCCTCGAATTCCTCAGGGTTAAAAGTGTTCTAAGCCGCCTGATGTCTTTTAGTCTTAGGCCATCTCTCCTTGCCCACTTCCAAAAAACAAAACAAAACAAAACCAGAAAAAAACCAAAACACAAAAACAAGGTAATAATAACCTTTGTTCTTTTTGGTACCTATACCATTTCTCCAGAACAATCACAATATATATTTGTTGATTTAAAAGTATTTGTTTTGGCCTCAAAAGCCCCTAAATCAAAGTGATTTCAAACACTAGCAAGGGTGATAATACTGTTTAAAATAGTATCAGGATTTTCTGTAGGATAATGAGCACAGTCTTCTGATTTAGAAAATATTGGTTTCTTTAGATATGATAAAGAGGGAAAATGAAGAAAAGGAAAGCTGTTTTAAAAGCATCAGAGAATAGGGCAGCCCCAGTCACGCAGCAGTTTAGCACCGCCTGCAGCCCAGGGTGTGATCCTGGAGACCGGGGATGGAGTCCCACATCCGGCTCCCTGCATGGAGCCTGCTTCTCCGTCTGTCTGTGTCTCTGCCTCTCTCTCTCTCTCTGTCTCTATGAATAAATAAATAAAATTTTTTTTAAAAAAGTTAAAAAATAATAAAAGCATTAGAGAATAAATAAAAGCACCTGGGTGGCTCAGTTGGTTAAGGTCATGATCCCAGGGTTCTAGAAACAGGCTCCATGTCAGGCTACCTGCTCAGCAGGGGAGTCTGCTTCTGCCCCTCCCCCCATTCATGCTCTCTCTCTCTCTCTCTCTCTCTCTCAAATAAATAAAATCTTAAAAAAATAAATAAAAGCATTAAAGGGGCAGGGCTTTTGGGTGGCTCAGTTTGTTAAGCACCTGACTCCCGATTTTGGCTCAGGTCATGATCTCAGGGTTGTGAGATGGAGCCCTGAGTAGAGCTCCATGCTCAGCTGGGAGTCTGCTTCTCTCTCTCTCTGTCTCTCTGTCTCTCTCTCCCTCAAAGCTCGCTCCTCCCTGCTCACAAGCTCTCTCTCTCAAATAAATGAATGAATCTTAAAAAAAAATATAAGGCATCAAAACATTTAATATTTAGGGCACCTGCTGGCTCTGTGAGAAGAACAGGTGACTCCGGGGTGTGAGTTCAAGCCCCATGTTGGATGTAGAGATTACTTATATAAGTAAACAAACTTTTAATGGTAATTAATGAAAAGTAGAAAAGTAGAAAAAAATAAAAGCAGTTGGTCCTTGCTGCTTATCCAGCTCAGAACTTTTGATTTTACCTTCCAATTGCCCAAAGTTTTCCCCAACTCTACCACTGGTTCTTTTTTTTTTTTTTAAATTTTATTTATTTATGATAGTCACACAGAGAGAGAGAGAGACAGAGACATAGGCAGAGGGAGAAGCAGGCTCCATGCACCGGGAGCCTGACGTGGGATTCGATCCCAGGTCTCCAGGATCGTGCCCTAGGCCAAAGGCAGGCGCTAAACCGCTGCGCCACCCAGGGATCCCTCTACCACTGGTTCTAATGTTTCAAAGTAGATAGAAGAGACTCAAGTTCCCAAGATACCAATTAATATACTCATTTCTTGAATTGGATTCATTTCAGCTGGATGTTAGAAAACAACTGGGGATCCCTGGGTAGCTCAATGGTTTGGCGCCTGCCTTTGGCCCAGGGCGCGGTCCTGGAGTCCCGGGATCGAGTCCCGCGTCGGGGTCCTGGCATGGAGCCTGTTTCTCCTTCCTCCTGTGTCTCTGCCTCTCTCTCTGTCTCTCTAATAAATAAATAAATCTTAAAAGAAAAACTGAATTATCTATTAAATGAGTCGCATTAAGGAGTGATCAGGTAAATCCAGAATTATTTGCACTATACATTATGAATATGAATTCCTCTATTTCAGATTAAGGGAATTCTTAAGGGTATATTTGTGAGCAGGAGGATTCCTAAGCTCTTTCAGGTGATTCTAGAAATGGTGTCCCTCTCACCATCCTCAGCTGGAACCAAAAGCCCTTTTCCTAAATGTTTACATGATTCTGTAAATTTTCTAAAATACAAGCTTATTTAGGAAAAAAATGGTTATTCACCTTTTTAAGACAATTTTATTTATTTACTTTATTGTTTTTTTAGAGGAAGGAGGGGCCAGAGGGAGAGGAAGAGAGAATCATAAGCAGGCTCAATGCCTAGCACCAAGCCCCATAGGGGGCTTCACCTCACGGCCCTGAGATCATGACCTGAGCGGAAATCAAGAGTTGGACACTTAAAAAAAAAAAATAGAGTTGGACACTTAGCTGAGTGAGCCACCCAGGCACCCCAGGATTTTATTTTTAAGTAATCGCTACACCCAATATGGGGCTTGAACTCAAAATCCTGAGATTAAGAGTTACATGCTCTACTGATGGAGCCAGCCAGGTGTCCCTGCTTATTTTCCATTTTGGATAGAGACTTTTAACATGTGGTTTGAAGATTATCTTTGGGCTTATCTGGGCAGATTCCCAGCGCCACCTCTGACCAGCTGCATTAGAATCTTCCAGCTGAGCTCAGTAATCTGTACCCTAACAACTTCCCGGAGATAACTTTTGCATGTGGGTGAGTTTGATAACCACTGACCTATGGAGATAATTTTGAAAAGTAAAGCTCCAGCATCATTCAAGTTGTTGGGTTCTTTCCTATTATAGACCACAGACCAGAACTTCAAGGAGTGTCATGTAAAAACCTAATTATAAGAAGATCAAATATAATTTTAGGAGGCTAATAATTAACAAATCTATTTACAAGATTATATGTCCTTTTGTTGTAAATTATATGGAAACATCTCAATGAATTATATGTGTGAAACATCTCAAAGGATTCTTTAGTGGGTGTTGTTTAATCCTGCCTTTCCTTTCATAAAATTAACCAGCTGTCCAAATTTTTTCTATCCTATCCACAGTAGCCCCCCAGGCATTTTCTGAGATAGCCTCATTTCCTGTATAAAAGGAACTGAGCTTGGTCAACTGTACAAAATGTAGTCTGATTGAAGTGGTTACCAAAGGAGACTGAATTCTTTAGCTTTAGAAATGTTTTAAAAAGGGCAGCTCTGGTGGCACAGCGGTTTAGCGCCGCCTGCAGCCTGGGGTGTGATCCTGGAGACCTGGGATCAAGTCCCACATCAGGTGGATCAAGTCCTACATCGGGATCCCTGCATGGAGCCTGCTTCTCCCTCTGCCTGTGTCTCTGCCTCCCTCTCTCTCTCTCTGAATAAATAAGTAAAATATTAAAAAAAAGAAATGTTTTAAAATATAGTAAATACAATCATCTTTTTGGATGAAGAGAGTATATAGTAGCTTAGGTAGAGGATTCAAAAAGAAGGCCTGGTAAGATTCTTTCTAGTTTTATTATTTGACTAAGCTGCCTCTCCGTCTAATTGAATATCAACTTGTTTTTATTTGTTTCATTTTTTTAAGGTTCCTCCAAGTCTGTTTCATTTTTAATTGCCTAAACCTGGCAAGAATTCCTTGCCACTCCCTGATGGCTGCTTGAGAATCCTTTACAAAAATACAGTCAAGATGCGCATCAATACAAATAAGGGAAACCACTTAACCTGATGATAATACACTACCCAGATAATTCAGATACCTAACAGAATTTTTCATTGAATTGTTTGGTTTGGCCAAGTTAACTGGCTAAACCCCTCAGTTACAACATATAATTATTCTTCTTTCTTACACTTGTTTTTACTTGTTACTTACTCTTGATTCTTATCAATTGCTACAACCTTCTTCATTTATAAGCTCAATCACAGTTCAACCAAGAAGGTCACTTGCCTTGAAAAACCTTTCTTCTTTAGAGCCAGGTTGCATGCCACTGTGCTGACAGGATAGAAAACAAATATCAAAGGAAAGAGTTGGAATCTGTACAATGCTGAGAACTTTAAAGCAGTTGAGAACCAGTAACACTAAGAACTGATTCCAAACCACCTTTCAAAAACTAAAAATCTCTTCCTGAGGGTGAGTAGTTGATAAACAATATAAGGGGAAAACCCTTATTTAAAGCTTATGACACGAAGGATAATTCTGTGAAACAATGCTGCAATCTACTTGGTAAAACTTTTAAAACTAGATTTTATCTTTTAAGAGATCATGGGAAAAATCTAGCATTTCAGTTTAAAATCCATAACTTCCGTTCCTGTTCCCATATTTGGGTTTGTTCTGCTATATCTGGATCTATTCCAGTGTGTCTGTGGAACCAGACAACTAATAATCTTTACTCAGCATTTCTTTCTTTCTTTTCTTTTTAAAGACTTTATTTATTCATGAGAGACACAGAGACCCAGGCAGAGGGAGGAGAAGCAGCCTCCACGCAGGAGCCTGATGTGGGACTTGATCGGGAACTCTGGGATCACGTCCTCAGCTGAAGGCAGACGCTCAACCGCTGAGCCACCCAGGCGTCCTTTTACTCAGCATTTCTTATGGAATGGATTGATTGGATTAATGGCTAGAGTTTTATTTATTTTGAAGATTTTGGACTTTTTTTTTTTTTTTTTAAATCTCTACACCCAATGTGGGACTCAAACCCACAGCCCTGATATTGGGAATTGCATGCTTTAGGAACAGAGCCAGCCAGGTGTTCCTAACGGCTAGAATTTTACAAGACACTTATGATTTTGCCATTTTCTTTGCATACTGATGAAAACTTCTTGTGACTCTACAGAGAAATGCATGAGGCAGTTGTGAGGTTGGGGAAGAAGGACAAAGAACCAGGAATTCTAACCCAGACCAGGTGTTGGAATCAGAGCTTCACTCTTCTTTACTGTAAAATTAGAGGCTGAAGAAGCTATTGAAAACTTCTTCCACAACTTTTTGATCTAACAGATATGCCTGTCAGCTACCCACATAATTAACCAGTGTGTGCTAAACTTTAAAAGATGTTTTCTGGGCAGCCCGGGTGGCTCAGCGCTTTAGCGCCTGCCTTCGGCCCAGGGCGTGATCCTGGAGACCCAGGATGGGGCCTGCTTCTCCCTCTGCCTGTGTCTCTGCCAATCTGTCTCTCTCTCTCTCTCTGTGTGTGTCTTTCATGAATGGATGAATAAAATTTAAAAAAAATCGATTTAAAAAATAATTTAAAAAAAAGATGTTTTTGTTTGTGATTTATAACAACTACTGAAGTCTGAATTGAGGCACCGTAGCCCTTCCAGGCCAGGTAAGAATCGATGAATCGATAATAAAGTCTCATGTTTTTAACTGAATATACTGATATCCAAGTGCCCAGAAAAATAACTGCGGGTCTACCGTCCATACATTTACTGGGAAGCCTGCTAGTGACCCAGCTTGGGATCCCACAGCCGGCTGAGCGGGCCAGCACCCTGTCGCCGGGAGGGTGGGGGTGGGGAGCAGACTGGACGCTGCGGGCAGGGTTGCGAAGGTTGTAACTGGAGCAAGAAAGGCCCCCGGCAGTAGGGCCTCTTCCGTGGTCTCTGATGAAATGTTGCAGGAGGAGTAAAGACACCCCAAACTCCCCGGGGTGGTGGTCCTCAGACGAGGCTCTGGTTCGCTGAAAGGCGAGAGACGGTCCCCCACAATTTGCATCAACAGGCGCGCGCAGGGCGGACGGTCGCAGCGAGCAGTCAGCGCCACCCGCGAGGCCGCCGCTCACCACAGCACCCAGAGCCGCGAAGGAACCTCCGGGCTAGCCCCGCCGCGCTGACGGGCGTCGCTGCGAGCCAATGGGCGCGCCGGGAGGCGGGGCAGGGCGGCCGAGGGGGCGGGATTTCCCGCGCGGCCGCTCGGCGCCTGGCGAGAGCGGCGCGGGCGGCGACGGCGGCCGCGCCTGCGAGAGAGGGCGGGTCGGGGTCAGCTGCTGCAGGCGGGCGGGCGCGGCGAGCTGTGGGCGGCTGCCGTGTCTCCTCCTGCCGCCGCCCTCCCTCCGCCACGATGCCGGGAATCGACAAGCTGCCCATCGAGGAGACGCTGGAGGACAGCCCGCAGGTGAGGCGCGGGCGGCGGCGGGAGGCGAGGGAAAGAGCAGGGCGGGCCGACCCCAGGCCTGGCGCCGCGGCGGCCGCAGGTGCCCGCCCCGGCCCAGGTGGGCGCCGCCGTCCAGTGCCCCCGCCCGTCGCGGGCCGCGCCCCGGGTCGCCGCGGCCCGGCCGCCAGCCCGAGGCCCGCGTGGGCCTGCGCCGCTGGGCCGAGAGAGCCACCCGCGAGGTCTGGGACGTCGGCGGGCGGCGGCCGAAGCTCCGCCGCCCGCGCTCGTGGGCCCGGCGGTCACGTACGTTCGCGGGGGCTCCCTCGTATTTGACGAAAGGTGCGTTTTCATCGCCGTCATCTAAGGTCGTAAATTCCAATCCTGGGATCTCTTCGGAGGAAATGCAGAAGGAGGAAAAAAATAAAAAAATAAAACAGCACCCCCTCACCCCCTCACCCCCTCACCCCCCGTAGACTTATCCCACGACCCCTGAGCAAGCCCTTGGGGAAGGAAATGGATAGTGTTCCCTCCGGAGTTGCAGGAACGCTGCTGATTTACCCGCCTGGAGAGTCCTCGGCGAAGCCCGTCCTGTGCCTCGGAGCCTCCCCGCGGACTGTGTCCCGCGTCGTGGCCGCGGCTGTGGCCGCTGTCACTCGAGCTGTGCACGGCCGGTGACGGACGGACGGCGCCTTCGCGGCGGCACGACCAACTGCTGCGCGGAACGGTGCAGACTTGGCCCTTAATAAACTCATCAAAATAAAAGCCCCGTGTTTTGTGCTCGGGAGCGGGTGGGAGGGGTAATGCTAATGCGGTTGCTGGAGCCCCGAGACGGTCCAGGGAAACCTAGCAATTTGTTAACGTGTTCGATATTGAAGAACGAGATGAATTACATTTAAAATTACATGTTGGTAGGGCGCTGTAACTTGCATCGGGAGACCTCATCCTCAAAGCCTGTCTCCTACACAAGTGATTTAAGCGATTTAGGACCGTGTTGCTGGTTGGCCACCTCTGAAATGGTGCGCATTCAGAACTACCATTGCATACATTTCACGCGTGTCTTGACGGTTTAATATGGCCCCAAAAGATGAGGAAGTAGGGGCTAGGTCCCCCTGGCCTGTGTGACACGTCTGCTGTGACTTTGTGCCAATTTTAATTGCCAAGTGGAAGTCGGGCTCTGATTGTGGAATTGATTTTTTTTTTTTCCCCATGCCGAAAGTTATCTTCACAGGCCAGTTGTTTGCTGGTAATGTACTCTTATCAGCCTAAACTGACACAGAGAGAAACCCGCATCTTGGTTTATCTTGACTGCCAGAATAGCTAGTTCAAATTCTTTTTTTTTTTTTTTTTTTTTTTTGCTAGTTCAAATTCTTATTGATATCTGAAGTATAAAGTTAGGAGATGTATTTGTTTCAGATGTTTTGTAAAGGTTTTGTGGTACGAGTTGGTCAGGTGCACTTTGTCATCTTTTATTATGTAAGGCTCAACAGGTTGCTGTACCTTTTCTTACCTGGCCTGGTTTTTATAGCCCATAAATCTTACACGCAGGCCACAATGGGTGCCCTTGCCACGACTTGTGAGGAGGATAAAATGTGACTCATCTAATTTCTCGAACTTTTCACACAGTTTACAAATTGAGCATTCTTTTTTTTTTAAATTAAGTATGTGCCATATTAGTATCAGTTTTATAGTAATTTTTTAATGAAATAGCTGCCTTGATACTCTTTCAGTTTCTTTAAGTGATAACTTGAACTAGGTACTTTGGAAAATTAGGATAAATGGGATTTAGAAAGGGAAGACGTGGGACAGGTGGGTGGTTCAGTGGTTGAGTGTCTGCCTTTGGCTCAGGGCAGATCCCGGAGTGCCGGGATTTGAGTCCTGCATCTGGCTTATTGCATGGAGCCTACTTATCCCTCTGTCTCTCTCTGTGTGTCTCTCATGAATAAATAAATAAAATATTTTAAATTAAAAAAAAAAAAAAAAAGGGAAGATGCCTGGAAGTAATACTTAGGGAAAACTTATGGTACGATGGAAAGCCCTAGATTCTGGGATTCAGGATATAAGGGTTTTAGTCTTCACTGTGACTTCACTTTAGGGCAAGTCACTCAACTTCTCAAAATCTTAGCTGTTATAGTGAATGTTTTTATTTTTGTACCTGATTATAAAAGACATAGTCATGAAAGAAAGAAAAATTGGAAGGTACAGGAAACAGTTACCTGTCCTGCACCCAGCAGCAAACCCTGTTAACTGTGTTTCCTCATTTGCTTTTATATATTTTAATGTAATTGAAGTTATATTGTGCATAACAATTTTTAATCTGCTTTAACTTAACAATGTAGTGTTAAGCATGTTCACGTATTAAATTCTGAATAAAAAAATTTAAAGGCTGCATGTTTTTTCATGTGACTTAACAGCTGTCCTACTGTTGGACTTAAAGTTTTTCATAAGTTTTGTTTTTACATATAGGACTGAGGTTAATGCTTTGGGGCATAAATTTTTGTCCTCATTTGGAATATTTATTTAGGATAGAGTCCAGGAAGTTGAGTAGCAAAGCGTATGAAAACTTTTAAAGTTCCTGGTATAGAGAAGTTTTTATTTAGATCATTAGATCCTAACCAGAAGTGGTCTGCCAGTGCTGAGAAAAAAAAGGTAGAGCCTGGGGTCATGAAAGACTATCCTAAGTTGCGGTTATCCATTTTTAGTTTTGATTTATAGTAACTAGGTATTAAAATAGATGGCAGTTTGCAAGTTCAAATCCAGTTGATTGGACATAAACATCTTTAGAATTATCTCCCATTCTGTAAAAGCTTATGTTATTTATTGAAACAGAAAATCTTTAAGGCTACGCTAGATGTCTTGTTCATACTTAAGTATTGTTTTGGAGATCTGGAGCAAAATGAAACTTTCTAGTTAAGAACAGATACGATCTTTTAAAAATAATTGATTTTATGTGTAGATAAATATCAGTAATTGAACAATGCTAGAACTATGAAGATGAAACTAGTTCCAACTGAGGACTTCCTTCTTTGATGTAATATGGAATGTTCTCAGATTATGAAACATACGTTTTCTTTTTTTCCACATTTTAGCATGTCTGATAGTGAGATATGTGCCCCTTACAGTTGATAATATTTTATTTGATTGGGTTGCAAATGTGTGCTCATGGTTGTTTGTCCTAGTGGTATGACTGGTCAAGTGCAGCCTTTCAGCATTCGACCAACTCAGTTTAACAACCACTTGAATTACCTTGAGTCCTGTTTGTTGTCTGAAAATACTCCTTTGACGCCTGCTGGAATGAAGCAAGTACCACCATCACCATTTGTTGAGTGGGTATCGGTGGTTTGGAAGAAAATATTGGGGACTAAAGTGGAGCACTTATAAGAAACATTTGTCACCCCCCATGGCACAGAACAATACTGGATGAGAAAACAAGGATATTGATGATTCTTCTGTCAAAAAGTGACTCACAGGAATTGACCTCTGAAGAAATGTTAGGAGTATATTAAATTTATGCTGTTTGTGTTCATATGAGTTGTATATAAAATTCTGTCTAAAGGCCCATTTCCACAAATATAAAGTAAAAATTGCAAGACCTAAATCATATCTTAATTGCTGGCATTGTTTTGTTTTAGAAGTATTTAAAAATGGTGCAGGGAGTGCCTGGGTGGCTCAGTTGGTTAAGCATCTGACTCAGTTTCAGCTCAGGTTGTGATCTCCTGGGTTGTAGGATCAAACTCTGAGTCAGGCTCCACACTCAAGTGGAGAGACTGCTTAAAGATTCTCTCCCTCTGCCCCTCCTCCCACTCATAAATATACATATATTTTTTAAAGATTTTATTTATTTATTCATAGAGAGAGGCAGACACACAGGCAGAGAGAGGAGCAGGCTCCATGCAGGGACCCTGATGGGGGACTCGATCCGGGGTCTCCAGGATCACACCCTGGGCTACAGGCGGCGCTAAACCTTAGCTACGCCACTGGGGCTGCCCTCAAATAAATCTTTAAAAAAATGGTGCAGCTCACAGTGGATGCCATCAGAGATTCAATGAAATGGGACCATATTGATGTACTTTCAGAGAGTGCTAACTAGATACTAAATTTATTTATTTATTTATTTATTTATTTATTTATTTATTTATTTATTTATTTATTTATTTATTTTTATTTATTTATTTATTTATTTATTTATTTATTTATTTATGTAGATTTTATTTATTCATGAGAAGCACAGAGAGGAGAGAGAGAGGCAGAGACACAGGCAGAGGGAGAAGCAGGCTCCATGCAGGGAGCCCGACATGGGACTCGATCCCAGGTCCTCAGGATCACGCCCTTGGCTGAAGGTGGCCCTAAACCGCTGAGCCACCAGGGCTGCCTTAGATACTAGTTTTAAATTTTTTTTTTTTTTTTTTTTTTATTTATTTATGATAGTCACAGAGAGAGAAAGAGAGAGAGGCAGAGACACAGGCAGAGGGAGAAGCAGGCCCCATGCACCGGGAGCCCGACGTGGGATTCGATCCCGGGTCTCCAGGATCGCGCCCTGGGCCAAAGGCAGGCGCCAAACCGCTGCGCCACCCAGGGATCCCAGATACTAGTTTTAAATAGAGAACCGGTTTTAACCCTATGGGGCTAAGGAGGTCTTTTTAAATTAAATCCACGATAGGTTTTTCTATAAATGTGTAATTCCTTGAATTAGAATATTAATTTGGGGAAACAATGAAATGGCAGATTTTTCTTAAGAGTGGCACTAGTCAAACAAGATTTTTTGATGCTTTCTTTTTCTACATAAAATAGCTCTGTGGGGAATAGGAGTGGGGCACAGAGCTAAAGAATGAAAAGATTTTGTCAGATCTAAATCTTGGAAATAGAGGACTGACACTATGGACTTCATACACAGGCATAATGGGGAAAATAGAGGACTGACACTATGGACTTCATACACAGGCATAATGATTTTGTGCCTCCCCTCCCCCACCCTTTTTAAACTGTGTTAACTTAGCTTCCTTTTCTGAAAATAGGAAGCTAAGGAGTAAGTTGACTTTTTTTTTTTTAAACTACCTTCTAAGAATGAAATATTTTTAGAATAAAAATACAAGGTCATGTTTTAGGTTTTAAAATGCGGTTATCTCAATAGTTATTGAAATTTTAATTCTTTATCTTTGGGATGTGAAAAGGTGAGTATATCTTGCCTTGATATGCTGAGTTTTCTCATGTCTGATCTTTTTTATTGATAGTATTAACATTTATTTACAAATTTTCCCCCTTAAGAGGAAATCCTTATTGTGTTAAAAAAAAAAAAAAAGCATAACAATTTAGGTAAGTATAAAGAAGAAAGAAAAAAAGAATCTCAAATTCTGTACTCATAAAATCCTACTTAGCATTTACTAGGCCATGTTGGGGATGGGTACTATGTTATTATTTGGATTAGAGTAAAAAGGGGTTTGGCACTGCTGTAAGAGACCATGGAAAAAAATAATATTGAGTTATCCTGAAATAAGACATTTAAAATATTTGTATAAGGAATACTGTTAATTTAACCGTGGATGTTTTTGTTGATCTTAGTTTAATTATAGGCTTTTTAATTCATAAAAATATACCTTTGTTGTTCCTTCTAAAGTTTATGTGATGGGGGCACCTGGGTGGCTCAGTCAGTCAGGCATCCAACTCTTGATTTTGTCTCAGGCCATGATCTCAGTGTCATGGGATGGAGCATACTTAAGATTCTCTCTCCCTCTCCCCCTCCCCACCCCACCGCCAAATTAAAATAAAAATAAACTTCGTGAGATGTAGTTGGAAAATCCCTCCATTTTAGTGAAGTGAAATTGAGAACAAAGAACCCCAACATCTTGGCATTACTATCAAAAGAGAGAAAATAGATTAAAACTCAGAATTATTAGAGCTCCAGTATCCTAGGATTTTTCCTTTCTTTAGAAAGTAATTTTCTATTTGATTTATATAATGGTTAATGTAAACCTATTGCTTTTATTTTATACAGACAAGGTCTTTACTGGGTGTATTTGAAGAAGATGCTACAGCTATTTCCAACTATATGAACCAGTTGTATCAAGCTATGCGTCGGATTTATGATGCACAGGTAAAAACCTAAAGGCTGACTGCTTTTTAAAAATGACTCCTTAAGCCCATGAGGACAATATAGCTAGCGTCTGCCTTGTTTACTGGTGCCTACCCTATCCTGGGCTCATAGTAATAAATATTTGTTGAGTGGATGAATGAACTTTTAAGTAGTTTGTGATAGCTCACATTCCAATTGCTAGAGTGTAGTTTGTAGCTCTACAAAAAAAATGAAGATTGAAGCATCTTCCCCTTTCCACCCAAACACAGGAAAAGCTTTCTTACTCAAGCTCACTGATTGTGATTTTTGCCTAAGATTTGATGGAAAACCCCATATTGTCACCAGTGTTTTCCCTACTTGTGCTTTTAATCTTACGGAACACTGCCCCTTTTTTGAATAAAGAATTTGAAAGTCGTTTATGTTTAGTGAGAAGATAATAAAAATTAGATGTAACTCTGGGTACTAGGAGATGGATTTAAGAAGGAGATGACTAGACTTTTTTGTTGAGTAGGCTTAAGATTTGAGGCTATGTTTATATGACTTAATTATAAGCCTTAACAGCAACTTGGGTTCTGTGATAAGCTTTCTTTGGGATTAATTAAGTATACAGGTTTGTTTTTTTTTTTTTCCCCTCCTCATTTTATCTCCTTTCTGGACTCATTTTCATTATGTACTAAAAGTTGAGGGGTACCTGGGTGGCAAAGTCAGTTTAAGTGTCCAACTCTTGATTTTTTGGCTCAGGTTATCATCTCAGGGTCATGATGAGATCAAGCTCCTGCATCTGGCTCTGCACTCAGCTTGGAGTCTGCTTGGGATTCATTCTCTCTGCTGCTCCCCCATCCATGTGTGTTCAATGTGTATTCTCTCTCTAAATAAATACAATCTTTTTAAAATGAATTTTTTAAAGTGGCTGTGATTTTAATTTTTTTTTCCTTGTGATTGGTCTCTCAAGATTTGATTTCTGACCACAGAGATTACTATGTAAAAGAAATGTTATATTTGTCACTAATATAATAATATAATAATATAATATACTAATATATATTTTTTTCATCACTGAAAAATTCAAAAAGTATTTTCTTCATATGGCTATGTTGCTGTATTTTATGATTGGGCTAACCATATTTTGGTTGTATGTTATTCCTTTTTTTTTAAGATTTTATTTATTTATTCATGAGAGACACAGAGAGAGAGACAGAGACAGAGACACGGGTAGAGGGAGAAGCAGGCTCCATGCAGGGAGCCCGACAAAGGTCTTGATCCTGGGTCTCCAGGATCACACCCTGGGCCGAAGGCAGGCGCTAAACCACTGAGCCACCCGGGCTGCCTTGGTTGTATGCTATTCAATGCATTGGTCTAGAGTTAGCATCTAGAGGGAGGAATAATTTGTCATTTTTTTATTTTTTTTTAATTTGTCATTAATGTAGAATCTCTTAAGATTTTGCTAAGATTATGTACAGTTTACTTTTAGCTTTAAAGCTTTAATGATATTTGATGCTGAATTTTTATTAACTAAGAAAAAAGTGTACACCTAGAACACTGCTGAATTCCTTGATGGTATCTATTTCATGGTTTGAGTTTCCCTTTAAAGTGCTTTAATCGTAGTTCCCTATCCAGTGATTTAATGAGGGGTTTAGAGAACATGTTGTATAGTATTTATGTTATCTTCAACTAAAACTGTTTCTTACTCAGTAATACTGTGTCAATTTGAATGCTGATTTTTTTTCCCTACAGAATGAATTAAGTGCAGCAACACATCTGACTTCAAAACTTTTAAAAGAATATGAAAAACAGGTATCACTTATGAAAATTTTAAAAGCATAATTTAAAATATGCAGTGATACAGTATCTGTATAGATAGAATTTCTCATCAAGCATCCTAAGCTTTTTTGAATTTGTAGAAAGTAATTTTGATATGCTATTGAAATTCCATTGTAGCTAATTTTATTTATTTTTATTTTTTATTTTTTTGCTAATTTTATTACTTAATCTTCAGTAGAAGTTTTTTCATTGGCTTCTTTTTTACAAATGAAGAAACTGAGGCTTACTCAAAATTATACAGATGGTAATTGGAGGAATTAAAGTTAAACATCAGGGCAGCCCGGGTGGCTCAGCGGTTTAGCACAGCCTTCAGCCCAGGGTGTGGTCCTGGAGACCCGGGTTTGAGTCCCATGTCAGGCTCCCTGCATGGAATGGAGCCTGCTTCTCCTTCTGCCTGTGTCTGTGCTCCCCCCGCCCCCCGTCTCTGTTTCTCCTGAATAAATAAATAAAATCTTTAAAAAAAAAAAAAGTTAAACATCAAATCTTTATTATTTTATTTATTTATTTATTTATTTATTTTTATTTTTTATTTATTTTTTTAACATCAAATCTTTAAACTTCTACTATGGTGTGCATCCCTATATACGATATTAATTAGTTGCTTAGCAAACATTATAATGTTTATTAATTATGCAAACTATACTCTTATTAAATGACATTTTTAGAGCTTATTCAAAATTTTGGAAGTTATTTGAAGTTTCACTTGACCCTTGAACAACACAGATTTGTACTACATGGGTCCACTTATGAATATTTTTTGAATATTCATGCAATTTTTCTAACTCCTGTGTGGTTTGAGGATCAGCTATTTTTATTTATTTTTATTTATTTATTTTTTTTTAGGATCAGCTATTTTTAAAAATGTAAATTATAACATCAGTTACAAAAGACATACAGCACCTTTACGTCCTCTCTTTCTCATTTTTCAGCGGTTTCCATTGGGGGGTGATGATGAAGTTATGAGCTCTACTTTACAGCAGTTTTCAAAAGTTATAGATGAGGTAAGTGCTTATTTTGCTTGAGTAAATGGTCTTATAATTAATTATTCAAGTTGTTTAGCTTTTATTGGGAACTTGTATTATAATTACATGAGCAAATCTCTATAATATAAGATTACTGTTTAAAGGAGGATCTTCCATATTAGTGTCTGTCTCATATCTTAGTGACTGTCTCATAAAAATAGTATTTTGTCAATTAAAACAAATTTTTGGGAGGGATAAGCATAGACATGTATTCTTTCTCCTCCCAGTTTATGACATACTCAACCTTTCACTGTTTTATTTGATGTAGGCAGGGAGAGAAGAATTAAACTATGAGATATAGCTAAGTTCCAGGTCTTTTTTTAATGCTTTGCTATGATGACTAGTTAGAGAAACTAAGGGCTGATATTGGCTGTCTAGGATGGAAGGATTAATAAACTGAATGATAAAATGTTGCTAGGAGGAAGAAGGGTGGTAAGAGCTGTTTGGGGAGTCTATAACTATTCTTAGCTGGTGCGATGAAAGCTCTTTTTACAGGAACCATTAGATAGTTCTGTCTTGTCTCCTAACTGAAAATAATTTTTTGAAATATTCTAATAACTTTATTGTTGCGAAATATTGTCACAGTAGACCAATATAAAGAAGTATTTCTAAGAGATGGAATATTTTTATTGCGGTACAATACACATAACATAAAATGTACCCTTGGTTACATTTAAACACTCACAGTATTGTGTGATCATCACCACTGATGTTCCAGAACATTTTCATCATCATCCCAAAGGGAACCTTGTGCCCATTAAGCAATCACTCCCAACTTCACCTCCCTTCAGCTCCTGGCAACCACAAATCTACTTTCTATTTGTATGGATTTGCATGTTTTGGATATTTCATATAAATGGACTTATGTAATTTGTGGATTTTTGTATCCGTCTTTTTTTACTGAGCATAATGTTTTCAAGGTTTATCTGTGTTGTAGCATGAATCAGTTTCATTCCTTATTTGGGTGAATAAAATTCCATTGTATGAATATACCACCTTTCATTTATCCATTCATAGTTGAGGGATATTTGAGTTGTTTTCTACCTTTTGGCTCGTAGTGCTACAGTGAGCATTTGTGTACAAGGTTTTTTTTTTTTTTTTGAACACCAATTTTCAGTTCTTTTGGGTATATAATCAGTGGGATTGCTGGGTCACATGGTAATTTTATGTTTAGTTTTTTGAGGAACTGCCAGACTGTTTTCCACAGCTTCTATATACTTTTACATTCCCAGCAGTAATGTAGGGTTCTAGTTTCTCCACAGTCTCCCCAACACTTTAACTGTTTTTTCATTTATATTTTTATTATAACCATCTAAGGAGGTATGAAGTGGTAGCTCATTGCAGTTTTTGTGCATTTTCCTGATGACTAATGATGTTGAGTGCCTTTTTCTATCCTTATTGGCCATTTATATATCTTTGAAGAAATGTCTGTGATAGTCTCCCCTGTGCTCCCATGCATTGACCTCCCCACCAAGTGGTTGCCTGAAACCATGGAGAGTATGGAACCCTATATATATATTCTGTGTTTTCCTATATATACATACATGTGATAAAGATTAATTTATAAATTAGGCACAGTAAAACTAATAGAATGAGAGAAAAAATAGAATTGTAACATTATACCGTAATAAAAGTTCTGTGAATGTGATGTCTCTCTCTCTCTCTCAAAATGTCATATTGTGCTGTACTTACCCTTCTTGTGATGATGTGAGATGATAAAAGGCCTTCATGATGAGATGAAGTGAGGGGAATGATGGAGGCACTGTGATGTAGTGTCAGGCTCCTGTTGGACTTCTGACACTCTGTCAGAAGGAGGATCATCTGCCTCAAGACTGTGTCTGACCTTGGGTAACTGAAACTCCAGAAGGCAGCACTGTGCTAAGGGGTGAGGGGGAGTACTTGATTCAGACCTTTGCCCATTTTTTAAAATTGGGTGGTTTATGTTTCATTACTGAGTTTAAGACTTATTTATTTTAAAGACTATTTATTTATTTATTTATTTGAGAGACAGAGTGCACAAGCAGGGTGGGGAGGGGCAGAGGGAGAGGGAGAAGCAGACTCCTCACTGAGCAGGAAGCCCAGTGTGGGGATCAGTCCTAGGACCTTGGGATCATGACCGGAGCCTAAGACAGACATTTAACCAACTGAGCTACCCAAGCACCCAGGACTTCTTTATTCTCAATCCAAGTTCTTTATCAGATATGTGATTAGCAAATATTTTCTCCCTTTCTGCAGGTTGTGTTTTTACTTTCTTGATTCATTCTTTGCACAAAGTTTTTAATTTTGATGAAATCCAATTTGTATTTTCTTTTGTTGTTTGTGCTTTTGGTGTCATATGTAAGAAACCATTGCCAAATCCTAGGTTATCCTATGTTTTTTCCTAAGAATTTTATTTATTTATTATTTTTATTTTGTTTAAAGATTTTATTTATCTATTCATCATAGACATGCAGAGAGAGGCAGAGACATAGGCAGAGGGAGAAGCAGGCTCCCTGCAGGGTGCCTGACTCGAGACTTGATCCCAGGATCTCAGTCCTAGGACCCTGGGATCACGACCTGAGCCAAAGGCAGATGCTCAACCACAGAGCTATACAGGCACCTCTTTCTTAAATAGATTTCTTTTTACTATGTAATATTTTGTAGTATATCACATAATTTTGAGTGTTTGCTTATGTAAAATGTATCAACATCTGTTTATTACATTTTGTTTAATTTTCATAACACTGGCTAAATGTTTCTGTATAGTTATTTATTCACCCTTTTTGGTCTTCCTTTTACTAGCTTAGCTCTTGTCATGCAGTACTTTCAACGCAGCTTGCTGATGCCATGATGTTCCCCATTACCCAATTTAAAGAAAGAGATCTGAAAGGTAATGAAGTCAAGTTTATGTTTACTTTCATTAGCTGTCAGATCAATAATGTAAAGTGCATGTTACTGTATACCCTAACCATTTCTGAATACAGCTTGTACCACTTTAATGTGTCACTGGATATTTATAGGAGCTTCTGCTAGATGTTAAACTAGATATAGAATACTGATATGAATACAGTGTCACTTCTCTCGAGAAAGCCTAGAGAAGGAGATAGGTAAAATAGATAATTAGGATATTCTATCTCTTATAATTAGGGAATGAACTAGGTAATGTGGGGCCTCAGAGGAGGGTGTCAGAAAGGTATCACCAAGGATGTGACATGAGCATTGAACAAAGAAGAGGCATTTGCCAGGAGAAGAAAGTCATTGTTCTATTAGAGGGACTAGAAAGCACAAAGGTATGGGTTATAGAAATATATGTCTTATTTTGTGGTTGACGAAAAACAGTGTGGCTTGATGTGTTGGGGTGTGACAGGAGACAAATCTAGAAAAAAATCATGCTGAAGATGTTGGACTTGAATTTATAAGCAAAGAGAAGCCAGTGGAGGCCCTTAAAAAGTAGACCTAATTCCTTTGTTTTTGGAAGATGGAATAGAGTGGATTTGATATCCAGGAAAACAGATTAGGCAGTTGTGAGAGCCCAATGAGTTATGACCAAAGCCTGACCTTTGACAGTGGCATAGGGGGTGTGCTTATGGGCTGCAGTGGCAGGAGGTAGGGGTACTGGCACATCTGGCAGCCCATGACTTAGTAGTTTGTGGTGGATTTTTTTCCCCATTTAGGATTATTAGGTGATAAAATTAGAGTTTTATAGAATTGGCTCTGCTTTCTCATAATTTACAATCTTAGTCATAAAGACTTGTAGAGTATGTAGATAGAATAAAAACATTGAATTAATGTGTCAGTGGATGGTAAAGTATTTAAATCATGCATGGAATAAAGACAAATGTAGTTTAGAGACAGAGTTAATATTTATGGTAATACTTAATAATGGTCATTTCTAAGTTTAAGAAACAAGTTCTCTTCTCAGTCTGAATGTCATATCTTGTTAATTATTCTTTGTTTCTCAGATTCATCATTTGAACTCATTAAAGTCAATATCAAAAATGAATTAATAAGCTGGATGCTGGTACTAAGAATATTTGCATGTCTTAGAATTTGCAATGATTTTAAAATTTTTTTGTCATATAGAACTAATTTATGGCAAGTAGATTTGGTGATGTAACTGTTGCTAAGGATAGTGAATGTTCCACAGACTACCTGAAATACAGAATAACCTTCTCACTTTGGATGTTCAAGTATGAAATATTTGGAATTTGAATTATAGCTTATAAATGGCAGTTATTGTTTTCTAAACAAAATTTTAGATATTTCATAAATATGCTAAATTGAAACTATTCCTAAACTTTTCCAGAAATACTGACATTAAAGGAAGTGTTTCAGATTGCTAGTAATGGTAAGTTCTGAATACTTTACAGTTATTTCTCACAGTGGTGCATTTCTTTATCAGTACAAATCTGTGGCCATATTCTATGTAATAATTGAAAAAAAAAGGAACCTAATTAAAAATGAGTGAACGTTATGTAAATCAGTGCTGTTATTTAAGGTGCACTCTTTGGGCTACAAGAAAAATTTAAAAGGAAACTAAAATCTCGTGGTTTGCTGTCTTAATAATACATTAGAAGTTGATACAATATTTTCCCTTCCTTGTTTTCCTATATATTCAAAAATTTTCTTTAATGAGCATTTGCTACTTTTGTACTAAAAAATACTTTAAAAAACTTTTAGCAGAGTAGAGTCTCCTTAGAATTATTATTATTTTTTTTACCAATTTAATAAGTAGAAAGATCCTTCGTGGGAAATTTGACTCTGGGAACATTTGGAGTAAAATGTATGGTAAAGAATTCTTATTTTATTTTGAGAATTCTTGCTTTAGCATTTATTTGTTGGAATATGTACCTGTGAAGACTATTTAAAGCATTTATAAGTTGTGCAAAGTACTGTTGTATTGTTGTTAATAGTTATTTTTTTTTCCAGACCATGATGCTGCAATTAACAGATATAGCCGGTTATCAAAAAAAAGAGAAAATGACAAGGTGTGATACATACTTACTCCTTCAGTATCAAAATTAATTGTTTCATTAGATTTTTTTCACTAGTTTTTTCCTGTTTAAAAATAGCAGCCTGCAGTTACTTTGTATGTTTTGTTACATTGCCTTTAGTTTATTCTTTCCTTCTAGTTGTTTCAAAGCCTTTCTGATAATTATCAATTAATAATTCTCTTTGAATAAAATATTTTTCTGCTGACAAAATTTGATAAGTAGACAGAACTATTCCAAAAATATAACTGATGCCCATTGTATAACATTGCTTCCTTTTGCTTTGTGTTTTGATAACATTGCATGTGTTCTGTTTTTGACTGTATGTATTCAGAAGTGTCTTTTGAGATAAAGTGGTTAGAAAGTTGAATTGTTGCATACATAATTGAATGAAATTCTGTTATGAGGACCTCCTCATTTACAGGGAATATATATATATATATATATATATATCATCCCGATGTATTTCACTGTATTTCAGGAGAAATGCATTTGAGCAAAGAACAAAGAACAAAATATTAACAAGTTCATCTAGATGCTCCTTAAAGGTCATTTCTTTCTCAGTGCCTAATCCAAGGCTTGATAACAAGACCTCCATTAGGTGTTTGCGAGTGAGATAGTCTCTGCTGGTGTCTGCGGCCTTGGCTGCAGCTGCTGGTAGGGACACAGTGATCACTTGTGGGAATCCACAACTGGGTACAATTTACTATGCAACACCTACTGTGACATAGTAAAGGGAAAGTTTCTCACAGAGTTCAGTACAGAGAGCTTTCCATTTCTAATTTCACTGATACTTAGTGGTGCGAATATTGATAAAATATGTACATTTTGAGATCTACATTACTTTGTTACTTGCCTTATAGAAGTTGTTAAAGGGTCTAGGAATAAATTTGTTGTTTTTGTTATTTCAGGTAGTTTAAAAAAACATTTTTTTAAAGATTTAATTTATTTATTTATTCATGAGAAACACAGAGATGCAGAGACATAGACAGAAGGAGAAGCAGGCTCCTTGTAGGAAGCCTGATGTGGGACTCAATCCCAGGACCCCAGGATCACACCTTGAGCCAAAGGCAGACGCTCACCCATTGAGTCACTCAGGTGCCCCTAAAAAACATTCTTTTACCAACTTTGTTTTATTTGAAAAAATTTTGAGCATCTGCTATATGTCATGTACCAGGGGCAATAGTGTGAATAGGCTCCACTCCCACCTTCAGTGATTGAACCATACATACTTATCGAAGGCTTCCTGTGTGAAGGTATGCAGCTGGACTAGATGCCAGAGTAAATGATGAAGAGAACACATGTATAAATACTAAGTACAATAATAAAAGTCTTAACAAAATGCTAGGAAAGAACAGCCGTTAACACTGGGGAATTGGGAAAGGCTGTACTTTTTAGGAGATGCTGTTTGCATTAAAAAATGAGTGAGGGTCACTGGCATGGGATTGGGGCGAAGGCATTCCTAGAAGAAAAATAGCCTTTGCAGAAGCACATGGCAGAGTCCAGAGAATGCAGAGCTTAAGAGCACTGGTTCTGGAGTCAGACTGCTTGAGGACAAAGATTTGCCACGTATTTGCCTGAGGTCACACTCCAGTTATTTAATTTCAAGCCTTTATTTCTCTATCAAAAAAACCTCAGTAGTTGTAATGATGAAATGGGGGTAATACATGCAGGGTACCTGGCTTGTAGCACGTTATCCTTAAATTCTAGCAATAATTATTATGATAATGGTGTGTGTCTGGAGCATAGGATGTATTAGGGGCCAGATTACTATATTATGACTTTAAAACTTGAGTTAGAGTGGACAGCCTGCTTAAAGGAATTCTATTTAAAGGATTATAAGTAGGTAACACCATACAGTTGTGTTACAGGATAAAAATACTAATGGAATGTGAAGGGGCAGGACTAAAGGTACCAGAATAGTTTGTAAAGACATTAGGAGAACCTCAGCCAAGGTAGTTGTTAAAAGGGCGGAGGAAGGAAAACTTTTGGAAGATATTTTTTAAGTAGAATTGACAAGATTTATAGGTAGGAGGAATCCAAAAGAAGTCTTATGATTCTTGAATGATGGGGTAGGTTTTGGAATACTAAGAGAGCTAAGAAACAGAGGAACAGGCTTTGTGGGGAAGATACTATATTCAGTTTTGTCCATGTCCAGCACATTTACACACACGTGTTCACATGCACACACACACACACATATAAAGACCCCAGGTGGAAATGTGCTTCTTCTGACACTTAGGAGAGTGAAGGGCAAGAGATGAAAATTTGGGACTCCTTGGTGTATTGGAATATTCTTAGTACTTGATTTGGTATTCTAAGGAGAGCAAAAAGAGGGAATGGCCTGATGTATATTACATAATAAGTGCTCAGTTAATATTTGTCTGAATACAAGAACTTAAAGAGCACGCATATTTTAATTGTGAGTAAAGGAAAACAAGTACAACAGAGGAGGTGTAGCAAGGAGAGAACTGGAAGAGACTATGCTGTGAACTGACCAAGATCAAAGACTAATGACTGAGCTAATAGCAAACCACTGTCTGCCTTTCCTCTGTGTGGTAGACTCCACCACACTAGTTTAGTTATTGTATCATTCTTAGCCATGTACAGAGTTCTGCTTTAAATGTGCATTTGAAGATGGAGTGGTTGGTAGTAAGACAGTAAAATTAGCCATAATACAGGATTTCTACTATCTCACAAAATAAAGATGAACAGTTGCTGGTGATTATATCTTTTTCCTTGGGTAGGCTCTTCCCTATAGCCACTACTAAAGGTAATTAAAGATAATTACACAGTTAAATACATATTTTAATGTTTTTACTCAAAGGTAAAGTATGAAGTAACAGAAGATGTCTACACTTCCAGAAAAAAACAACACCAGACCATGATGCATTATTTTTGTGCATTAAACACTCTTCAATACAAAAAGAAAATAGCATTGTTAGAACCTCTACTTGGGTACATGCAAGCTCAGGTAAATACTGACTGTACTGCATTTTGGATTATAACTGCCCTAAAAACTTCATATTAAGTTTGATATTTATGTTAAGTATTACAAATTAAGGTCAAAATATTCTATTTGGATCTGTGTTTTTTAAAGTAATTTAAAATGTCATTAGAAGTTAGAATGGTTTTCCTCACAAATGAAGATCTCACATTTTTTAGGGTAAATGAAACCACCTACCTTGTATTTAGGCCTTGTCCATCACAGGTAGGGGATAGGGAAAAGAAAGCTAAATGAATTCTGGAGTTACTCCTATTGTTGGAACGTCCATTCACTATTGCTTCAAAATAAGTTTGAAAAAGAATGGGCAAGTTTGTCTCATGTTCCTGAGTTAAAAGTAATAGATGAACTCCAAAGTATCCCAGGAGGTTTGCATCAGGAAGGAGGCTAGAAAAGTAAATTTTGGTAATATGAGATGGCATGCCCCTAAAAATTTTATTTTTTAAAGAAATTTGAATATTCCTTCAAATATGAGTGCTTATTTTTCCTCAATATAAAACTTATTTATCTTTGTAGTAAACAAATGTTTATCTGTATAACTTATTTAAAATGTTTTAAAATTTTCCAATTTTACAAATTGCTCATCATATGCGTGTATTACTACATAAAAAGATGTATAGTGAAACTGAAGTCTAGTTTCTACAGTGGCTCTAAAGCCCAGTAGAAGTCATTGAAAACTAGTACACAAATGGGAATACTCCTTTGTTTTTTACCTTGCCATGTATCTTGGAGATTATTTATGTGATTCACTGTTTTTTGTATGTGTGTGTTTTTGTTGTTCATCCTCTTACTCATATACTCTCTTGCCCCAGATAAGTTTCTTTAAGATGGGTTCTGAAAATCTTAATGAACAGCTGGAAGAATTCTTGACCAATATTGGAACAAGTGTACAGAAGTGAGTATTTTTTCTTCCTTAAAATTGAAAATGAAGTTATGAGAATAAGTTAATGCCTAAATGCCACAATCTAAAAATATTTAGCATTTAATTTCCTGAGGGGCTATTTTCCCTGCCATGAGAGTGTGTCTCACATGGCTCATGGATACTACTTGGTTTTTTTACCATCTCTTCCACAGAATCTGAACTCTGAATTTCATAACTCTGTCATGTCTGATGGTATTTTATTGATTCTAAACTAGGTTTTGTGTTTGAATATATGACACAAAATAGTAATTATGTATAAGTTAATTTATCTTCACAATTAGCTGAAGCATGGGGGATGAATGGGAATTACTAAATAAATCTTGCTTTCCAAGCCATGAAAGAAAGCTTAGTGAGAGCAAGCAGTTCTAATCAGGTTCAAAGTTGGGAGCAGTGATGTGGTCAATCTGAGATATGCAGGTATATTAAAATGATTGTTGTTTTAAAGGCACAGGATAGAGCAGTTTGAAAATTACTCCAAAGTTAGGCATTTGATGTGGCTTCATTAATTTTTTAATTTAGTGTTGTTTAATAGTAATAAAATGTAAAACTGTTTCATAATGTGTTCATGTTACTTTCATGTGTTCATGTTACTTTAACCACCCACACCCCCTCTACTCTCTTTAAGAAAATATATACAAAGCAAATGTTACAGATGAACATAATTGGTAAGGAGTTCTTCATCAGTTGTGGTTGGGTAGTAAATATATTTTCTGTGTTAGTGTTCGCAGGGAAATGGACAGTGATGTAGAGACCATGCAGCAGACAATAGAAGATTTGGAAGTAGCCAGTGACCCCTTATATGTGCCTGACCCAGATCCCACAAAATTTCCTGTTAATCGAAACTTAACCCGGAAGGCTGGATACCTTAATGCTAGGAAGTAAGAAAACTATAGTTATTTTCATATATTGTAATATCTTCTAAGGTATTATCAAGTGAATATAATATATAATTGATATTATCTAAATTATTTTGATTTTATGAAAGGCTGAATCTTTTTAATTAGAAGTATTAGCATGTTTGTCAGCTTTTTGACAGATGGGGTATGTGAATAATTTTTGGAAGTAGAATTCTGTTTACTTATTGAATAATTTAGAATTATATTAAAAGTGGAACCAATCTGAGTTTAAGTAAATTGAGCATTACATGAATTAAATATTTTTATCATACTCTAAAATCTATGTAATATATATGTATTACATAAATACATGTAATTATACTATCAGGTCAACTTTTAGTTTTTACATAAACGTAGGATAAAGCAAGTTAACCCTAGGAGTAAAATGAATTCTATTCTTTTGAACTTATTCTCTTGAAAGTTGAACTATAATTTATGGAACGTCATTGTAACAATTACAACTTGATAACTTCCAGCCTTTTTTGGAAACACATGGACACACAAAAATGGGTTGGCATACATGAATTTATTTTAGATACTGAAAAACTGATATTTTTATTTTCTAGGCACCTTGGTGCCTTTTTGCAGCTGGTTCTTTGTTTTATCTTGTGTCTGGCTTATGATGAGATTTCAGGTGTATTGTTACTAAGAGCAAATGTACTTTCTTCATTTAGTAAAACAGGTTTGGTGTCATCTACCTGGGACAGACAATTTTACTTCACGCAGGGTGGAAACTTAATGAGTCAGGCACGTGGGGATGTAGCAGGCGGCCTGGCCATGGACATTGACAACTGTTCAGTAATGGCTGTGGACTGTGAAGACAGGCGGTACTGTTTTCAGATCACTTCCTTTGATGGAAAAAAGTTAGTATTTTGTCATATTTTAAACTACTGAAATGCATAATAATTCCTCGTCATTCAGACATTTTATAGCTATTTTAGGCTTATTATGTATTTAGATAATTTTCTTTTTGATTGCATAGGAATGAGTTTTCCTTTCTGATTTGGTTAAATGATGCCTTACTATTTTGAGGTTGTCAAAATAAGGTCATATGGTAAGAACCTGTGATTCCGTGTTAGGGTACTGTTCACTGAAAATTCTGCATTGTATGGGGGACGGCAGCACAAAGTAGTGGAAACAGCCCTAACCTTGGGGTCAGAAAATTTAAATTCAGGATCTACTACTTACTGTGTGTCTTAGACAAATTACATAACCTCTGTTTTTTCACATGTGAAATGGGGATGGGAAGGTCATAACCCCTACTTTGTGAATTATTATACAGAATAGAAATCTAACAGATGTAATGTGCCTAACGTGTAGTAAGTGCAAACATTAGTGAATGTTATTTTTAAATGTTAAATATTTCTGATGAAATTAATGATTAGTCCATTAATGTGAAATTAATGATTAGTCCATTAATGTTTATATGCCATTTTTAAAACTTCTGTTACCTTTGCATCTTATGAGAATCCAGAGTAGCCTTTAGAACAAATTTTTGGACGACAGAAAAATATAAAAAAGCATTGAATATTGAAAGAAAGCTATAATCTCACTAGCTAGAAACAACAGTTAACTTTTTGGTTTGTTGCCTTACAGTTTTTAACTATTCTTTAAAATTTAAATATATTTAAATATTCTTTAAAATATGCTATAAATATTAAAATTCTGACAATTTTTATTTTATTATTGTTTTTAATAATAAAGTTATTTTTTATTGGTGTTCAATTTGCCAACATACAGAATAACACCCAGTGCTCACCCCGTCAAGTGCCCCCCTCAGTGCCCGCCACCCAGTCACCCCCATGTCCCGCCCTCCTCCCCTTCCACCACCCTTAGTTCGTTTCCCAGAGTTAGGAGTCTTCCATGTTCCTGACAGTTTTTTAAAGATGAGGAGATACTGTATACGTACTTTGGATCTACAGCTACTTATTAAAAACATTTCACAATGGCTATATTAATCCATCTAAGGATATACACCATAATCTAAAATTTTTCCTGATGATAGATGTTGAAGTTATCTGTAGTTTTTTTTTCTTACTTAAAATACTATTTTTGATTTTGCTTACTGTTCAGAAGCAGCTTCTGAGTTCTTAGTAATTTTTCCTTTGTATTTATGTATGTTAAGATGTATGGTTCACTGTCTTTTATCAAATAGTTGTTTAATTTCATATTCCTCCTTTAAATATGTAATGAATGTCAGTGACTCTGTCATTTATAATGCTGGATGTTGGGAGTCCCTGTGTTCATCAAAATTACCAAATTGTTAATATGTTACTCCAGGAACTTTTTTTTTTTTTCAGTTTATTGCTAATAATGCTTAACATGATTTCCCATTTCACATTCTTAGTGTGATTCAGAATTAGTAATTTTTTTCTTTAACTCTTAAGATAGTAACAGCTATAGAAAAGCTAAGTATCTCAGTATTAGTAATTAATATATTGAAAATGTTTTACTGTATTATGGAGAAATAATAAGTACAATTAGTGTTTTCTGTGAGCATTGCTGATTTACATTTGAGACATATGATAAGTGTCAGAAAGTTGAAATGCATGGTCTTATTTGCAGTATACCTTTGTTATAGGCTGTCTTCTGAAAACCAGCACCTGTTTCTTTTTTGGTACATCTTGGCATGGATAGCCAGAGTCAAGAGTTGTTAAAATCTGAGTCCAGATGCCCCAGGTGGTCTCCTTTTCCTAACTTAAGATATTGATTGGTTGTGTGTTTTGAGTTTTTTTAGTTTTGATACCGATTGGTTTTATATGTACCTTTAAAGATAAAAAATTTTCTTATTTTTTTATTTAAGTTGAGGGTCAGACTTCTTTCTTATTTTTTTCAGGTCTTCAATTTTACAAGCAGAAAGTAAAAAAGACCATGAGGAGGTAAAATTTTATCTAGTTAATTTCCTCAGCAACATCTTAAGATATTTCAGCAACTAAATAACTAAATATTAAGATAGAAATTTGGAAAATCCTAGTTAATTAAAAACATTTTTTTTTCATAAAACTCTATTGTCCTCAAGCAGCCTTTTTAAGTTTCACACAGACTTTTATAGCTAGACCTGTAAGAGGAGGCTTTAGAGATCATTGCTGTCTGTCTTTTTAAAGGCTCAACTTCAGAAATGACCTTGTGACTACTGCTTTCTGGCAAGCTGCTAGTATCATGAGGTGACAGTTTAATTTATTCCCTTCTCTCACCAACTCTGAGACCGTATTTGCACCGTAAGAACATAGTGGCAGCAGATGTAGCATGGCAGGAAGCAAGTAAAGCTTAAAACCTTGGAGAAATGAAAGACAGAAAAACAAAAATTTGGGAGTGTCTATTCTTCCTCACAAGTCTTTTATTTTTGGCTCCATTTTTACTTCTAGTACACCAAATATGGAAGGTAAGTTACCACCGAACTGACGCTTCAAAAACTGTCATGAAAAGCATTTTTGAATGAAAATATATTATAATTGATTTTGAATCACTTCATCTGGTATTATAACTATGTTGGTAAAAGATGATGTTAGAAATTACAGAGAGATCTATTTTTATTTACTCCTGGAAGAGAGTGGATACTACAACTTGCTTTTGGTTTGTGAAGAACACAGACAAATATTTACTCTCTGCTGGGTTTACCAAAACAGATTATTAGTTTAATGAGGCTCATCATGAACTGGAGTCCTCAAGAGTGAAGTAGATGTGGAACAGAGAGCATTTTTTATGTTAATTAGTTATAAACCTGAAAGAAGGGAAGTATGTAAAATGCATTCATTAGGAATATATTTAGCTCTTAACTTTTTTGCGTTGGTGTTAATCATGAATCTGAGTCCTGACTATCACTACTAATTTGGTGGGGATTAAGAGGGGAAATTATATAAAAGATAAATATAGACTGTTAATATTATAATTTAACATTATTGCTATATTTTTATTTGCTTGTATGAAGTTAATTTGAGCTTTTTTTTTTTTTTAAGATTTTATTTGAAAGAGCACACATGGAGGGAGGGGCAGAGGAAGAGGGGAACACAGACTCCCCACTGAACAGGGAGCCCGATACAGGGCTTGATCCCAGGACACTGGGATCATGACCTGAGCTGAAGGCAGATGCTTAACCAACTGAGCCACCCAGGTGCCCCTTGGGCTTTAAAAATAGTAAAGCTATTCACTTTTCTGTTACACTTTTAAATATTAAGCATATATATGCTTATGTGTATATAGGAAAGTATTTTTCTTATAAGAATGATTGTGTTACTTCTTTTTTTAGAGTTATGGGGTTTTTTGTTTTAGAGCACTAGCACGAGTCAGGAGGTTAGGGCAGAGTGAGAGAGGCAGAGGGAGAAAAAGAATCCCAAGCAGGTTCCACTTTTTTTTTTTTTTTTGATGACAGGTTCCACATTTGATGTTGGGTTCGATCTCACAACCCTGAGATCATGACCTAAAGTGGTATCAGGAGTCAGATGCTTAACTGAATGAGCCACCTGGGTTCCCCAATTATGTAGTACTACTAATGAAACTTCTATTCAGTGAAATATTGAACATTCTCTTTTAGAACAGAAGCACTATAGGAAAAGTATTAATCATATTTTTCTATTTTTTTCTCTTGCAGTGGATCTGTACAATAAACAACATATCCAAACAAATATATTTAAGTGAAAACCCAGAGGTAACACTTTTATTTTATGGTATCCAGACCTGGCAAAATTGAATGATTATTAATGTATTCTTAATGTCGTAATTCCTCAAGTCCTGTAATCTTTTTTTTTTTTTTTTTAAGATTTTATTTATTTATCATTGAGAGACACAGAGAGAGAGAGAGGCAGAGACACAGGCAGAGGGAGGAGCAGACTCCATGCAGGATGCCTGACAGGGGACTCAATCCCTGGTCTCCAGGATCACACCCTGGGCTGAAGGCAGGCGCTAAACCGCTGAGCCACTTTGGCTGCCCAAGTCCTGTAATCTTTTAATTTGCCTTGAATGAGTAGCTTTAATGTATCCATGTATGAGCATCTGGTCTTCCTAGAAAGATAAATTATTTCAAAAGTAACTGAAATTGGTCAGCTAACGAATTTTTACTGGGCATCAATGCTGTGGATTTAGCTTTGGATTGAGCACCATGGAGGATACCGAAGAAAAGGAAACTATGGTTTGCCTTCCAGGACCCTGAGTGTTTGGGAATACAAAACTAAAACTTTAACATTTTGTATAAAACTAAATAATTGAAAGTATGTGGTAATGACTAAAAGTTTAAAATTTGAGGATGTTAAGATCAGTGTGGACTTTAATTTTAGAGAAAATTGTGGAGGTGATAGAATCCTGAGCTGGCTAAGATTTGTCCATGTTTGAGGAAAAGAGAAGGAATTACAGATATGAGAATAAAAACAAAAGCATAAAGGCAGAAATGGTGTATTTATGAAACCAGTAGTATAACTGGAGTTGAAGGTTCTTGTTAGAGAATACCAGAAAGCTGAAGTGTTCAGACAGGTCACCTGGGGATCTTGTTGAAATGCAGATTCTGTGTAGGGTAAGGTGGCCTGAACTCTCAGTTTTGCCAGTTATGCTTTGAGTAGCAAGGGTATCAAACCAGATGAATTTAGCTGTGTAGGTGAATCCAAATATACACCCAGAACCCAGGGGTACAGAAATCTCTGGAAGGAATCTAGTGGGTCCACACTGCAGTGTGTTTGGGAATCAAGACTTGGTTTATTGGGGCAGGAACTGAGTATCCTCTACCAGTATTGGTGGGCCCATCTGTGCAGTAAACCCAGCCGCCTCCCAGGGCTGTGCGGGGCTGATGATTTCAGTTGAGGCAGAGCAGGGCTGATTTCTCTAGGAAGCCCTCACCCTCTATAAGTCTTAAAACTGTTGTTGGTATAAAGGAGTGTCTGGGAGCATGTAGGAGCCCATTATCCTACTTCAGGCATGAACGGAAGGTCTGAACAGGGCAGTAACCAAGAGAAAAGAAATAATGCATTGTAGAAATAGGAAAAAAGAAATTGACTGGGCTAGTTAATAACTGACCAATATAAACGATGAAAGAGACAAATTAAAGATGACTTTCAGGTTGTAATCTCAAGTGAATGGAAGAACAATTTGAAAGAATTCTATTTTTATCATTATGGCTTTGAGGTGCCAGCCAAGGCACATAGGATTTAGATGCCTAGGAACAAGTTTTGAACCAAAGAGACAATATCTCATGACCTCCAAAATATTATTAACTTCTCTTAGTTTTATAATAACGATTTGAATGTAATCTAAGAAAATTAGTGCTAATTGTAGAGAAGAATTTTGCTTGCAGTAATTTGATTTCTTGCTAGGTTGGGTTTTCCTTTCTGTTATGTTACTTGGGAGAACTAAAAAATAAAATGCAAAAAGAATAAAAATAAAATGCAAATTGGATGACCTGTTAATACCTAGGGAATAACATGGTGAATACACTGTATTTGAATAATTCAGGATTATGGTATTTACCCACAAATTATCAGAACTCTAAATTTTAAGTAGTATTTTCCAGATTATCCAGAATTACTTTATCTGTACTTCATGAGAGAAGAAATTCTGATCAATTTGTGGCATTGTCTTAATATATTTTTGCTAACTAAAACACAGAAATACAAAAATGTTATGTGATTTTTTTCTAATGTAAATGCGATTTTATGTAGCCAGTGTTTGATATAAAACAATTAAGTTTAAAAATATTTCTTATAGGAAGCTTTTCTTTCAGATTTTGGTCATGATAACTTCATCAATAAATACATAGGTTTCTTTTTTTTTTTTTTAGATTTATTTATTCATGAGAGACACAGAGAGAGAGGCAGAGACATAGGCAGAGGGAGAAGCAGGTTTCCTGCAGGGAGCCTGATGCAGGACTTGATCCTGGGATTCCAGGATCACACCCTGAGCTGAAGGGAGATGCTCAAACACTGAGCCACCTATGTGTCCCTACGTAGGTGTTTCTGACCATAAATATATTCTGGAAGATCATGAAAACTTCAGCAGTATAGTTATAAAATGTTTTACTATTTTGATATTTTGTGGCTATTTCCTACTTCTGAATTTCTTTATTTAGCAAATGTATTGAGTATTAATATACTAGGCGCTGTATTCAATGCTAACAATACAAACCTTAATCCAAAAAGTCTGGTACTTAAATATTTAAAGATCTAGGTCTGTAAGAAGTAAGAGGAAACATAAATTATAATGTTACGAAGTTAATTATGTATCTTAATATTAAGATAGAATGTGGAACTACTTTAGTAACTCCAGTTTTCATTTTAAGTGTAACTCGAACATTCTGACAATAGAGTTATATTCAAATTTTTGGTTTCCTTGCTTTACTAATTCTTGTCCTTTTTAAAAAACAGGAAATTGCTGCACGAGTAAATCAGTCAGCTTTGGAAGCGGTCACTCCCTCTCCATCTTTCCAGCAGAGGCACGAGAGTTTGCGGCCAGCAGCGTGAGTTACCAGACTTTGGGTTATTTAAAATTATATGGGCTATTGAAAGTGTTAGCAGACACTTTGATTTCAGCAGTGCTACTTATATTAGTATGAAATAATTCCCCCAAAACATAGAAAGTGTATTTTTAAGTTGGTAAATCTACTAGCAAGAGTGCTAAATAAATGATTCCAAATTGCCCTAGTGCTTTATCTCTAGATTAAGATCATTTATGATTTTGAATTTAGTCATTGGAAAGAAAAGTTTTGTTATTGAAATTCCTGCTCCTCTCATTGACTTATAAAATTGTATTTTCTTTTCTCATTGTTTGTATTCAGTTTCAAACAGAGAAAACTAAAGGCAATGCCTTCTCGTTTTCTTCTTTGCTTAGACAATCTCGGCCACCAACAGCTCGAACCAGCAGCTCAGGATCCTTAGGATCTGAGTCCACAAACTTGGCTGCCCTTTCTCTAGATTCTCTCGTTGCTCCAGACACTCCAATACAATTTGACATCATTTCTCCCGTGTGTGAAGATCAGCCTGGCCAGGCAAAAGCCTTTGGCCAGGGCGGCAGGTGGGTGATGGCATCACAGGGATACTGTTCTGTGGTCTGTAAGGCTTGTGATTCCATTTTTGCAGTTGAGAGTCATCTCTCATATATGTATATCAATTATGTTGTACTTCTTTTAATTACTTGATTTTGATAGTTGGGAAGGAATCATGCAGGTTTTTCTCTTTGTTTTCTGTCTAAATAAGTGAAGATAAGTTAATTTTAAAAATAGTTCATTTTGAATTGCTTATCAGATCTACTTCTGGTATTTGCTCTTAAAATTGTAGAAGAAAGTTGACAGTCCTATCTATAGATCATGACAATATTTAGAAATTCTTGAGAGTAATACATGTGCTATAGGTTTGCAAGAAAAATATCATCTTGGGGGATGCCTGGGTGGCTTAGCGGTTGAGCATCTCCCTTTGGCTCAGAGCGTGATCCTGGAGTCCTAGGATCGAGTCCCACATTGGGCTTCCTGTGTGGGGCCTGCTTCTCCCTCTGCCTGTGTGTCTCTGCCTCTCTGTCTCTAAATGAATAATTAAATAAAATCTTTAAAAAAAGAAAAATATCATCTTGCGTCAGAATAAGAAATCTCCAGGAAGTTACTAAAACATTATCATGCTACAAATTATTAATAAAATCATCTTTTGGTTATATAATGAGAAGTGTGAAAGCTGTTTAAAATTTTTCTTTGGCTCTGGGATGAAGGAAATGTCACTCAAGGCAAATAATTTATTTAAGTAGGTTGGACACCTAATAAATTGAGACTAATTTGGATAATACATGGCTATGAAGAAGAAAAACAATTTGTACTTGATCACAGAAATATACTCAGCATTTGATATAATAGGGCACCTATGAATTACAGAGATCAGTTTCATGTTTCATCTTAATGCCAACATTATTTTAAAACCATTTAGCTCTTTGTTTCCTTACAAAACCTATTTTGAGTTATACTTTTATTCCTTCATTGTGGGTGTGTCAAGAGCCACTCATAATGAGGAAGGAGGTAGCTCCCATCACTAATTAGCTTTTCTTCTTGCATTCTGTTAAGTATGCCTTGAGAAACGGGTTTAAAAGTAGAAAATGTTCAAATTAGCATAATTAACTTACAGTATGTATTTAGAGGACTTAAAAAGATTTTTACAATTTCAGGAAATCCCTGGCGTTTTTCTCAAGATTGAAGTTAAATCAGCTCTTCTCTGTCCCCCTTTATTTAAATTTAAGGATTTTCACAACATGGTTTGTAGGATGTTGGGGTGTGTATGTGTATATATGTACGTATGTATACACATCAGTTCATCCATCTCTTCTAGAATGCAGCAGCTTTGAGTTCAGCCTGCTAAGTGTGAAGGCAGGGGATTTCGTTAGAGTAAAGTGGGCATCAGTAGTGTTCTTTAACAGGATGGGGCATTTCAGAACTTTTAACTTTTTTATTTAAAAAAAAATTTTTTGGAAGATTTTATTTATTTGTTCATGAGACAGAGAGAGAGAGAGAGAGAGAGAGAGAGGCAGGCAGAGACAGAGATACAGCCAGAGGGAGAAGCAGGCTCCATGCAGGGAGCCCGTTGTGGGACTCGATCCTGGGACTCCAGGATCACGCCCTGGGCCGAAGACAGGTGCTGAACCGCTGAGCCACCCAGGTGTCTCGATCAGAGCTTTTTTTAAAAAAGAAGATATGTTCAAGTTTTTGTGACTCCTAGTTTTTAGCTCTACTTTTAATGATTGGGATTTCTTCCATAGGCTTATGGTAACTGACCATTGGTTCATAATTTTTTAAAAAACTTTTCAGGCGCACAAATCCATTTGGAGAATCTGGAGGAGGTACAAAATCTGAAACTGAAGGTAAAACAGATGTGTGGTATTCTTCTATCTTAAAATTCTCAGTGGTAAACTGTGAAGAATTTGTTGTTTATATTTATTCTGATTATGCGGTTTTAATGGTAACTTCACGGTTTTCTTTTTGCTCATAATACTCAAACCAACAGAACTTAATCAGGCTTAAGGATTTCATTAAAATTATAGAGTATTATACTTTTGACCTCACAGTCAGATTCTCAATGCAGAAGATATCCTTTAAGCTTTTCTTAGCAGCTGATGTTTTCTTCTGGAACTAGAGCATTAACTTTTTTCGCTCTCTCCCCTTTTTTTTTTTTTTTTTTTAGTAACTCTTTATTTTGATAAATTTCAAACTTAAAAGCTGTAAGAATAGTACAAGGAATTTTTTTTTAGCTTGGAACCATCAATTGTTTGTTTTTTAAAATTTATTTATTCATGAGAAACAGAGAGAGAGAGTCAGAGACATAGGCAGAGAGAGAAGCAGGTTCATGCAGGGAGCCCGTTGTGGGACTCGATCCTGGAACTCCAGGATCACGCCCTGGGCCAAAGGCAGGTGCTGAACTGCTGAGCCACCCAGTCTTCCCCAGAACCACCAATTATTGAAGCCTAACCTTTTGCTATTTGAATTAGAGACCTTTAATTTTCCTATAACTTGACCACCATAGTTAGGAGTAATTTCTAAATACTGCTACTAGATTGAATTTTTCATTAGAAAATCTAAAAGGTGACAATATATTTTACTCTTAAGAGAAATGTGGGATTTAAAGATATGTAATGTACCTTGTTCTTTTGTAGATTCTATTCTTCATCAGTTATTTATCGTGCGATTCCTTGGTTCTATGGAGGTGAAATCAGACGACAGTCCAGATGTTGTTTATGAAACAATGCGGCAAATCTTAGCTGCCCGGGCCATCCATAACATCTTTCGTATGACAGAATCACATTTATTAGTCACTTGTGATTGTTTAAAGTAAGTAATGATCTCCCCGTTAAAAAACTGTAGGAAAAAATGTTTAAGTTCAGCCTAGTTAAAATTTGTTTTCCAAATTTTTAATTATAGGTTAATTGATCCACAGACACAAGTTACAAGGCTCACAGTGAGTTCTGCACATTTAAAGCTTTATTGGAAGGCTCTTTTATGCATATACATGTCTGTATTGTTATAAACATTCTGATTATATTAAAATACAGTATTAATTATGATTGGCTAAGTTATAATTAAGCCTATAGCCATCTCCCCCCAAGAAGTTTTAATTGAACATTCCATGTACTTAAAGAATCAGTGCAATCTGGTTGTCCTACTTAGTTTTTTAGTATATGGTACATGCTGCCTAGTTAAGGGATAAACACAATGATAGGAATTAAATGGTGAACACGAGTGAGTTTATTTTATAATTATAGGTGTTGAAATAGCTGCAAGTATGTGCTCTTATTTAATCATTTAATAAGATGGACTGTATTGTTACTGATTTTGATTTTGTAAAATGTATAAATGACAAATAAGTTGGATAGTCAACAGCCTCTTACTCTACCTGGTACTCCGAACCAAACATGATATTTTTGTTCTTAGGTTGCTATTCTGTTAAGAAAAAAAAAATGGCTCTAATGTTCTGTTTATAATGTTTTTGACTTAGTACTTGAGTTTTTCATGTAGAAGTGTGTACGTTTGTTTGAAAAATCTGTTTGCTTCTGATGTTTTCTGTGGCAGTTTCCATTACCCTGTGTAGTTTTGTACGCTACACACCAGGAAAATAAGAGGCTTTTTGGATTTGTTCTTCGGACATCAGGAGGGAGAAGTGAAAGTAATCTGTCATCAGTCTGCTATATATTTGAATCAAATAATGAAGGGGAAAAGGTACATGGCTTTTCAAAATGTGTTTCTGTTGTGAAATGTCTATCGTAGTTGAAGTCCTTAGTAAGATCTCTGGGAAAAACCAGATTTGGCCTAATCCATCTAAGTTGTTTGAGCAAATCCTGTTGCTCTGAAGATAGCTGAGCTGGTGGGTTGGCCCTTCTGACTACAGGCCTGTGTCTTCCTTGGCTGTTGATAGCTGGTGTAGTCTTCTGGCTTCATTAACTTACTCTGGGAATGCAGTATATTCCCATAATCGGCCCTTTTCAAGTGTTTTCAGCTTAGAGCAGCATCAGCATCTGCTTGCTTCATTCTTTGCAGACTTTACCATTTCAGTAAGGAATCTGAGGTAATAGGAAGATGGGGTATGTGCAATAGAAACTCATAGACTCTGAAGAATATACACAGATGCTTCATTTGGGGGCTGGAGCATTCTTTTTTTGTTTTTGCTTTTTAAAGATATTTATTTAGCATGAACAAGATGGGGGGGCGGTTGGGCAAGGGGAGAGAGAATCTTAAGCAGATTCTGTACTGAGTACAGAGTACAACATGGGGCTTGATTTCATGACCTGAGTTGAAATCAAGAGTCAGTCTTCAAATGAGTCCCCCAGGTGCCCCAGGGTTGGAACATTCTTAAATCACCTTTTGTTTGAAGCTGCCTGTTACAATGAGTTATAAATCTAGTTGTATCAGCCATTTAGAATCTTAAAATTGTTACTTTGATGTGAAAACTGCCTGAGGTTTTTCTACACTTTCCCCTTTTAGATTTGTGATTCTGTTGGACTGGCAAAACAGATAGCCTTGCATGCAGAACTGGTAAGAATCCAAGATAACTATCCAAGAATGTTATCCATTTTCTAAGTTAAGATTTTATTTATTTAGAGCACAGGTGGGGAGAGGGGCATAGAAACAGGGAGAGAATGAGAATCTCCAACACCCTACTACTGAGCTTGCAGCCCTATGCAGGGCTTGATCTCATGACCCTAAGATCATGACCTGAGTTGAAATTAACAGTCGGATGCTGAGCCAACTGAGCCACCCAACAGCCCCTTCAAGAATGTTATCTAAAATCTTTCATATTAGCAAGTAAATAAAATAATTTTGCTGTGCAAGGTTATTAATGGATACTATTGCTGGTATAGCATTAGAATTTGGATAAGTGACTAAGATAGAATATAAATTTTTAGTGTGCTTTCATATAAATATAAAAAAATACGAAAAGGTTGCTGCAAAGGCAGTATTAATTGAAAAAATTTAAAATTTGGGACACCTGAGTGGCTCAGCAGTTGAGTGTTTGCCTCTGGCTCAGGGCATGATCTCGGGATCCAGGATTGAGTCCCACATCAGACTCCCTCCAGGGAGTCTGCTTCTCCCTTTGCCTGTGTCTCTGCCTCTCTCTCTGTCTCTCATGAATAAATAAATAAAATCTTTTTTAAAAATCTAAAATTTAAAATTATTTCATATTTAATTCATTAGTTGTATTTGTCTGCTTTTCAGGATCGTAGGGCATCAGAAAAACAAAAAGAAATGGAGAGGGTAAAAGAGAAGCAACAGAAAGAACTCAGTAAACAAAAACAAATTGAAAAGGTATGTAGTCCCAATATCTAGATCTTCTCTGGTGTAATGTTTATGAAATTTCCTTAATTCAGGACTGTGACTTTCAGATTTGAATTTCCAAATGAAAGTCTGTTTCTCGTTCCTCAGCCACTTTATAACCAGATGATTCATAGCACAGCAGAAAAGGAAGACGTCTGTCTTCTGATAGGATGTTCACACTATGGTAACCGACATGTAGTTGACTTAGTTTAGCAAACATATCAGAACTTTTATATTTCCATATTCCAATGGCCCTATGTGTACACGTGTGTATGGGCTTTAACTGCCATTGCTGACAGCTTTACTGGTTTCCAGGAATGTATATGTAAACATTCAATGCTACCAGGAGTGTCAAATCATTGTCCATCTAACAGGATAATATTCAGGCAAATTTTAGAGCAAAATCTAAAGAACACATGAGATTGTAAGACCCAGTTATGGGTTGTGGCATTGGCAATGACAGTGGGAAAAAAAAAGAGACATTTGTGGGATACTTACTGAGTATAGATCAGCCGGAATTGGGAATAAATTGGACTTTCTGACAAAGGAGAGAGATATGAAGATGACCATGAAGTTGAGGCTTTCTTGCTAGGGTAGGCTGAGGGAGGGCAACAACTGATCTAACAAGATAAGTTGGATGCGGGGCGGCGGGGGGTAGTTAGGCAGGGATGTGGAGTGATCTGTTATGAACATTGTATTGGCATATAGTGAGAGTTAACAATGGTCTGAATATTATTGTTGCCATTAAAACAAAGAGGGCAACATTGGCTTTTACAGGATTTCTAAAATGGTGCCAGAATTCACTTTGGTGTTGCACTGGTTGTGTGTAGCCTTTGTTTTCAGTAAGTTGCCAGAATTATGCATAAATGTTTGACAGTATTGAAGTAGCTCTCAAGTTGTATTTTAAATGCATAGTTTTGCATTTGATTGCAAACAATAAACTTAGTTTCTTTTCTGTCTTTTCTACTAGGACTTAGAAGAACAGAGTCGCTTGATAGCTGCTTCCAGTAGACCGAACCAAGCCAGTAGTGAGGGGCAGTTTGTTGTCCTTAGCAGTAGCCAGTCAGAAGAGAGTGATTTGGGAGAAGAAGGAAAGAAAAGAGAGTCAGAAGCATGAACTTATCCTTGCTTTTTGGGTTGGTATTTCCCCCCTTGGAATTTATTGACAGTTTCTGTGGTGAAATGGCACAAGGTAACAACTATGTTGAAATATCAAGGAGACTAAAGTTTATATTTGCTTGTTTGTTTTAACTTCATTTTTAAAAATAAGATTGACCTTGATCACTTAGGTTTGCACTGATTTTTTTCCCTTAAAAATAATATACTATGCAGTAACATCAAATTCCACATGTCTAAGAGAAACCTGTTCATCTCCTTGAAGTAGATTGCTGAGGAATTATACTTGCTCAAGCCTTTTTTCCTTCAAATTGTGAACTTCTTATCTTGCATTGTAATTGGCTCTGACCATAAGAAAACTTTTATTCTTCAGCTTCAGGTATTCATGGATATGCTCCCTCTTCTCATTAGAAACATTTTTGCTGGCAGTGAGGAAGCTTTTGACTGAATTGGTTCAAAACCCTTTATACAAAGAATTCTACAAGTTTGCAAATATTTTAATTATTAAATGTGCAATAGAACTTTTATATAAAATTAGAGAAATTTTAGACTTAAGGTTTCAAATTGTGGCAGGTGGTACTGTGATTTCAGGGCACTTTCTTGGATTGCTCACATTTCTCTGATGTACTACACCTGATGCCAGTGGGAAAGAAGCGTAAGTGTCTTCAGTTCAAGATTGATACAGCCCGTGGCATTTAATTATCACATTCTTAGTTCTCAGGTTGGGACTTGAATTATTGCTGCAGAGCAGTAATGGTTAAAATAAGATTCTGGAATTTATTAAAAGGGATTTTTTTTTTGTTCAAGTACATTTTAGATTAGGACTTAACATGTAAGATATTGTTACAGGATAGCACATCGTATTTTCTGCATTGTGTGAAATAATTTTTATTCAAAATCAAGTGACATTTCAAAAGAAGTTCTATAACCGTTGTTTCCTGCTTAAAGTAAAAAAGCCCAAAGTTTAGTTTAGGAAATGTAATCTTTTAAATTTCAGACTGATATGCACAGTATTTTCATAATTCCATGTTTTGATAAAATACTGATCACCACTTTATATCCACAAAGGCAAATAATATATGAAAATAATTTGCACTAATTATTGTAAATACTTGTACTCTTCAAATGAGTAAAAGGTCTAATTCCATGAAAGATTGAAAGGAATTGAATGTTTGGTATAAGAGAGTTGACCAAGGAAAGATTTTAGCCTGGTGCCTAGGTTAAAATGACATTTCCCTATTGCCATGTCAAAACTTTTTTTTTCTTTACTCAGATTTTTAATATTGCTGATAGAAATTATGTAAAATTTTTTTTGTTTCACATGTAAAACTATAAAGAGAAGTTAAATATATTGAACAAAATACATAGTCACATATCTAAAATTTTCAAGAAATTAGCCACTTCAAGATGGAAAAGCCCATTGTTCTTTGATAGTCTTTTCTTAGTTCTGAATTAGAGATGGCATCTGTTTTAGTCTCTCAGTACAATGTGGCTGTTTCACACTGAATGCACACTGTTTTCTGTGGAAGGGAATAATTATATATAGGATCATGATATTCTTTTTATCCACGTGCCAAATGGGAATAATGATTACTTGATAATCATTATTTTGAAGCCTTATGTTACCAAAACATATAGTAACAAAATAGAAATTTATGGAGTACTTTTTGGAGAAAGTTGATTTTGTGCTTACTACAAGGGAATGCTTTCACAATAATTGTTATATGATTCCTTTGGTAGAAGTTGAAATTTCTGTGGTCCGCACCTCACTAGTCATGGCAGGTCCTGCTATTAAGACCTTTTTGAGAATTAGTAAGCTCTCTGTTTAAGTCTTTTGCTTATGTTATTAAGTTGTCAGTTCACTTAATTCAGATGAAACTTATCACCCTACAAGGAAGGTGATCAGCATTAGGAGGCTGGTACTGTGCCTGGTAACAAGTACAGGGCACAGTTGTTAGTACTCTGGGTCAAAGTGAATGCTGGAGTTAAAGGCACTGGCCAACTTAGGGATGCTGGATAGACCTGTAATTCGTTTTAGGTCATGATTTTGATAGGAATTTCTGCAATAACACACCCATGTCCACAGATCAGACCAAAGAGCATTACAACACCAAATAGAAGTCATGTGTGAGATTAACGATTTTAGGTATTTGAACTTTTGGTCCATTGCTATAGAACTATAAGAACTATTCCATACTGCAGATATTTAAGCATCGACTTTAAAAAACTTGCCTTTTTGTTTGAAGTTTCTGCATAATGTTAAAGCTGATCTTGGTCTGTTACTTTTTGAAATCACATCTGGTTCTGAATGCTTTGTGAGGTAGCTTTCTTGGATTCAAACTTGATGGTTTTTAGAAATTAACAAAACATTCTTCAAAAGAAATTAAGTCTACCTAATTCAGCTATGCACTCTGCTACATATAGGAACAGTACTTTTCTAACGATGGTAATGAAGTCAGTATATAGGAAACTTAATTACAGCTTTTCCCTTTAAAAATTTTAAAACTTGTTATCAAGGGACTGAACAGAGTCCCCAAAGCCAGTTTAGTTTTTGCCATTTCTACAATGATTAGTTTGTGTTTAATTTCAAAAGCATTTTCAGGCTCTAGGAGTGGTAAAATTATTACTCTTGCGCTTGAGAAAAGGATAGTAGGGTATGCATAACATTCTATGTAATGTACAGTCTTGTGTGGTAAAGGCATCTGAGTTAATTTTGAGTTATATGTAGGAACTACAGATATTTAAGATTTGAATCTTATTATAAATGCTGACAGATCCTAAGATCCTGTGTATTGAAAACCTGCTACCTGAATAAAATGAAAATACTAACATTGGTTTTGACTCCAACCTCCTAGCATTCAACTGTACTTTAAATATTCAAACACATTGTAGGAAGCAAGCCTTTCCTTTTATTTTAAGCAAGTTTGGCTTACTCTTCTTTCATGAATTTTGTTCTTCATTAATAACAAATATTTGAAACTGGAACTATACTATACTTTTAAACTAGTCTCTTGTGGCTGTACTCATGTAATTTACTTCAGCTAGTATGAGAATTGGGGATTAAGTTATAACGTGCAAAACTGCTTTGTATATTTGGTGATTTTGTAATGTTAAGTGAATTAGTTCTTATCTCACTGATATTAATCATGCATATATACAATTAAAAATCATGCTACATTTCCCTTTAGAATTGAAGAACTCAACTTTATGTAACGGTATACATGTGGGGTGGAGAGCTTATTTTTTTCATTTTGTCAAAGTAGGTATTCTCTGATAAGGCTTCAGGAAATATGCTGTTAGGAGATTTTTAATGTATAATAAAGTCCATGATTTTTGTATAGTCTTTTTTGTATGAAGTATTTGATATATACTCAGAATTCTGTTTCTCCAAGTCATTCCAAATGATGCTTGTGAAACAAATAGACTTTTTCTTAATCTGTTATGACACTATAATTACACATCTAGCCGCACTGCTATTTCATAACAGCTAAAATGAAAGAAAAGGTCACTTAACTGGGAAATAATACTAATTCATCACTAGTGATTTTTTCTCTTAGAAAAATAGGTTTCTCAATCATTATCCTAGAAATGTTACAAACAATATGTACTTGCTATGGTTGGCCCTATTCAAAGAAATACATATATTTTAAAGAGGCAGGTTGTGTACGCCAGCTTAAGTGGGCTTGGCCTGTTATTTTAATACTAATACATATTCTTCCCATGTGCTCTTTATACTTTCCTATAGCACTTAAGTTCTTTTCTTCTACTGGAGTATCTGTTCTTAGTTGTTTTGAATTTTATGAAATAATACACTTTTAAAAGGTCCAGGGAGTGGACAAAACTAACTTTAGAATTATGTAATTTTATCTAAGTGCATGTATATCCTAAATATATTTGTATATTGACATACCTATAAGCCACTACTCACTTATAAACAGACCCCACACTTTGATTAAAAAAAATAAAAATTATTCATGCCAGCAAATTTTGCAAGTTTTTAATGTGAACATTGTATCATTAAAGTCTATGCTTACTGAGTTAGTCTGTATAGCCATGAATCTTCACATCAGAAAGAAAACCTCTAACTTCAGTCTCCCTAAGATGGACTATATTTTGCTAAGAAAGTAATGCTAAACATAAACAAGGCTGTGTTGACTAGGTCTTTGGTGAAAATGGACCCACATCATCCTACCTACTGTTCTATTCTCCTTGTTGATGTGCCATCTATATTCTACAGAGGTGTGACTGGATATGTTTCCTCAGTTACTTTCCTCATTTCCCATATAGAAACCTGTACTTCCCTGCAACATGGAGCATACAGAAATAAAAATTTAAACTACATTCTATAACTGCTATCACAGTTTTAAGAGGGGAGTTCATAGCAATACAGGCCTCCCTCAGGAAGCAAGAAAAATTTCAAAAAGCCTAACATCTAAAGGAACTAGATAAAGAACAAGCAAAGAATAGAACTGATCAATGAAACTAGGAGCTGGTACTTTGAAAAGAGCAACAAAATGGATAAACCTCTAACCAGACTCATTAAAAAAAAAAAAATCCAAATAATACCACAGAAATACAATTATAAGAGAATATTATGAAAAATTATATGCTGACAAATTGGACAACCTAGAATAAAGTCCTAGAAACAACCTACCAAAACTGAAGTGGGAAGAAATAGAAAATTTAAACAGACCAATTACCAGCAAAGAGGTTGAATCAGTAGTAAAAAATAAATAATAAATAAATAGACCTCCCCACAAACAAAAGTCAGGACTAGATGGCTTCAGAGGTAATGATACAAAATAATTAATGCACTTTTATCAAGCTATTCCAGAAAATAGAAGAGAAAGGAAAACTTCCAAATTCATTCTATGAGGTCAGTATCCCCCTGATACCAAAATCAGATAAAGACCACCAAAAAAGTGAACTATAGGCCAGTATCTGATGAACATAGATGCAGAAATTCTCAACAAAATGCTAGCAAACAGAATCCAACACTACATTAAAAATCATCCACCACAGTTGAGTAGGATTTATTCCTGGGATACAAGTGTGGTTTGATACTCAATCAACATGACACATCACATCAATAAGAGAAAGCAAAAAAGCATTTGTATCTATTCATGATAAAAAAATTCTCAGCGGGCAGCCTGGGTGGCCCAGCGGTTTAGCGCCGCTGCCTTCAGCCCAGGGCATGATCCTGGAGACCCGGGATTGAGTCCCACATCAGGCTCCCTGCATGGAGTCTGCTTCTCCCTCTGCCTGTGTCTCTGCCTCTCTCCCTCCCTCTCTCTCATGAATAAATAAATAAAATCTTAAAAAAAATTCTCAGCAAAGTCTAGAAGGAACATACCTCAACATAATAAAGACCATATATAAAGAACCCACAGTGAACATCATACTCAATGGGGAAAAACTGAAAGCTTTCCCCTAAGGCCAGGAACAAGGTAAAGATGTCCACTCTTCATAGTATTGGAAGTCCTAGCCCCAGTGATTAGATGACAATAACAACAAGGATCCAAATTGGTAAAGAAGAAGTAAAACCAACAATTTGCAGATGACATGATACTGTATATAGAAAACCCTAAAGACCACCAAAATGCTAGAATTGGTAAATGAGTTCAGGATACAAAATCAATGTACAGAAAGCAGCAGAAATTGACATTAAAAGAAAGAGAAGCAAACCAAGAAAGAGACTCTTAACAATCGAGAATAAACTGATGGATATCAGAAGGGAGGTGGGTAAGGGAATGGGGTAAATAGTTGATGGGGATTAAGGAGTACACTTGCGATGAGGGCTTGAGTGATGTATGAATGGAAGTGTTGAAACTAATATTACACTGTATGTTAACTAAGTGGAACATAAGTTTTTAAAAACCCCTCTTATTTACAATTACACCAAAAATAACAAAATAACTAGGAATAAACTTAACCAAAGAGAGGAAAGACCTGTACTCTATAAAACATTGATGAAAGAAATTGAAGATGACACAAAGAAATGGAAAGACATTGCATGCTCATAGATTGGAAGAACAAATACTGTTAAAATATATACTACCAAAAGTAATCTACAGATTTAATGCAATCCCTATCAAAATACAGCATTTTTTATGGAACTAGAACAAACCTAAATTTTTTTTTTTAGAACAAACCTAAAATTTGTGTGGAATCACTAAAGACCCCAAATAGTCAAAGCAATCTTGAAAAAAAAACTTGAAGTATCACAATTTCAGATTTCAATTTATATTACAAAGCTGTAGTAATCAAAATGGTATGGTACTGGCATAAAAACACAGAGCTCAATGAAACAGAGTAAAAACCCAGAAATAAACCCATAATTTTAAGGTCAATTAATCTTTGACAAAAGAGGCAAGAATATACAATGGGGAAAAGACAGTCTCTTCAACAAATGGTGTTGGGAAAACTGGACTACTTTCTGACACCATATACAAAAATAAAATGGATTAAGAACCTAAATGTGAGATCTGAAACTACAAATCCTACAAGAGGGCACAGGTAGTAATATTGCTGACATCAGCCATAGCAACATTTTGCTAGATATGTCTCCTGAGGCAAGGGAAACAAGCAAAATTAATAAACAAACCATTGGTACTACATCAAAATAAAAAGATAAACCACAAAGGGAACAATCATCAAACTAAATGGCAACCTACTGAATGGGAGAAGATATTTGCAAATGACACATCCAATAAAGGGTTAGTATCAAAATATATAAAGAACTGATACAACTCAACACCCAAGAAACAAATAATCCAATTAAACAATGGGCAGAAGATATGAACAGACATTTCTCCAAAGAAGACATACAGATGACCAACAGATGCATGAAAAGATGCACAACATCACTTATCAGGGAAATGCAATCAAAACTATAATGAGATGCCTCACAGTTGTCAGAATGGCTAAAATAAAAAAGTGTTGGCGAGGATGTGGAGAAAAACGCTCATGAACTGTTGGTGCAAATGAAAACTGGTGCAGTCACTGTGGAAAACAGTATGGGGGTTCCTCAAAAACTTAAAAATAGAACTATATGATCCAGTAATCACACAACTAGGTATTTACCTCCAAAATAGAAAAACTCTAATTCAAAGTGATACATGCACCCCAACTTATTGCAGCATTATTTACAATAGCCAAATTATGGAAGCAGCCCAAATGTCCATCAATAGATAAACAAGAGGTGGTAAACATACACAATGGAATATTATTCAGCTATCAAAAAAGAATGAAATCTTGCCATTTGCAACAACATGGATGGATCAAGAGAATATAACACTGAGCGAAATAAGTTGGAGAAAGACAAATACCATGTGATTTTACCCATATGTGGAACTTAACAAATGAGCAAAGGGAAAAAAGCCAAGAAATAGACTTTTGACTAGAGAAAACAAACTGATGGTTACTGGAAGGGAGGTGGGAGGGGTGGGTGGGTTAAATAGGTGATGGGGATTAAGGAATGCACTTATGATGAGCACTGAATAATGTATAGAATAGTTGGATCATTATATTGTACACCTGAAACTAATATAACACTGTATGTTAACTATATGGCATTAACATAAATATAACTGCTTCTGTCAGTGAGCCCCTCTTGTGGGTTTAGTACTGTACTGGGTTCAGTACAGAATCACTAAGCCATTTGAAAACACTTGACTTCTGTCTCAGTGGTAACATTAACCAATAAGTGGTAACCTTCAGCCAGAGTTCTGTGGAAAGAAGGACTGCATGTTTCCCATTAATGATGACATTGCAAATGAAAGTTCTATTTCAGTTAACCAAAACCCCCCATTTCCGTGCAGGACTGTAAACAGGCACTTAAACTGGCCTTTGGACTTTTGCACAAGAACAGCTCATTTGTAGGTCAAGTACTGGGGTCCGTATTTTATTCAATGTAATTCCTAAGACATGTATGTACTTCTCTATAAAAAGAATTACTGTTAATAATACTGTTAATAATTACTGTTAATTACTGTTAATAATAATTACTGAATTATTTGAGGTAGCATCTATTGTTTTGACATGTAGAAATATAGATTCATACATTTAATGTAAAATCAATACAGAGTGAGAACTGATGTATGTCTCTAAGTTGAAATTTTACAGTTTGGGTTTAGTTTTTTAATTTACTTTGAGGGGAGGAGTATTTCTTTAAACTGCCTGTCAGATTGTTCTTGAAAAGCAATATGAGGATTTTTTTTTTTTTTTTTTTTTTTGGTGTATGGAATTTTTTTTTAAGTAGGCTCCATGTCCAGCATGGAACCCAACACTGGGCTTGAATTCATGATCCTGAGATCAAGACCTGAGCTGAGATCAAGTGTCAGACACTTAACTGAGCCACCCAGGTCCCCTGAGAAGCAAAATTAAGCATATTAAGAAAGTATTAATATCATATTTCAAAAGAATGTAGACTGCTTTGAGATTTTGGTTGCTAGGTAAAGTGAGAAATAATGAATCATGTAACAAGTCAAACTTTAAGAAATACAGCTTACAGAATTATACCTCTTCATCCAGAATGGTTTGACTACCAGGTTCCTGTGAAAATTCCTTGTCCATAAAGGTCGTATTCTTTGTAAAGGACATATGCTTTGAGACGGTTTGGTAATGGAAGGAAGGACATGAAGACCGGGCAGCGCAGACGTAAGCGCCCCATACACCGCCGGATCTTCAGGCGACACAGATGTCTGAGGGGTCGAGGGTTTGCTGAAATGAGAGAAACACGTTACCCGAAGGAAAAAGAGTTGCTTCATTTTTTTTAGTGATCTTAGGATTTGGTCAGCAAATGTGTGTTAAACCAAAATTTTCATTTGCAGTGTCTAAATGGAAAAAGTTCACAGGGAACCACAGCCTTTCCCTTCTCCTTGCAGCCCTTCTATTGACGTGATTACAGAACCTGGCCAATTTAAGAACCCAAAGGTCGGCATCAGTGTTGGGTCTGAAGTCCTTAAATCTACATGTATTCACCACCCCCTCAGGGTCAGCCTGGGAACTAAAGACCACCACCTTGTGGGGAAACTAGAAAGAAATTCTTGACTTCTGTGCCACTGTGAAAGAATGTGGTTTGAAGCGTCATTCAGTATTATCTGCAGGTTTCAATCTTCATTTCTCATCCGTGTTTTCATTACCATTTCATAGCTGCTAATCACTAAATCTACAGTGTTCCATATGACTAGGAGAAAGCTATCACCTACCATATAATGTGATTACCTGACAGAGTTCATCTATGGGGAATGGGGGTAAGCACAAATTAAGTTATAAATAGTTACTGTTTTTAGATAGGAATATATAGTATTTTGCTTGCTTTCTTTAGGTAAAGCTTTTTTTCTAAAAAAAATATTTTATTTATTTACTCATGAGAGGCACAGAGAGAGAGAGGCAGAGACACAGGCAGAGGGAGAAGCAGGCTCCATACAGGGAGCCTGATGTGGGACTCGATCCCTGGACCTCGGGATCATGACCTGAACCAAAGGCAGACACACAACTGCTGAGCACCCAGGCATTCCGTAGGTAAGGCTTTTAGCCAGAAAAGAATGTTTTTTACAAAGCAAATAAGAGAGACGCCTGAGTGGCTCAGCGGTTGAGCGTCTCCCTTCGGCTCAGGGCGTGATGCTGGGGTCCCAGGATTGAGTCCTGCATTGGGTTCCCTGCGAGGAGCCTGCTTCTTCCTCTGCCTGTGTCTCTGCCTGTGTCTCTCATGAATAAATAAATAAAATCTTTTAAAAAAACAAAAAAGCAAAGCAAATAAGAATGTAAAAACCCACTAGAATTTTTTTTGGTAAGAATCTTCTAAAAGAAAGAAAGATACTCACTCAAGATAAAATGGATTTCTGACCACAGCCCCTGTTTTTGGAGCACAGCTTTCAACTTTGAACAGATTTGAACTTGATCAACGTAATCAAGCATCACTCGAACAACCTTCCCAGAGAGATGTTGCAGCCACGACAATGTTATTACTTCACAGAACTGGGGGAGAAAATTGGAACTATGAAAGTAAATGAAAAACTTAAGTATCTATGTGGTTTAGAACACTAAACTCATAGTCAAGAACCAAGGTCTCAAGTCCCTCATTTATAAATTAAGACATTGAACAAGGAAATTTTTTTGTTGTTGTTTTTGGAAAATTTTTTTTAAGATTAATTTATTCTAGGGTGGGGAGGGGCAGAGGGAGAGAGAATCATCAAGCAGACTCCCCACTGAGCATGGAGCCTGCCGTGGGGCTTGATCCTAGGACCCTGAGATCATGACCTAAGCTGAAATCAAGAGTTGGCTGCTTAACTGACTGAGTTACCCAGGCGCCCCAAGGACATTAGTCCTTAGCTCTCACATTTGAAAATCTATTTACTATTGTACCTTCAGAACTATGTAAGATGTAAACAAGGTGTGAAAGAAATAGTTACCTAATACCTGTTGTCTCCTTTGGTTGGCCACAGGGCTTCTTGGAATAAAGATTACCTTTCCAGCTTCTTTGCCCCTAGACGCAGCCACCTAAGTTCTAGCTAGTGAAATGTGAGTGTAAGTGTGAGCAATGCCCAGAATGCACTTAGAGCAAGGTGTGTGCTGCTGCTTCCTGCCTGTCTCCTTGCTGGCTGGGTTGTGGACACAAGTTTCTCCTGTGGTCATGGAGCTCTCCAGTTAAAAGGCTGTTTACCTCTGGCCTTTATTTATATGAGAGAGGAATGAGCCATCTTATAATTTTTTTAAAAAGATTTTATTTATTTGAGAGCATGAGTGAGAGAGCACAAGCAGGGGGAGCAGCAGGAGGAGAGGGAGAAGCAGATTCCCTGCTGAGCAGGGAGCCCGAGCGGGGCTTGATCCCAGGACCCCAGGACCATGACCTGAGCTGAAGGCAGACACTTAACCAACTGAGCCACCCAGGCACCCTGAGCCATCTTATTAAAACCACTCTCATTTTGGGTTTTCTGTCATTCATCACCTATGCCTCATGGCTGAAGGAAAGAATAGTTTCTGTCTGTAGATAATTTATACACCTCTAGCAAGGTGCCCATGAAAGAAGTTAAATAGTATAAAATAAAAAGTCAGGAAATAGTACAAGATGATCTATACCTAAATGCCATCTCCCACATTAATCATAACCTAAAAATAGTATGCAATATTAAAACAAGATGTCTTTCACTTTTCATAATTGATTCGAAATGCTTTCTCCATTTCATTTCTTTTTTTTTTTGTTCTGATTTCACTATGGACTCAGGTATTCTAATATATCTACTCTGCTAAGCACAGATCTCTAAGCTGAGGGGAGTGGTGCATAGGAGTTTACACTGATGTCTTTGTGGAGTAGACACATCATCAGAAAGTGTTCTTTTTTTTTTTTTTTTTTCATCAGAAAGTGTTCTACAGATCATTTTGGCAAGTGGTAAGTGCAGCAGCAGCAGATTAGGGAGGACACCCACCTTAGACAGGAAAGGAGGGGCCTCTCTGAGGGGGTAACACTTGAAACCTGAAGGATGCCAGCTTTTTGAGAAATCAGGGGTACGCTCTGGTTTGGGGAAGTAGACGTGACCAGGTAGGGGGAGGAATGGGAGGCTGGTATGATGAAAGCCAACAGGAAAACGTCTCAAGAAGGAGGTGGTCAACTATTTATGGTGATTCCCTTTTCAACAAAAAGGTGACCAAAGAGGGGCACCTGGGTGGCTTGGTTGGGTGTCTTCCTTTGGCTGAGGTCATGATCTCAAGGTCCTGTGATCAAGTCCTGTGTTGTCCGACTCTCCACTTAGTAGGGAGTCTGCTGCTCTCTCTGCCCTTCCCCCTGCTCGTGCTCTTCTTTCTCTCTTTCTCTTTCCCAAATAAATCTTTTTAAAAAAAGAAGAAGAAGATGGCCAAAGAAACCTATTTAATCAAATTTTAGAGCTAAAAGCGATAGCGAAGAACCGAGGGGGTACAGGTATCAGGACCCCAGAAATGTTTTAGCTGGGTAACTCCCCCCTTCAAAGAAAAAGCATATCTAGTTAATAAGATGGCCCTGGTTCTTTAAAACTTTACTCAGATGCCACTTCATTTGGTGAAACTCCTTAGGTAAAGTCAAATCACTTTTCCCTCTGAACAGTTTCTGTACCTTTACGTCTACTACTGTGTCTACTTCACATGTATTTATCCTGTTAAAGTCTTTTTAGCTGTGAGCGGCTGGAGAGAATGGATAGACCCTGACCTACTGCTGTAGTTCAGGGCCACCAATAGCAACTGTGCACGTGGATACGGACAGTACTGTGCACTTACCATGGTATCTTTGATGACTGTAGATGTCCAGCCTTCAAAGGTATAGCAAGGATGAACTTTGTCTCCGTGAGGACAATCAAAGCATCGCTCTGTGTCATACCCATAATTCAGTAGCATCCTGAGCATGACTTCATCTTTCAGCGTGTACTGCAGGGCTGACGGGAAATGTAAAGGGTTGACTCTGCAGAAATAATTGACGTTGGCTCCGTGCCGTAGCAGCAGACTCACCAGCTCATAGTTGCCCATCCTCAGGGCTATCTGGAGGCAGTTAACAGGGTCTTGGTTAGGCAGAGCTCCAGCACTTAGAAGCAGCTTCACTGAAGAGAGGTCACCGTTTGACACTGCAAAATACAACGCTGACTTCCTGTGGTCGTCATAGTGTTTGCGGATTCTCTGGTCTAGCATGAAGTTCACATCGAATCCCGCCTGGATGAGGAGCTCCAGGCATTCAGGATGCGCTCCTGCTGCCGCACAGTGCACAGGACTGATCCCGCTCTGCTTAATGGCGGCAAGATCCGTGACTGGAACCAAAAGCTTTAGGGCTCTGAGAAAGAATTTCAAAGTGTATTTAAAAAAAAAAAAAAAAAAAAAAAAAACTGTCTTGGTTAAGATGCAGCAGTAACCTGTTTACGATGGTTTTATACTCGTACCAGATGGTATTAGTATCGGGTGGCATTTAGAACTTCCAGCCGAAAAGTGCTTAATTCCTGCATCCAAAAGCTCAGATACTTAGTAAAGTTGAATGAAACTACTGTTTAGATATAAAACTCAGAATTTGTCTAAGCAGGGAGACCTGAGGGTCCCCGTATTGCCTAAAGACCTGATAATAAAGTACTTTTATATCTCGCTCCTGGCTACAGAGGATGCCTGGCTTCACTGACTGGTTGAGTTTCTTATCTTAGAAGGGGTGCTGGAATTATAGGATCAGAGATGAAGAATATAAAGTTCCCAGAAGCTGCTCTGAAACCCTCCCCCTACCGTAGCTATTACTATTTCTCAATAATGTAAATGAACTTACAACAGGTGGCCTCTGTCAGCTGCCACATGAATGGGCAGGTGGCCTGAATTCTTAGGGACGTTGGCATCAGCTCCATGCTCTAGCAAAAGGGCCACAGAGTCTGGATTTCCTCCACTAGCGGCTTCAAGTAAGATGGACGAGGAGTCAGAGGCCTGAGCAAGAGCATTAGCTCCTAAAGGAGAAAAAGGTCTTGTTTTGCAAGAGTCTTTTCCACTGTCTTAAGCATCCTTAATATATCAGCACTACCAAAAAGCAATTATTAAGGAGCCATTTTAGCAAAGCACTAAAAGAAATAAAAAATGTACCTCCTGCTCTCAGCTAGTTTATAATGCAGTTGGGCAAGGAAGAAATGATGCAAGCAGTCTCTAAATTTTAATGAGGAGGCTGACAGAGTACTTCTATAAGTTATTTGTTTGGGACTTGAAAATTCCAGGAGAAGTGAGGTTACAAAAGGTGATTTTGTTTCCAGACCAGTCTATGAAAGCCCACCTACCCCATACTTATATGTAGGATGGTACCACCCATCCCGTTGGACCATGCCATCTGGTGTTATGGCATTTGTTCTGGTGTAACATGTTCTTAGGGGGCTGTTTGTAGTAAGCTACAATGTAGTTGTTTGCAGCTGAAGTTCGGGACTTAACAGTTAACAGGATAAATTGTAGTGCCCAGTAGGCTGAGTGTCATGTGATGGTGTGGATGGTAAGAGGACAGGTGTAGGCAAAATGTCCTCTAAAAGATCTCAGTTCTGACTCTGGGAAACAAAGGGTTGCAGAAGTGGAGGCAGGTGGGGGGAAGGGTGACTAGGTGATGGGCACTAAGGAGGGCACTTGATGGGATAAGCACCGGGTGTTACACTGTATGTTGGCAAATTGAATTTAAATTTTAAAAAGGAGAAAAAGATTACAGACATTTAAAAAAAAGAAAAGAGAAAAGATCTCAGTTTTGGATTCGGAGGGGAGCTGGATGGTGAAGGAAGGAGAAATGAATTTTGGGTCAATTGGAGAAGGCCTCTCAGTAAAATGGGTTTTGAAAAAACATTCTGGGCACAGCTCATAACAAACAGATGTAGTAGCTTTAAATTAGTAGAGACTCCACAGTCATCAGAATATAGTGGCTGCCCAAGAACTCCATTCCTAGAATACATGAAGAAAAGTCTAATCAGCCTCCATGGAAAGAGTGCTCACTATGTACAGGTTCCTGTGTATGCATAATTTCTAAACTTCACATCAACCCTAACAATTAGATGCTAGTATCTTCATTTTTTTTTTAAATTTTTTTTTTTTATTTATGATAGTCACAGAGAGAGAGAGAGAGAGAGAGAGAGAGAGAGAGAGAGAGAGAGGCAGAGACACAGGCAGAGGGAGAAGCAGGCTCCATGCACTGGAAGCCCGACGTGGGATTCGATCCCGGGTCTCCAGGATCGCGCCCTGGGCCAAAGGCAGGCGCCAAACCGCTGGGCCAACCAGGGATCCCCGTATCTTCATTTTAAAGATGAAAAAACTGAGGCTCGTTGAGGTTTGAGTAACTTTTCCCAGAGATGCACAGCTGGTAAGCAAGATAGTCAGGATTCACATACAGGTAGTCCAGATCCAGAGCCCATTTCTATGATGCCATGTTATCACTCTGGTAATGCAGGATGGTAAAGTAGTATGACTTGGAATGAGACAGACATGGGTTCAAATCTTGGCTCTGCCATTTACTACCTATGTCACTTTGTATAAATTACTTCATAAGGGAGTTAACCTCAGGGAAATACCTTATGGAGGTCAACTGATGCTGGTTTCTTGAAAGAGTTAAGAATTGAAAATCTGGTGCCTCTCTATATTTTAATCAATGATCTACATAAAAGGTGACTCTTTGTGTAGATTAAAGATCCAGTGATTTTTGTTATTCTAGCTAATGACTCTAGACATTGCTGATATTGCTCATTTGAAACACCTTACTTAAAATGTCTTATGGCTATTGCTTGGGAACTACAAAGTCCCCCTCACGACCCCATATGATGGGAAAGTTTCAGGTAAGTCTAGAAAGCAGAAAGTTGTTCTTAAAAATAGGAGTCCCTATATTCTAGAATATTGGAGATCAGGACCATGTATTATTAAAAAAGAAATAAGGCTTCTGTACATAAACAGGAAGGAGAATAAAGAAGGTAAATCTAATATTGGGACTGTATTAAATCTTGGTAAGGATTTGCTTCTTTGACAAAAAGCTCTAGATACTACATTATTTCATCAGTGGGGGGGTCTTGGCCTCAAAGACAATAAATGCCAAAGTTCTCTTAGCCAGGGTCTCTGTCAGTTAAACCAGGATCTTGAATTGGTGGGGGGGTTAAAGGGAAGTCCTGCAATTGCTACCACCCCTAACCCTCTATCCTTAGATGTAAAATGAAGATAGTGCCTACTTCACAGGGTTTTAGAAGATCACATGAAGCAGCACAGTTAGCTTAATGTCTGGTGCTTAGAAAATACTCAATAAATATAAGTTGCCTTCCCCTTTTCTCAGTTGTGGTTATTACTGGAGAGAGAACTGGGACCCAGAGAGAAGCTACCAGGAACAATTCCTAACTACTGAAGCATCTGGTAACACACTGGACTGCCCTGTGACTTAGCTCAGCAGAGACAACATGTAGGGGGTGATGTGGGGCCTTTTGTTCTGTGAATCTAGAAAAGGAAAACACACAACAAACAAAAAACCCAACCATCCTCAGCATGGTTAGGGAATATTATGTAAAAGAGTAACCTGCACCCTACTAATTTTAGGGAAATTACTTCACATTGAAGGAGAAATATTCAGTCTCTACTCTAGGCTTTTTAGTAGCCAATGTTCACACATGCTTTCATCAAATATCTGTGTTAGGCTTAAATAAAATGTTAACTTCTATTATTTTGAAGCTCTCCATGAATAGGAGGACACTTGCATCATGTTACCCCTTGGGAGTGTGCTGACCGTATAGAAAATCTTGCCTTTCTGCAGTAACATCTCCATGATTTCAGTGTGTCCACTCTGGGCAGCAAGAGCAAGAGGAGTGAATCCATAGGAGCTCTGTGGGTCAGGGTATGCCCCAGAAACCAATATCAGCTTCACTATGTCCTGCCTGCCCAGTCTGGCTGCTTCATGGAGAGCTGTCCTCTCGTTGGTACACCGCAGATTGACATCTGCCCCATAGCCAATTAGCAAGGCAGCCATCTCATAGGAGTCACGGAGAACAGCTGGAAATTAGAAGTAAAATAGGCATAATGTTCACCAGGAAATTTATGGCCAAGGTATCTTATTAGTCAGTGTCCCTCAGGCTTTTTAAGGAGCTCCTCCTACCTACTCCCATGTGCCAGCATTTTGTGCTTAGGGAACAGACTGTAAAATGAAGCTTATATCCAATAATATTAATAGTGTTTTATATCTATAGCCTACTGGCTTTTTTGTAAGCCATGAACAGTTGTCATCTATTGGCTGCTAAGGTAGCTGAAAAACATAAACATGAAATTTTCATTTATCATTTTTATGTGCCTTCCCTCAAGAAAATGGGAACTTAGGTACCCAATACAGCCCTAGAAATGCTTATTAAGTGCATTAAACAGAGAGAAACAAAACCAGCAATAATCAGGAAATTATTTTTTTTAGAGAGAGAGACTGCACATGTGTGCGTGAGCAGAGGGGCAGAGGGAGATAGAGAATCCCAAGCAGGCTCCACGCTCAGCACGGAGCCCAATTTGGGACTCAAGTCTCAGGACCCTGAGATCACAACTTGAGCTGAAATCAAGAGTCACGCACTTACCAACTGAGCCACCCAGGCGCCCTAGGAAATTATTTTTAACCTCATATTTTGTTAAAATTTTCTAATTGGCTCTTCTGCATTTATGCTGTAATCATTCACATATGGATGACAATCTGCAAGTCCTTCAAGATTCTAAAACAACTTGATGGATCCATCTTCCAGGGTGCCTGGGTGACACAGTCGGTTAAGTGACCAACTCTTGGTTTTGGCTCAGATCATGATGTCAGGGTCCTGGAATCAAGCCCCATGTCTAGCTCCATGCTCAGCTTAGAGTCTGCTTGAGCTTCTCTCTCCCTCCCCCTCTCTGCCCCTATCGCTTATGCCTGTGCTCTCTCTCTCAAATAAATAAATCTTTAAAAAATATATGTTCCTATCCATCTCCCTATCCATTTGTTAATGTGCCATGGAAAGTGCTCTAGAACTGGAAATACAGAGTGCTAAGGGTATCAGGGTCTTAACTCATTGAGCTGGCATTAGTGTGCACTTTGATTCTGGGAACTCATATCCTTTGTTTTAGGAAATCATTTTCTTGGCTTATTCATTGATGATATACCATCTCCATCTTGTCTATTCTCTTTCTACTATTTCTGAGATTCACATGTTGCTCTCTTTTAGATAGTCTGAGCTTTTTTCTTTTTCTTTCCTATTTCCCATTTCTTATCTTTTTCTGGATGCTTTCATCTCCCAGCATTTGATTTGAGTTTTATAATTCCACTACCATTTTTAATTTTCAAGAGCATTTTTTGGTTCAATATTTTTGTAATGTCCTGTTATTTCATTACTTCTTACTAATTCTCTAACATTATCATAATTTCCCCCTACATTATATTTTCCCTAAATAGTCTGTCTCCTTCAAGTTGCTTATCTCTGCTGAAGTCTTTTCTCAGATAGTCATTCTTGTCAGTCTGCTCGTGATTAAGAGTTGGGGACTAGAGCTAATTGGGGATCCTGAACATTGGGAGTAGCTCCTGGACTGTGTTCCTAATTGAGTGTTGATATGCCTGGGCCATTTGTTGGGAAGCCCCCAACTTCACTTTCATTATATCAAATTCCCCAGAGAAGCCTCCTCTTGGAAGGTAGAGTTCTGGCTGCCAGCTTTCTAGAATCCTGGTGGAAGAGGAGGGCTGGGAGGTCTCACCAGTGTTTGCTTAATTTCTCCAGTGTTTTCCATCCAGTACTCCCACCATTGCTGAATATCCCCCCAGTCTAGAGAGCCTCTGTTTAAACCGCCCAGAAAATGAACCTCCAGAATTCAGGTGGCATGAGAGAGGGGTCTCTCTTTGCAGGGCAGATTGGGAGAAGGGATCTGCCTATGAGGACTTATTCCTTAATAGTGTTCCAGCAATTTTCCTATGTTAGCTCCGTGTCCTTCACCAGTGCTCCACAAGGTAACTATTACCCAGAACTTCCATGCCTTTTGATGTAATTGTGTTGCTTTCTCCGCTAGCAAGTTAAAATTTGGCTTTCTTGTCACTGACTACTCATCCACCTGCTCTCCAGGTTTTAAAAAACTATGTTGCTATTGTCTCTTCTCCGGTTCTTCTCATTGTTTTGTATCTTACTTAAAAAAAAAAAAGATTTTATTTATTGATTTGAGAGAGAGAACAGCAGGGAGAGCAACAGGCAGATGGAGAGGGAGAAGCAGGCTCCCCACTGAGCAAGGAGTCCAATGCAGGGCTCAATCCGAGGATCCTGGGATCATGACCTAAGCCATAGGCAGATGCTTAACCAACTGAGCCACCTAGGCACCCCTGTATCTTACCTCTTCTAAACAATGTAAGTATAATTTTAGTGAAGACTCAGGAGGGAGCAAAATCGCTCATTTATATTCAACCTGCCATCAGTTGCCTCCTACTCTGTTCACCCCTTATACCCAAATTAACTCGTTAAGGAACCGTGCAAAATGATCACCTAATTGGCAGAGATTCTACACCAGGCCATCCCACAGGCCAGTCTCTACAAAACCTCTTAGGTACCCACATCTGGTCAGGTGGAACCAGGATGGCAGCACGGCAACTATGCACAAAAAGCTGTTTTTCCATTTGCAACGACATGGATGGAGCTAGAGAGTACTATGCTGAGTGAAATCAGGGAAAGATAAATACCGTATGATTTCACTTACATGTGGAATTTAAGAAATAAAACAAATGAGCAAGGGGCGGGGTGGGGGGCATGGAAGAGAGACAAAGGCAAACCAAGAAACAGATTCTTAACTATGCAGAACACACGGATGGTTGCCAGAGAGGAGGGTGGGGATGACATAGGTGAAGGGGATTAAGGAGTGTGCTTGTCATGATGAGCACCAGGTGTTGTATGGAAGTGCTGACTCGTGATATTGTACATATGAAACTAATATTACACTGTATTTAAACTGGAATTAAAATTTTAAAAAGTTCCCTTTGAAACCTGTGGGCATAGGTGACACTCGGAATCACAGACTGTTTTCCAGAGACAAGGTATTAGTTTACCTGTAAGAAGAAGAGAATTGCCTTCAGAATTCTTGGCATTCGGATTGCAGCCATTGAGAAGAAGAAAACTGGCATTTTCTAAGAGGCAAGTGCTGACAGCCAAAAAAAGTGGTGTTTCACCATTGTGGGTGGTTTGCTCCCACACGCTGGGTTTTGAAGCTGAAATAAATCCATTAGACCACACAGGTTAAGATACAGAAATAAGTTTTAAATTTATTTCTCAGAAGCATCAGGAAGAGTTATAAAGGGAGCTTACCTTTCAGGGTTATTTCCAAAATGTTCTTGTTTAATTGCACCGCAGCCTTATGCAGAGGAAGCCAGCCCATCCCATCTGCTTCATCAAAAGCAGAATGGTACTTGGTCAAGTGTGACAATGCATCTTCCTTACCTATTAACAAGTCAAATGGGAACAGATTCACATTTGGCACACACAGGAGGCAGCCCAAGCTGCTTCTGAATTCCACCTTCAGGAGAGGACAGAATTCTACCACCACGCTTCATGAGAGACACATGAAAATGGCATAGGCAGGACGAAGCAACAGTAAGGCCTTTTGCCTAGCGTTCCTCTGTTAGCACCCCCTGTCCCCCTCCAGGCCTGCGACTGCCTCCTCATATTGTCGTGTACAGACCAACAGCTCACAGCTCAGCCCCTCCCCCCCCACCTCGCCCAGGAACTCAGCAGGGCTTTGCTAAATTGTGCCACGGTATTTTCTTATGGGCTCTAGAGAATCATAGGTGGATCTGGATTGCACAAAGGTTGAGCATTTGGGAGAACCTGCTTCTAGGCTTCCTGAATTTAGCAGAGATAGAATAGGAAGAGTACTTAACTGTCTCTATTGTTTCAATTATCTTCTTGTACTCAGCTCTCAAAAAGTGATGGAAGCTGCATAGAAAACAAATATATATATGTAAGCCCCAAACTGAGGGAAAAACAAAGGCACTTAATAAAAAAACAAAGGGTAAGGGCAATGGTAGTCAGCTGAGGATGAACTGAGGCAGTTACTGAGGCTTCACGGAAATACTTCCAAAATACAGTGTGACCCTAAATGCACTCCAGGGAAACTGCTCTTCCGGCATTATTCCACCTGTCTCAAGAAGTGTTTCCTAATTCCTTCAAGTGCCTGACCAACTCAGCAAGCTTTCCTAAGTACCATATAACTCTTGCAAGTCCAATGACAGAGATTTGTAACAATAGTTAATTTTAATTTCTCTGAAACATTTCAATCATCAAAATCTTAATGCTGGGATCCCTGGGTGGCGCAGCGGTTTAGCGCCTGCCTTTGGCCCAGGGCACGATCCTGGAGACCTGGGATCGAATCCCACGTCGGGCTCCCGGTGCATGGAGCCTGCTTCTCCCTCTGCCTATGTCTCTGCTTCTCTCTCTCTCTCTCTCTGTGACTATCATAAATAAATAAAAATTAAAAAAAAATCTTAATGCCTTTCAACCTAAAATAATGACTTAATTACTGAATGGATTTAAAAATTTTAATCATAAGGTTAATATAACATAATCTAAGAAACCCAACTTCTTTATAAAACTTTAAAGATTATTCCTAAATGTAACACAAAAGTGTAAGAGTGGTGTGGTAAAGAGCACAGACTCTGAAGCCAGACTGCCTGCCTCTCACTTACTAGCCCTGTGACTTTGGGTAACACTTACTTGTCTCCTCATCTCTACGCGGGGATAATAGTACTTACTACATGAGAATTAAAATTTAAATGAGTCAATATTTATGAAATGCTTAAATAGGATGGCACAAAGTGATCAGTCCATGAGTTTGTTACTTAAAAAAAACAAACAAACTATAGTTTTAGGTCAACATCTCTATAATTATAAAATCTCTTGGAGTTAAAATATATTTATTCAGTTTTACCTCCAGCAGGCAAATAGAAATCACCATCCCAAGCAAACAGGGTTTATCACCGCTGAAAAACAATAGTAACTAGCCAGAGGTGGGGGTCCGGGGGGGGGTGGGGGTTGGGAATGAGGTTGAAGATCAGCTAGCCAGAGACCATTTGAGCAGGTGTGCCTGGCTGTAAACATTCTACCTCCAGGGCGATTCTTTTCCACCACTGGGGGACCCATGAGTTCCTTTTCTATTGCTGTCATTACAGAACTCCGCATACACACCCTTTGGAAAGGGTTTAAGTTTACATAATTCCTCCTTGTGATTTGAATAAAGACTGGACCTGACCTCATCTCCCCACTGAGGTTGAGGATAATTTTCTCTTTGTGTTGGTTGAATTTATGCATTCCCTTGGCTCTGCAAAGACAAGATGCATTCGAGTCCTCTATTCATATCCTCATGTATTTCTTCTCATTTCCAGCCTGCCAGTCCCCAAGCCAGAATTGCTACCAAACTCCTTCAACTGTTTACTCCCTAATTACATCCTGAATTATTTCCAAATTTTCCTGTCTGGCTGGTGAGACATCAAGTCTCATAGGTATTTAAATGAGAGCTCCTTGGATTTTGACCTTCTCTCCTGTTTTTATCATAACACTAGCATCATGCTAATGACAAGTCTCAACTGTTGAATGCTCACATCACATCGCCAGTGGGATACAATACCTCTCATCTGCAGGCGCCTGCTGTGTAGTCCCCGGCCGGTGAACGTCCTGTAAACTCCACTGGATGATGAGCTGGGTATCAAAGTCCTCATCTGTGTCTTCATCACTGGTATAATTATCCATGTGGAATGCTGACAGATTTAAAGTCAGAATGAATTAAAAATATTTTTCCAGCTGAGAAAACAAGATAATCAAATACTTAAAATTGCAAGTGAAATTCAGAAAACTACAAATTGATAGGATTGATAGATGCTAAATTTAGAAAAAAATACTCATTAAATTTTTCCCATAAATTTAAAATAGTTTTCTGAACCGCCACAAATTTAACATAAATTATAAGTCTCCATGAGCAGCCATTTACTTAAAGCCTATTCAAGAAAAACCACCTTCATATAAAACTTAGGTAGGTGTCATTCTAACTATGAAAATAATGATTTATTTTAGACTTGGCTTAGGAGTTTTTTCTCAGTGAATGTAGCACTTACCCCGAAGGACAGCTTTATGCTGAAAATAACAGTACACACTAAAAACAAACATATTACAGGAATGTGCACTCTCATAATACAGCATATGACAGGAGTAGTGGTAGTAAAAAAACAATGTATCTATTAGGCAATATCTCAATGGTTTTTAAAAAAACTTTTCCATTTTAGCATAGAATAGGTTTGATCACATACCAAAGACATTTACCTTCTGTTATATCCTTTAGGAGAGCACGGAAGTTTTCACTGTTAAAGATTAGCACATCAGAATTTTCATTTATATTTAGGATCTCCACTCCCCTGTAGTGACCATTCCATTAATAGCTTTGCTATAAATACCTGATCATAAGACAGTCTGGCATATTATCCGTGTTTTTTTTTTTTTTTTTTGCATGTGGTTTAGCTCTCTTTGGAAACATGATCTCTTTTCTTCACTGCTATATTCATCAAATTTAAAGGACCAAACATTTTATTCCTGGTATAAAATGCTTTTGCAGGGGGGCATTTTCTGTGTGAAATAATTCATTCTCTTAAGACTCACGCACATAGCCACTGCAGAACAGAATCAATTTTCCACTAGAGAGGCCAAACATTTTTTTTTCTCTGACCGATTTATCAAAACAACTGTCCCAACAGTCCCAATTCACTGGGTAGCTGCACCTACATTTTCTGTAGGTTACAGAGCTGCGGCCTCAAGTATCCTGAGAATCTCAAGGAAGAAATTAATTTCACACAAGATAATAAAATTTCAACTATAGTTTTGTTTCATTGAAATGTTTTAGAATTGTTCATCTATACTAATATTATGAATATATGCTAAATAATAAGACTATTAACTATTAAAATAAGAGACGCTTGGCATTTCCAATTAAACAGGAAATCAATGGGTATGTAGGCCTGCCCCCAGCCATCTTTTTTTAAAAAAATATTTTATTTATTTATTCATGAGAGACACACAGAGAGAGGCAGAGACATACATAGGTGGAGGGAGAAGCAGGCTCTTCATAGGGAGCCCAATGTGGGACACGATCCCAGGACCCCAGGATCACAACCTGAGCCAAAGGCAGACGCTCAACCACTGAGCCACCCAGGTGCTCCTGCCCCCAGCCATCTTATTGCTTTTGCACAGAAACTGTACTATCTGAGTTTCCCCTCCCTTGACACAGGGGTCCTGTGAGAAGTGGAGCTAATGCTGTAAAAGTGTGATGTGAGAGGTTTGTTTCTGGAGTTGTTCTGATATTTTCCTTATTTAGAATCACCTCTGGTAGGTGAGTGCAAAGTCAACTATAACTGAAACTAAGAAATGACTTAACACTTGGGAAAACAAGGTATTTTCTGATATAAGTTTTATCTGGTAAGTTTCCCAAAATCTGTTTTTCACCTATTATCAAATAAATGAAAGTTCCAAAGGTTTTTCATATTCTTTGAAGAAACATTTCTTTTCATGTTTTCTAGAAGGGCTATATTCTAGTCAAGAGTGGTGCATCAGGAATGGTGGACTATTTAAAAGAAAGACACATGGGGTGCCTGGGTGGCTCAGTCGCTTAGGTATCCAACTCTATCTTAGCTTAGGGCTTGATCTCAGGGTTGTGAGTTCAAGTGTTATATTGTACTCCACATTGGGCATAGAGTCTCTTAAAAAAAAAAAAGTGACACAAAGATACTTGGTTTTATAATACATATATTTTGAAGTAAGTGAAGACAACACAGAATTTTTTTGAAATGTCTTTCAGATTTTTTCTTGTTTGTCCAATTTAGTTATCCAACTGACAAAGTAAGGCAACCCCACGCTTGATCCAATGTTGAGTGGGTTGGTCCGTCTTTAACATCATTGCAATGACAAAGTTAGTAGAATGTCCTGTGGTGGAAAGAGTTCCTTTACGTTCACTTGTCTTGTAGAGGGGACAGACATAGGCATTTGACTTCACAATCTCAGACTTTTTGGCTTAGAAAAGAAAGAAATACAAACAGCCACTGTGACTAAAGGAATAACTATTTTAGTACTGAATCTAAGATCATGATTATATTTGAACATTTCAATGTTGTTATTGTAGTTTACAGTTGGTATATAATTATGGCTGTGAAACAAATGATTTCATATGATGCACGATTCTTGGTCTAGAGCATAGAAATCAATAAAGTATCTTTATCACTGTTAGAGAGTCCTGAAGGTGTGAAAACATTCAAAAGGATCTGGGAGAGAAGGAGAGGAGAAGGTAGGGAAGAAAGAGTAAAGAAGAAAGAATAAAACAGCACAGAAATGAGGCAGAGATAAAAAGAGAAGACACTGATGCTTAGGGCCTGAATACAAGAAACGCATAAATCAGAAGAAGCAGAAGTCACTATTTGCTTTCAGCAGCTTATTACTAGGAAAAACACACTAACTTTCACCTACTCACAGAAAGAACCTACATATTATCCTTCAAAGACCCGATATGAGATATTAGAAGTCTATCTAAACTAAAGCTATATTTCTCATAATTATAATTGAAGTGTGTTAATAATGAAAATACTTAATGGATTAAGGTGGTGATTGTGGGTAATTTGGAAATGTTTCCATCAGTAGTTATTGGAAAACAAAAACACTAGAGAAGAAAGAAAAAACAAAAGAATGAGCCTCATTTGTTTAGACTCGTGGAAAAATGATGGTAGCAGAAGAAGGGAAGGAGTAAGTAGCTTTCCCAGGAGGAGAGAGTTGGCCTCCACTCCCTGTGATTTGCAATTTCTGTGCTTTGGGGCACCTGGCTGGCTCTTGGGTCTAAGAGTTTCCTGTAGCCAGAAGACTCTAGCCACTAACTGGAGATGGTGTCAAGCCTATTTGTATTTCTGAGAGGTGTGCAAAGGCATTTCAGAATCAAAATGTTGACAGGAAGCCCTGGACTCTGGGAAAGTATAAGTGTGTGGGAGGGGCAGAGAAGATGTTGCATCCCATGGGATAAGAGGAAAAAGAGGCAGAATGATATTCCCAGAATAATAATATGAATGCAACATGAAACAAGGGAACAATATATTTCCAATGTAAACATTAAGTCGCTGTTTAATTGAACAAAGTCTTAATAGGTTTGAACAGAGACTTAATTGGGGGAGCCATTAAAAATATCTACCATTACCCTCCCTAAAACTCATAGGAAATTTTGTTAGAGATATACTTACTTGGTTTTATCCATATGATGGGCATCAGGTCAAATAGAAGTTTGGGATGTTGTTCAGCAAGCAATCCACTGTGAGGAGAAATTGACATGTTTATTAGAAATAAAATGAAATATACTTCTAGAAATTGCTACTTAGATACTGGCTTTTAATACAAGAGGACCAGAATATGCAGAGAAAGAAATATAAAACAAAACATAACAAAGCCAAGGAAACGGCAATGAATAATTGAAAGAAACAGAAGAAAATTATGGCAAGGCAATGTGTGCAAACAGTAGACAAATATAAATTCCTGTCACTATTTATTTATTTATTTGAGAGAGAGAGAGAACATGTTCATGAGCAAGGGGAGGGAAGGGGTAAAGGGAGAAGCAGACTCTCCACTGAGAGACTCTCCACTGATGCGGAGCTTGATCCCAGGATCCTGGGATCATGACCTGAGCTGAAGGCAGCTGCTTAACCAACTGAGCCACCGAGGCACCCCTGTCACTTTTTAAGTACCATCCATGAGGGCGACGCTATCCTATCACACTTGGTCCTCACTGTAACATTGTCCCCATTCCTGTTCCATGGATGAAGAGTGGAGGCTCAGAGAGGTTGAGTAGTTTTCACAGTAACACAACCCTTAAGTGCCAGAGTCAGGATTCAACTGTATATTTGCCTGTCTAGAAAATGTGGTTTCTTTTCCCTACGCTATGTTATTTGTTTATTAGTTGGAAAAAAGGAGGGAGGGAGGGAGGGAGGGAGGAAGAAGGAAGGAAAAGATGAATGAATAGATATATAAGAACAGGTAAGTTAAGACAAATGTCATTTTTTTTAAGATTTTGTTTTTTATTATTTATTTATTCATGAGAGACAGAGAGACAGAAAGGCAGAGTCACAGGCAGAAGGGAGAAGCAGGCTCCATGCAGGGAGCCTGATGTGGGACTTGATCCCAGGTCTCCAGGATCACGCCCTGGGCCAAAGGTAGCGCTAAACTGTTGAGCCACCCGGGCTGTCCCAACAAATGTCATTAGATTGAAGAAGAGAGAAAAAAATAACCACAGGAACTAGGTGCAGCTAAATCTCCTCTTAGCCCTGTCTTGGAATGATCTCTGTACAGCCTCCTTCATGCTCCCCTCAAGTGATTCTCTGGGCCTCAGCCTTTAATCCTCCCTTGAGAGCAAAGCCTGACCCTGGAAATAGAGGATTGTGCTTATTAATGGAATGATAAAGAGCAGGGTTCCAAGCAAAATAATCTCTCTCCTTCCCTCTTAACCTTAAATATTTGTTTAAAGATCTATTATTTTAGAGAGAGAGAGCAGGAGTGGGATGGGTAGAGGGAGAGAGAGAGAATCTTCAGTAGACTCCCTGCTGAGCATAGAGCCCAGCAGGGCCCAATCCCACCACCCTGAGATCAAGACCTAAGCCCAAACCAAGAGTCCTCTGTAACTGACTGTGCCACCCAGGTACTCCACCCCTCCGTATTTTAAACAAGTACAGCAATGCTCAGTTTCCTAAGCTGGAAATTCAGAATTTATTTTAAATATTTATTCATTATGTCATTGAACTATAAGAAAAAGTTTTCCATTCACCAACAGAAATGGGAAGTTTACTAGAACCGTAAAATGTTTAAAAGTGAGGCACTCCTGCATGTTACAAAACAGAAGGTAAGAGTCCTAAAACTCTTAAATAATGTCAACTAACTTTTCTACTAGTAAGACCACTGAAAAATATTAGCTAAAAATTCTTTAGGACCTTAAAAAACTCACTTATCAATTGCCCTAGCCTGAGTAATGATTTATGGCAAGAATTCTGATATTTTTTACTGTTTGCCATATTCCCTAGGAGAGGCCTTCTGTTGGGGTGGACTGGGCGGGAGGGGCAGGGGGAGCGGCAGCAGGACAGAGTGCTTTACCCATTTGGCTACAACGAAAGAAGCCTCCACAGTCTCAAGCCCTGACCTGGTTCTGTCCCAACGCGCTCCATCAAGGTATAATCCGTGGATGTACACGCCGTCTTCTGGAGCAGTCTCGGATGTATCAGCAGGGATGACCTGAAAGGAGAGGCACACACTAGTAACAGTCTATTCCCCAGACAACTTCATCATGTAAGGAAAACATTTGCTCCATTTTCAGAATGTGTTCAGGGAAACTCCATTATATCATAACTTGCAGAACCATAAATTTGTCAATAAAAGTGTAAATGTAAAAATGTATAATACAGTTCTTTTTGAAGCATTTTATCAAGTTTTACTGTACCTTGTATTAATTTATGTGACAACAGAAGAGTGGCATTAGACTGAGTGGAAAACTTGAAACATATAAAAGTCCTATCAGACACAGAAAGAGAAATACTATATACTTTCACGAAACACAAAGAATGGAGAGAAGTCAAATAGTTTATAATGGACCATAAAGACAGGAACTCTGCATATTTTCCTTGCTTAAATACATGATTTTGATAAAATGACATAGTATAGAGTTTGGGGGTTACTGTACCTCAAATTCATATCCTAGTATATCAATAGGGATAGTGTATTTTCTGGCATAATTCTGCATAGCTCCAGTTAGGAAGGCTTGGGTGAAAAAGAATCCTGAGAGCCAAAACACATTAGGTTTTCCTGAATTATGCCAGTCCTGTAAAGGGCAAAAAAAAAAAAAATCCATTATTTTTATTTCCCAACTCACACAGCATCACCTCATATGCAGTTCCTGATTCTGGTTTTTGTGCTGCCCACACTTTCCATCACAGGATTCCCTTCCCTGACACAAAGCACATAACCTATCTTGGCCTTCTACCTCTTTTCCCTTATAGTTGCTTTCCTTGGAAAATTCAAACTAATTTTAACATTAACCTGAATAAAACAAAGTTAGAAAGATTCACATCTTCTGCAAAGAGCCAAAGGTAAATTATTTGGAGATTATATTACTTAATCCCACTCAAAAGCAACCACCTTTAGACATCTTACACATCATATCACAGAGCCCTCATGTGTTGAATGAATTAAATTCAATTCACATTACTTGAATGAACAGATGAATCAATAAAATGAACTTTGTCTCTGAGTGGTGCACTGTGGGAAGAAGCCAGCTTTGCTTCCTGGGTGGAAGAGAACAGACTGGTGCTAGAGATGTTGCAACAGCACGAATTATCAAATCAAGAAGAGTTGGAAGGGCACCAGGGTGGCTCAGCAGGTTAAGTATCTGACTCCTGAATTCCGCTCAGATCATGATATCAGGGTTGTAAGATCCAGCCAGGCATTGGGGAGACCTCCTGCTCAGTGGGGCATCTGCTTGAGATTCTTTCCTTCTACAAGACTCCCTCCCATGCTCTCAATAAATAAATAAATAAATCTTAAAATCTCAATCTCAAATAAATAAATCTTAAAAATAAAAAATAGATAAAGAAGAGGTAGAGAAAGAGATGGAGCTTGACAAGGACTCAAGCCATACAGAACCAGCACCATGCCCAAGAAAACTCTGAGAACCCAGAAGGCAAGTGTATAGGAAATTCCCTGGCTCATTCCAGAGCTTCCTTAGCCAAGAATGTCACGAGTGTCTGGGTCAGCTACTTGTATAGAGTTTCTGAATGAGCTACCATTTACTAGGTATATAGTGTGTGCCAGGCACTGTGCTAAGCACTTTACATGCATCACCTCATTTAGTCCACAAAATAACTCATGAGTTATTCCTCCCATTTTACAGATGAGGAAACTGGTGTGCATAAAGATGAATAACATCTTGCTCAAAGTCACATAGACACTAAGTGTCAGATCCAGGATTTAATCTGAGAGTAGAGCCAGTGTGTAGAAAGCTTAAAAAAAAAAAAAGCACAGGAAGGAGAAAGGGAAGGTAAATAGGATAAATGGTGAGAGAGAAAAGAGGAAAAGAAAGAAAACTCCAGATGACTCATCTGCTTCATTTGTTCACTCTAAAAAGCATTGGAAGGTGAGGTCCAAAGTCCAGGAGAAAGAAAGGCGAGGGGAAAACTATACAGCTTCTTTAAGGGTAAGGGGACAATGCAGGAGAGATCCATTCAGAGGAAGGTGTGTGGAGAAGGATGATAAAAGTGCTCCATAATGAGTAAAATCTTTCTTATTCATTTGAATAGAATGATTCCAAGGGGAAATTCAAATTTCAGAAAGTAGGGAGTTCGGTGTGAACTTAACAACAAAAGGAATTTGTCCTGGAGACTCTCCTGACAGATACCATGCCAGGACCCCTGTAAATGACCAAGGTAATAATTCTTCAAGGCCCTTTAGGAATGAAGCAGTATACAGGAAATGTAAGGAGCGCCAATAAAAGTTTCAGAAAAGCTTGGGAAGTGAAGTGTAAAAAAAAAAGAAGAAGAAGAAGAAGATTATGGCATGGGGGAGGATGTGATTAACCATAGCTCACATGCTTTTGATAAAGTGGGGAAAGAGGCTGGTATACACAGGAGGAACTCAGAAGACATTGTAGATGTGGCTAGGATTTGCCCAGGTATGCTCAGCTTCATGAATTGCATCAGCAAAGATTAAAAGAACACAACATTAATTCTGAGAAACACACTCTCATATTCACTATTGTTAGGAATACAATTAAGTAATTTTTCTGAATTCTTACCACATACCATGGACTGTTGCCCTATGAGGAAATTGGCCATTTTATGGATGAGAAAACTGTTAAGTGGCAACTCTTCTACAGCCTGAACACTGAAAACCCCATTCTAGATAGTTTTGTTTGTTAAATTAAAACCTACACAAAAATCTCCTATAAATTAATTTTTCAGAAACAGCCCAGAAGAAAAATGGGCCAAGGAGATAAAGAAGCAATTCACAGAAGGAATACAAATAGCAAGCAAACATACCAGAAGAAGCATAAGGTTGGTATTTAAAAAAAAAATGGAGCACCTGGGTAGCTCAGTCAGTTAAGCATCTGACTCTTGATTTTAGCTCAGATCATGATCTCGGGGTCATGGGATCAAGCTCTGAGTTGGGCTCTGTGCTCAGTATGGAGTCTGCTTGAGATTCTCTCCCTCAGCATACACACACACACACACACACACACACACATTCTCTCTCTCTCTCTCTCAAAAAAAAACAGATTGAAAGAATAAGATATGGTTGAACTATCAGATTGGTAAAAATTAAAAAGGGGCAAATGAGAAAGCTTCTCTCTCCCTATCTTTATAAGCACTGGCTATTTTATGGCTAGCTTCCACATGAAAATAAAGCTCTTGTGTACTAGGAAGGCAACTGAACACAGAAAGGTCATATACCTGATGTGAATTTCCAGGAAGTATTTTAGGGACCCTCCCCACCTCTTACCCCACATAATTATTAACCATACAGTGGGGTCAAGCAGAGTCCCTGGGGAGGAAAAACAGTGCCCTGAAGATCCTTTATGTGTGTGTTTTGGGATGGGGTGGGGATGGGGTGGAGATTTCAAAGCATTTTTCCCTGGTTTTATGAGATATGGTATAAGAAGCAACTGATTTTAAGACAATGGTCAATTATTGGTAAATCCAAATCTTGGGTTCTCTTTGTGATTTACCACCAGTATTAAAATCACAAGACCAAGTATGCAGACTCAGAGAGCCACAAACCTAGAATCTTAAAAAATGTCACATATTACTTGGACTTCAGCAAAGTAAAATTTTAACTTTCTACTCAGTACTTTGAAATGTATGTTGTTTTCAATATTTATTTATTTATTTATTATTATTTATTTATTTATTTATTTATTAAAGATTTTATTTATTTATTCATGAGAGACACACACAGAGAGAGAGAGGCAGAGACATAGGCAGAGGGAGAAGCAGGCTCCATGCAGGGAGCCTGATGTGGGACTCGATCTCTAGGACTCCAGGATCACGCCCTGAGCCGAAGGCAGGCACTAAACCGCTGAGCCCCCCTCTTTTATTTCTTTTAAAGATTTTATTTATTTGAGAGAAAGAGAATGCAAGCAAGGGGAATCACAGAGGGAGAAGGAGAAGCAGACTCCCTGCTAAGCAGGGAGCTTGATGTGGGACTCGATCCCAGGACCCTGAGATCATGACCTGAGCCAAAGGCACATGCTGAACCAACTGAGAAACCCAAGTGCCCCTATTTTCAATATTCAAAATTTTGGCTAGATTACCATAAAACTGCTAACCACATCGCTCAACTCAGAGACATTCAAGTGATCAGAGCGTTTCTAATCTCTCTCCAGTCAACCAAAAAAAATAAAATTATGTATATATATAAATAGAATATATAATCTTTTACCTGTAAAAAGTTCAACCGGGCTAGAAAATCTGTGATATAACTTGCTAGGGGCTTAAGGCTTGGGTAGGATCGTGTGGCCCATATTTCTGGAACCTTTCCAACAAGCAAACTGCCAGAGAGTGCCTCCAGTGCAGAATCCATTACAACCACACCCTTGATAGCTTTTCCAAGGTCCTGTAGAGTGTTGCGTATTGTTTTAATTAAACTGCAAGGAAAGGAATTATGTCATCAATGTACATATGAGGGTATATATCAATACACTATGTTTTCAGAGAAGAAATAGCAGAAATCTCATTCACAGCTTTATGAGAGTGTCTCCCCAAATAGAGCCACCTCCCACTTGAATGAAAGGTACTTTTAGGTGATACATTTTTCATTTTAATCATTATGTAATATAGAAAATAATTCAACAAAAATATTGAAATTGTTGCTTTCTGAGTATTAGGGCTTCAGACTAGGCTAATTTAAGCAGGGAATCATTTAGGAAAAATATCAGGTAAATATGTTATGGGTGTTATGCAAATATGGAAAAAAGTTATAAAAAGGTGTAATGCAAAGGCTGAGACTTGTGGAATAATGCATTAAAGCATAAAGTGTATATTCATTGATACACTTGCATACTTTGTTTCCCATGTAGGCTCAAACTGCTAAGAAAACCACAAATAGACCTGAGCTGAGGGTTTTAGACTAGAAGCTTAAGCAACTGAGAGACAGTATGCTATTATATATAGATATATATGGCCTTTGTATAAAAAATACTGAATTAAGGCATCATAGTGTTTTTAAATGTTTTATTTTTATGTGTTAACAAGACTAGAAACCCAAATAAACTTGAAAACACCTTAGAAAATTCATAACTAAAATAATTTCTCCATTCCTTAAGCCAATATGGAATTGTAGAAAATTCAATAAAAACATTCAGAGCAAATAATTTTTCGCTCTCATGGGGTATTTAATTAATCTAGGTTGGACTCAGGAAGACAAGGGAAGTGTGTATGTGTCAAGACTTGTCATCAGCTCATTTGGTTTTTAGTTCCTGAGGAGAATAGTGACAGATGAGTGAGAATTATGATTAATGAATATTTTCACCAGTAAAATCAGATCTCATTTCCATCATCATCATTTATACCATTTTAAAGAGTAGGGGTAGATCCTAAGAAAATGGCAGGTTTTGATCATTTTTCTTAAAATTTTAATTTAATACCAGTGTGTCTTTTTTTTTAAATCAACTTTGGTTGGTTGTTTTCTGAACCACTGGGGAGATAGATCCTTACTTGTTAAATCTTTCCATTTCTTGTACTAACACGGTATTCATGCTCTCTTCATATCTCACAGGAAACTTCAGTAATGCTTTTTCAATGTCAAAATCATTTGGTAGCTAAGAGAATAGATTTTGAAGAACACATGTTACTCTCAGAACGAAGAATTCGTTTCATTCAGCTACCACATCACTAATAGCTAACACTGGGCAATTACTACAGACTAGGCATTGTGTTAATACCTTTCCATACATCATCTCACTTAATCCTTTCCATGCACTCTCAGGAAGCTACTGTCATCTCCATTTTACAGATGAGGTTATTCAAGTACAGTGGACCTTTGAGCAATGCAGGGGTTTGGGTGCCAACCCCCCTCTGCGTAGTCAAAAATACATGTATAACTTCGATCCTCCAAAACCTTAACTACTAATAACCTACTATTGACCAGAAACCTTGCCAATAACATCAACAGTCAACTAACACATACTTTGTATGTCACATGTACAATATACTGTAAACTTACAATAAAGTAAGCTAGATAAAAGAAAATGCTATTAAGAAAATCTTAAGGAAGAGAAGATACATTTACAGTACTGTGCTATATTTATCAAAAAATTCATATGTAAGTGGATCTGTGCAGTTCATAATTTTTTTTTAAAGATTTCATTTATTTACTCATAGAGACACAGAGAGAGAATGAGAGGCCAAGACACAGGCAGAGGGAGAAGCAGGCTCCACCCAGAAAGCCCAACGTGGGACTCCATCCAGGGTCTCCAGGATCACGCCCTGGGCTGCAGGGGGCGCTAAACCGCTGAGCCACGGGGGCTGCCTGGATCTGTGCATTTCAAAACTGTGTTGTTCAGAGGCAGCTGTACAGAGAGGTTGAGTAACTGCCCAAAGGCACACAGCCAAAAGGTGATCCTTTTAAATCCACAGGTCTCTAACTGCAAAGCCCACGTTCTTCACTATATAGCACTTTGTGGAAGATACACATTTCTGAAACATTGTGCAATTTCCTTTTGTAAGCTGAATCTTATTGTTCATTGATAAAACTGATTTGCCATTTCATAACTGTTTTATATTTATTTGCAATCAATTATCAACTGGCTTCAAATAGCTTAGCTTACCCCACTTTCAAATAATTAATGTTGTGACCATAGCAGGGTTCCAAGGAATAGGGAGGGAGAAGGCACCAAGTGTCTGGTTTCTATGAGGCACCTCAGAGATGCTTGAGAAGTGAAGGGCACTTTGGAACTGATAATCAAGCCTCAAGACATTGGAATTCACACTCTTAAAGAGGCAAAGAAGTTTCCCAAAGGGATCCCAAACTAAGAAAGCTGAGCTGCCCAGGGTGTCCTTGGATGATGGTCTCCGAGTGGTGCAAAAGAATTGTTGTAAAGTTACACTAGGTGGTGTCACTCGAGGACCCTTTGGCTTAGCACAATCCCTTTTCCCCAAATACATTCCCAAATGTCACTGCTAGGGAACTTGCTCTTAGGGACCGAGTAGGAGCCACCATTTTGCAAGGGCACAAATCTTCCCTCCACCCCCTAGTCCCAGACATAAACTGCAGAAACAGTAAGGGATCAGAGGTGAGAAAAGTCAAAGAACAGAAGATCAGTCCAGGGGACAGGGTGGGAGGAGGCTAGCTTGCTTTCACCCAGGGGTGGTGGCAGGACTGCTCCCTCTTTCTCCAACGGCTGCAGCCAGGTGTACAGCGGGGAGGCCCTACTTCAGGGGATGTAAGACAAGCCCTCTAACACAGAGAGGAGAGGAGTGGTGCTGACAGTGGGCTTTCAAGGCAAGTGGACGATGGGGCAGGCTCTGCTCTGTCAGGACACTTGACACTGAAGTATGGGGCTCGTTATAGCATTTACCCTGAAGGGAAATTGTGAGGACCTATGCTTGTGATCATAATATTTTTAAAGTTCCCTTTGTAGTTTCTTTTTGAATTTAAGACACAGTAAAAAGGTGAGAAGAAAGAGTATCATTCCACTTTACCTAGTAGGCTAAGTACTTCGGGCTTTTTTATGGAGGGGGGAAAAAAGCTGTAGTTGCTCATTTAGAGCTGATCTAAATCCCTGTACCTCCTCGCTCCCTAAGGTAGAGATCAAAAACCACTCACTCCTTGAACCAGCAAGTTCAGACCATTTACTCCAGTTTGTACAAAGTAGATCCATCATCTTTGTTTGCAAATGGTAATAAGTCATACGTTCATCAGCTCATCCACAACTGTAGCTACTAAGAACTGACATTGCGCCAGGTGCCATGCAAGGCACTTTAAATTCATGATCTCTTAAATGTTCCCAAGAACCTTGTACAGTTGGGAATTAATGCTCTGAAAGTCAAAGTATCTCACTGAAGGTCCTAGTGCTGTTAAATGGAGCCTTTGGATTATCATTTCAGTACCATTTTCATTTATAGTATGAGCAACATATTCAAAATGAGACACTACCTTGTTGAGGATATCTTTGGTGATTTCTAATAGAATCTGGTCAGTGCTTCCTGAGGATCCTGTCTTTTTGGAGCCTCCCTGCGTGAGGAGCAAGGACTCAAAGAGGATTTTTGTTTGTTGCAGGTCTTTGGAAATATCAACATTTTCATGTAATCCAAATATCTCAGGGTGTTGAGTAAATGGAAGATTCTACCAGAAAGCAGATGAAGCAAGGATCATATTTTCACCGGCTATGTGAATTCACAAAGTATAAAACACATGCTGACCAAAAAGGGTTACAAGTCAACTAAACATAAAGCACTGAGGAATCGAACTCTTCCAATTTTCAGTCACTGCTAGAAACTGAAAGTTGATTGAAGCCGTACTACTTGTCTAGCCCTCTACATTACAGGGGAACATTTCATTGTTTGTTTTAGATAAATCACACTTAGATCTAACCCTATTTTCCAGTGATATCAGTTACCTTAATGAACTCAATGTACTCATCATAGGTGCCTTTGGGAGGTGCAAAATAGTGTCCACTGGGAGAAAACTTGTAATGAGGGTTTTCAATTATTAGTGGGTTATAAAAGTCAGCCAGCATGGTCAAGAGGAGACGTCTATCCCAGTCGTCTGTCACCCTTCCACCATAGTTGCATTCCCCAGTCAGGTACGAGATAGCTTCAAATGGAACTGTATTATATTCATTTATAAATAACTGAAACAAAGGAAAAATAAAATGATAAAAACTTTAAGTCTTTTACTTCATTTCTATTTTAAAATGACATGAAATACCCATATGTCAATCATCTATATGCACAGAAGTGGGGTTGAAAGAACTATTATCACAAATTATCTTTGAAAGGCTAGCACAGAAGTGGGGTTGAAAGAACTATTATCACAAATTATCTTTGAAAGGCTAGCATTGTTAGTGTTTATTTTACCTTTTTTTTTTTCTTTTTTTTTTTTGGAGAGAGAGAATGAAGAGGAGGGGCAGAGAATCTTTTTGTTTTTTAATAATTTTTATTTTTTATTTTTATTTATAATTATTTATTATATTTATTTATAATTATTATTTATTATATTTGTTTATAATTATTATTTATAATTTATTTATTTATTCATGAGAGACACGGGTGGGGGGAGAGAGAGAGAGAGACAGAGGCAGACACAGGCAGAGAGAGAAGCAGGCTCCATGCAGGGAGCCCAATGTGGGACTCGATCCTGGGACTCCAGGATCACGCCCTGGGTGGAAGACGGCACTAAACTGCTGAGCCACCCAGGGATCCCCCGCAGAGAGAGGATCTTAAGCAGGCTCCGTGCCCAGTGCAGAGCCCAACATGGGGCTCGATTTCACAACCCTGAGATCACGACCTGAGCTGAAATCAAGAGTCAGATGCTTAACCTACTGAATGAACCACCCAGTTTCCCTGTTAGCGTTTATTTTAAATTACTTTGCTTGTCTGCATCTTCCAAATTTAGAGCAGGGGGGATAAACATGTATTGCTTCAAGGCAGCCCAAGTGAAAATTACATGAAAATTTTCAAGGCTTTTCATATGACTTTGGATAAACCTTGTCTTAGGGCACTGGTTATTAATTGGGGGCAATTCTGTCCCCTAGAGGACCTTTGGCAATATCTGGGGACATTTTATATCAGTAGTTGGGGATGCTGCCACCATTGAGTGGGTAGAAGTTTGGATGCTGCTAACTAGTACACAGGCCAGCTGCCCACAAAGAGCTATCTGACCCCAGATGCCAATAGCACCAAGGCTGAGAACAAGGTGCCTGGTTTAGGGCACTGTTTGCAATGTAATAAAAACAAAGCAATCCCAAACTTTACAGCCAAAGCCTGGTTCACACAATATAACATCATTTACAATAGTGATAGAAACTACTATTTGCATAGTTTTCACATTGTCTTCCTCATCTCTCAATAATCCTGTGAAGTAGGAAGCTGAGTCTGTGAAATGTGAAATGATATGAAGGCTTCAATTTATTTCTCCCAGTTCCAGATCCTTTACTTTTCCCAAGACAGGAATTTTGGGTAGTGTGTGTATTGGGATGGTATAAATTACTGGATGAGAGCTTTTTCTGCTTCTGAAAATTAACTAATAGTGCAAGAATTATAGCAGAAATGCACAGTTAAGAAAAAAAACTTCCAAATTATCCAGAGGCAAGTTAAAAGAAGATATAATTCTTTGTTTGAGATTCCCATGTTTTCAGGAAGATGAGAAGTATCAAGAGATAGGAGCAGGAAACAGAGGGAAGGTTGTCTTTTGTAGGGGGATAAGTTATTTGTGAGAGTTTCTCCCTTTCTTACCTTTGGGGGAAAGAATGTTCAACTCGGTTCACCCCTTCCCAAAACTGAAGGAAGAGATCCCAAGAGAAATTCATGCTAAATTTGTGGCATTTGCAAGACATAGAGCCCAACAACTCATTCCTTGGTTTAGTCTATCTACTTAGCCATGAGTTTGTTGATTTGTCTCTCTGGAGGCAAGAGGTAGCCTGCTGGTATAACCAGGTGAAGATGGTTTAAAGACTGACCCCTCCATCAAGTACTCAGTTCTTGATGATATAAAAGAGGATTTAATCTATGCCTGCCAGCTCTAATGTTGGGGCTAGGAGGGTTGATGACACCAGAGGCTGCAGGCTGGGGCCTAGCCAGAAGGTGGAGAATTCTCAGTTGACTGGTTATCTGCAGTAGGATGATTTTAGCAAAATGTTCTCCAAGCTTAGGCTATACCAACAAAATTGTTCTTTGAAAAATGTTTAAAATCAATGTCATTTTGTCATGTAATTATAATTCTATAAGCACCAATTTCATCAGTTGTCCAAGGATGTTCAAATTAACAGGTTTGTTCTAGTTAAGGTTTCTGCCACGTTTAAAGGAAAGAAAAAGAGTTGATAAAATATCAAAAGTTTCTATAAAAATTATCATTATGGTATAAACATAATTAAATATTCATAGCCTTTTAAAACCCCACCTGAGTGAAACCTAATAGCACCGAATTGGACTTTACTAACACTTCCCATTTCCCTTTATGAGGCCCCCTGTCACAAAGATTTTTGTCACAGCAAAGAAACAGAAATATACTAATACTCTGTGGTTGTCCAGCTGGATTACTGTTTGGTTAAATATGACAGAAACAATGGGAAAAGTATTGGAGTTGGACAGACTGGAGTTCAAATCCTACCTCAATGGGCAAGCTCACTTCTTAGCTTTGATTTCCTCAAAAATAGGGATAATACTAGCCCCACAGGGTTGTTGTGAGAACTAGAATTAATGTAAGTAACATGCCTACTTCAAAGTCTGAGTTAGTAGGAATTTAGAGCAGATTGATTGATTGATTGTGGGGGCTGCTGACTATCTGAATGTCTCACAGTGTGAGTCTACAGAAAATGGAAAACTTAGCCACTCACTTTCCTAGGCTCCTTTTTAATTAAAGCTGGGATCTGTGAGCTAGACTTTGAACTGGGGGTATAGTGTGCTAAAAAGCAGTAAAAGCAAAGAGTCTTTTTTGATGACATCAGAGGGCCTGCAGTAGACCAGAGTCTGTGTGGCAGCTATGTGAGCTGTGGTGTCTAATATTCAGCCCGGGGTTGAGGACCTGCTCTTACCAAGACGTGGAGAGTTCTGGATACAACTGGATGCCTTGGCTCTCCAGCCATCTTGGTGATTCCATGATCTACCCAAATATTCTTACAATAAATTCCTTTTCTACTTAAAGTAGGCAGCCTATTTCTTTTGACTGATAGAGCTAAACTGTAGCTTTGATTGAGCAGAGGAAGAGAGTACAGTAAGGACCTATATAAAGCCAACACTTGAGGAAGGCACTTCAGAAAGAAAGAACCAGGGTCCTTGATGACAACACTTGCTCAATCAACTACTCCAGAACCTGTCTTTCCTCTATATCCTCTTTTTTATATGAGATAATAAGTTTCATTATGGTTTAAGCATACTTTGAATCAGGTTTTCCATTACTTGCAGCAGAAAAAAATCCACAGAGATAGTGCTTCATAAACCACAGTTACTATCTACCCACCTACTAGTGATGTTGGAAGGATTAAGTTTATTCTAAGCAAAGGGAGTGGCCTAGGGCCTGACACACAGTGATCCTCCATCAATGTTAATTTCTTTATAATTTTACCTGTAGTTGTCGGATACTGATGCGTAAGTCGGATTCATTAAATCCGTATGGAATATTCCAACCAAGAGGACCAAATTTCTTTCTCTCTTGTACAAGAGCATGAAAAAAACAAACTCCAAACAGCAACTTCTCCCATGTCTTGAGTATAAAAATTACACAAGAAAAAATTTTGATCATATTTCCATCAGTAAAATGAAGGGAATCAACAATTCTTTCAAATATAAGATTATATGATCATATATTTCTGTAAACTTCTATTTAAAAAAGACATGCTATCTAAAACAATGCATACTATAAAAAGTATTAATCTTATGACTTAAATCTCCAAAGCCAGACAAACTACAATATTTAACTTTGTTATAATGCAATACTACCATTTGCCAAAGCATTGGCTACTCATACTTCATTGTTGTTCCATATGTATTAACAACTTCAATAATTCAAATGTTATCCTATAGACTCACTGGCATATGCCTAAAACTACAAGTGTTGAGAGTATAATTAATCATTAAGATAGGAATAAATCCCAATATATAGCTCCTGATTTTATGACTTTCCATTTGGAGATCATTTTTGAAACCCTTATTTACTCCATCCTGGCATTTTCATATGTGTGCCATGTATGTCAAATGGGATGGGCCTCTCACTAAGCCTGTGACAGTGCTCTGCAGGAAGGCCACTCATCACTTTGAGGACCACCTCCAAACCAGTAAGTTTCAAGTACGCTATCTTGATGGTTTAAGTTAGATCATTTCAAACATAGCTCCAAATGCAGTAAAAATCCATCCAACTATCTTCATGTGATGGAGTAGAAATTATTTCTATAATACTAAAATGCAAGGACACCATGCCTTCCTTTATAACTATATTCTTGAAATGTTGTACAAAAATTAAATCATATTTTAAATATACTGTGCTGAAACATTTAATAGGGAAACCCTTTTGGCAATGACAGCAATAATCTAATTTGCATGTATTTTCCACATGTTTTCACACAATGGGGTTTTCTTAAGGAGGTCATAATCCCTCCACATTTTTGATCTGTGCTTGTGGGCCAAAATTGCTCCTGTGGTATCAGAGAAATCTTGGGATTCCTTGCAGGAGCTCAAACCCTTGATGAGGATCAGACATCATACCACCTTCTCCACTCTCTTTCCAGCCACACCACCAAATAGTTTCAAATAAAATTATCGCTTAGAACTAGGGAGACAGAAGGTATTTATTAAGCAGAGAGAAACTAGCTGGCTTCCAAAGAATTCAATTCTTTATTTTCAATACTGTTCTTTTTTCTACCTCAAATGGGCATGGCATGTGTTGGGGTAAGGGCAGGGAATGAATTTCCCTTGGTTCCTTCCATGTGAGGGGAGACCTCAATGTAATACTTCTGGATTTTCCATCCTTGTATTCACTGAGGGAGAGGGAGTAACCTATCTGGTTGATAAATTTGGGAAAAGTTGACCGATACACTTTGCTCAGCTTTTCACTTTTCTGTCTTAGAAGTGAGTTTTCCTTGGGGAAGAAAGTTTTCCTCTGTTCCTGAGGGTGGATAAATCTGTTTAATTCTACTCAGTGATATGAACCCCATTTGTTCACAGATACCAACACTATCTTCCAATCTAGTTGATATCAGTAATTAAGGTTATAATCTGGTTTCCTTATGTTTAGACTTTTTCTTGTTTCTTTTTAAGAATGCCAGCAGGAAAAAGGAGTGCTAATTATTTATTTGGACTCCTAAGTCACCATGTGCAAAACACATAAGCACCCTGAAAAGTATGATTAATATGTATCGCTAGAATTCAAGTTCCATGAAGGCAGATTTGGCGGGGGGTGGGGGGACAGGGGGGTGGTTCTCTTCTCACTGCTTTACGTTTAGTACCTAGGAGAGTACCTAACACATATTTTGTTGAAAGAATCAATATATGATATGAAAGCAGATTGCTACCCTTGGGTCTTCATCAAACTTATTATTGGATTTTAGTTTACAAACTAAGATACATTTTGCAGTCAACAGATATTTATTTGCATGTCTACTCTGTGGGAAGTGGAGCACAAACTGCTGGGAAGAAAATGATGAACAATATAGGTTCAATATCTGTCTTCTTAGAAAATGTCTAAAGTTTAACATTGTTAAATATTTATACCCAGATTTTCTCACTGTAAGAACAAATTTTAAAAAGTTCCAGAGGCTGATCATTACCAGTTCCTTTCCTTGGCATCCACCAAAAAACTGAGAATCAGAAATTGGATCAGTGAGGTAAGATTGAAGGAGATTTAGCCGAAGACCTGTGGGAGGCTCATTAGTCATTTTTACTCCATTCTGTAGGATGGTTACTGGAAACTAAGAATAAACAGAGCATTATTCAAGATAACCAGCATGAGTCCTAAAAATGCATATACTAATGGGTTAAACATAGGTATAAAAGAGGACTCTAGAAGTACTTTTTAAGACCTCTTAAGATTAAGCATTCAAAGTGTAAGATACATAATGTAAGAGAAAACTAAAGGTACTGAATACTGAACTTTGTACAAAATAAACATACTTTTGGAGATGGATAACTTGTCAGCCAAAGCCTAAATGATGAGTTACAGACTTCGGGGGTAAAATCTTCACATATTTTTTCCAACATGGGCATCCAGGAGACGGCGAGGTGACAATTCTGTAGGCACACCCAAGTTCCTTCTTCTATTGCTGCTTTAATCATTTTTTTTGCAATTGGTCCTTGTCCCTGTCCCAGTGAAATTGCTTGAAATTTATTTCCAGACATACCTTTATCATTCGCAAATTTCAGTAGGCCTGAGAGAATACGAAACAGTTTCACTGCTTACTCTAAAATCATAAAATTTGCCTTATGTTTCAGTGTGCAGGTACATAACTGGGAGATTCCAGTTACTTTTCCTTACAAATCTCAGATTTACTAACTGATCTACAATCATATAAGAAATGGACATTGAGTAAGATGGTTTATTTACAAGTTCTTAAAAGTTTGCAATAGGTGGACTTACTGGCCATAGGATCTGCTCCTGGAGACAGCACAAAAATTAAAGGAATGGTACAGTTTGAGTCCAAGTAACTCTTTGTCAAATCAAATGGTGGAGGCTCTACAAACTTTTTCCCTAGTTTGTCAGTTACATAATTTGTTATAGCTGGAGTTATCTGTTAAAGAGAGAAATGAATGATATGACTTTTAGAGTAATTTTCATTTTACATGACAATTTGTATGATTACTAAAAACCGACAAAGAATACAATTTGAGTCTACTGGTCAAGAAAAGCTGGCAGCAAGGCACCTGGGTGGCTTAGTGGTTGAGCATCCTCAGGTGGTGATCTAAGGGTCCTGGGATCTAGTCCTGCATTGGGCTCTCCTGCATGGAGCCTGCTTCTTCCTCTGTCTATATCTCTGCCTTTTCTCTCTGTGTCTCTCATGAATAAATAAATAAGATCTTTAAAAAAGAGAAAAAGAAAAAGAAAAGCATGCAGCGTATCACAGACAAAGTGCTAATTTCTCTAATACATAAGAAGTGTTTATATATTGATAGGACAAGACTAATTCCAAAAGAAAAGTGGACAGAGATGAACAGATTATAGAAAATGATTTATAGAATCCGTTTATAAAAAATGAATCTTAAACATACAAAAAGATGCTCAATCTCATTCAATACAGCAGAGACTGCAAACTCTCCCCCTATTTGTCTCCTTTGGGTAATACAACCCCAAGTTTTCCCAATTTTTCTTGTACTTCGATGTGGCTGCGTAATTAAGTTTTGCCCAGAGGGATAAAAGTAGAAGTTATACATGGAGCTTTCAGGATATATTTTTATAAGGAAGCTGTTTACTTTCAATACTCTCTTTTGTTCTTCAACAGATGTGGTATTCGTGAGCCAGCTTCAATCTCACTGATGAGGACCACACTCAAGGGGACTTTCCTAGCATGAAAAAAAGAACTTGAATGTCTGGCTGATCTCAAAACCAGAGCTGCCCTGCTAATTCTCAAGCATTTGCTCTGGGCTCTTAGGAGAGAGAGATTAATTTCTATTTTATTTAGGCTACTGTATTTTAGGTCTCTTTGTTACAGCAGCTTAGTCTTACCCTAATACACATAACTAAAAATACTAAATAACTTAAAAAAAAAAAAGGTAACTATACTTAGATGCCATTGTGTGCTACTACCACCTCATGTTCATAATGTCCCCAAATTCTTCAATCCCTCTGTACAGATGAGCAAAGATCCAAAAGTTTGGCAACATTCTGTGTGGAAAAAATTATGGTTTAAAAAGATATTCTTATACACTGCTGTGGAAGAGTAATCTGGATTCATGAAGGGTAATTTGGTAGTATCTATATAATTACAAATAGGCAAATCCATTGACTCCGCAATTTTATTCCCAGGACTTAATCTGAGAGATAGTTGCACATGTGAGAAATGACTTTTCAATAAAGGGTTTTTATTGCAATATTTTTATGGTAGATAATGTGTACATTTTGTAAAGGTCCATCAGTAGGAAACAGTTAAAGAAATGATTGCATACTCTTATAATGAAATACCATGCAATTGTAAAAAAAAAATGAGAAAGGTTTTTAAATTTATATGGGAAAAAGCAATATGCAAAACAGTGGATGCAACCATTTGTGTTCAAAATAAATGGAAAAGGGACGCCTGAGTGGCTCAGCAGTTGAGCGTCTGCCTTCGGCTCAGGGTATGATCCCAGGATCTGGGATCGAGTCCCGCATTGGGCTCCCTGCATGGAGCCTGCTTCTCCTTCCTCAGAGTCTATGTCTCTGCCTCTCTCTCTCTTTCTCTCTCTCTCTCTCATGAATAAATAAAAAATCTTTAAAAAACCCAAAATAAATAGAAAATAATCTATGTGTATGCATACCTATATGTGCATAAAAGGGTAACAAGAAGCAGGTAACATTAGTTGCCTGAGGAAAAGGATGCTGAGTGCCTGGGAGATGCAGATTGGAGGTCCACTTTTCACCATATACATGTATTCAAAAGAGTTCTGAACCACAGAAATGTGTTTCTTATTTATAAATTACATTAAAATTAATTTAAACCAAAAGAATGATACTCAGCAACATTGGCAACAGAAAATAAGAATGAAGAGGTATTTGATATCACCTTCTAAATGCTAAACAACTTTCAAAAGTGAAACTGTAGGAATTTGGTGGAGGGAGGAGAGATCACCATAGGCTTCTGTGGTCTTGGCATAGATGGGTCTGTACTGGTGGAATAGATGGGAAGGAAGGATGGAGACTTCTGTAGGAGAAATTTTATGCAGTTGTGAGCAGTTCTGTAGGTTTAAACAGTGAAAATTTCAAGAAGTTTCAAGAAGAGAAGAATAGAACTGCAGAAAAGAGGAGTAATGAGCCAAGGTAACAAGACTGCCAAGCTGTACTTCTGTCATTATTCTTTAGGTACTGAAGGCCACGGAAGGGTTTTCAAAAAAGCAGCTCACCATGATATAACAGACTTTGCTTCTTTAATAACTTCACATGAGCAATGATGAAATCTTTTTTTAGCATTAACACCATGTATAGTTTCTATCTAAATGAGATCTTCGACATAAATTTTAAGGAAGGGAAAATACTGAGGACACAGAGACCTTTTCCACATTACTCTCTGCACAGACCAGGGCAACATTCCCTGAGGTGAAGATTACCTGCAATCAAGTATGACAATTTTCTATTTTAAAAAAGTACCTTGTTCTTGTAATTTAATATAAGAAAAAGTTATGACTTTTCTGTAAGATTTTTTTAAATAAATTTATTTTATATTGGTGTTCAATTTGCCAACATACAGAATAACACCCAGTGCTCACCCCGTCAAGTGCCACCCTCAGTGCCCGTCACCCAGTCACCCCCACCCCCACCCACCTCCCCTTCCACCAACCCTAGTTCGTTTCCCAGACTTAGGAGTCTCTCATGTTCTGTCTCCCTCTCTGACATTTCCCACTCATTTTTCCTCCTTTCTCCTTTATTCCCTTTCACTATTTTTTTTTATTCCCCAGATGAATGAGACCATATAATGTTTGTCCTTCTCTGATTGACTTATTTCACTCAGCATAATACCCTCCAGTTCCATCCACCTCGAAGCAAATGGTGGGTACTTGTCATTTCTAATGGCTGAGTAATATTCCATTGTATACATAGACCACATCTTCTTTATCCATTCATCTTTCGATGGACACCGAGGCTCCTTCCACAGTTTGGCTATTGTGGACATTGCTGCTATAAACATCGGGGTGCAGGTGTCCCGGTGTCTCACTGCATCTGTATCTTTGGGGTAAATCCCCAGCAGTGCAATTGCTGGGTCGTAGGGCAGGTCTATTTTTAACTCTTTGAGGAACCTCCACACAGTTTTCCAGAGTGGCTGCACCAGTTCACATTCCCACCAACAGTGTAAGAGGGTTCCCTTTTCTCTGCATCCTCTCCAACATTTGTGGTTTCCTGCCTTGTTAATTTTCCCCTTTCTCACTGGTGTGAGGTGGTATCTCATTGTGGTTTTGATTTGTATTTCCCTGATGGCAAGTGATGCAGAGCATTTTCTCATGTGCTTGTTGGCCATGTCTATGTCTTCCTCTGTGAGATTTCTCTTCATGTCTTTTGCCCATTTCATGATTGGATTGTTTGTTTCTTTGGTGTTGAGTTTAATAAGTTCTTTATAGATCTTGGAAACTAGCCCTTTATCTGATATGTCATTTGCAAATATCTTCTCCCATTCTGTAGGTTGTCTTTGAGTTTTGTTGACTGTATCCTTTGCTGTGCAAAAGCTTCTTATCTTGATGAAGTCCCAATAGTTCATTTTTGCTTTTGTTTCTTTTGCCTTCGTGGATGTATCTTGCAAGAAGTTACTGTGGCTGAGTTCAAAAAGGGTGTTGCCTGTGTTCTCCTCTAGGATTTTGATGGAATCTTGTCTTGCATTTAGATCTTTCATCCATTTTGAGTTTATCTTTGTGTATGGTGAAAGAGAGTGGTCTAGTTTCATTCTTCTGCATGTGGATGTCCAATTTTCCCAGCACCATTTATTGAAGAGACTGTCTTTCTTCCAGTGGATAGTCTTTCTTCCTTTGTCGAATATTAGTTGACCATAAAGTTGAGGGTCCACTTCTGGATTCTCTATTCTGTTCATTGATCTATGTGTCTGTTTTTGTGCCAGTACCACACTGTCTTGATGACCACAGCTTTGTAGTACAACCTGAAATCTGGCATTGTGATGCCCCCAGATATGGTTTTCTTTTTTAAAATTCCCCTGGCTATTTGGGGTCTTTTCTGATTACACACAAATCTTAAAATAATTTGTTCCAACTCTCTGAAGAAAGTCCATGCATGGTATTTTGATAGGGATTGCATTAAATGCGTAAATTGCCCTGGGTAACATTGACGTTTCCACAATATTAATTCTTCCAATCCATGAGCATGGAATGTTTTTCCATCTCTTTGTGTCTTCCTCAATTTCTTTCAGAAGTGTTCTGTAGTTTTTAGGGTATAGATCCTTTATCTCTTTGGTTAGGTTTATTCCTAGGTATCTTATGCTTTTGGGTACAATTGTAAATGGGATTGACTCTTTAATTTCTCTTTCTTCAGTCTCATTGTTAGTGTATAGAAATGCCACTGACTTCTGGGCATTGATTTTGTATCCTGCCACACGGCCAAATTGCTGTATGAGTTCTAGCAATCTTGGGGAGGAGTCTTTTGGGTTTTCTATGTAGAGTATCATGTCATTGGCGAAGAGGGAGAGTTTGAGTTCTTCTTTGCCAATTTGAATGCCTTTTATTTCTTTTTGTTGTCTGATTGCTGAGGCTAGGACTTCTAGTACTATGTTGAATAGCAGTGGTGAGAGTGGACATCCCTGTCTTGTTCCTGATCTTAGGGGAAAGGCTCCCAGTGCTTCCCCATTGAGAATGATATTTGCTGTGGCTTTTCATAGATGGCTTTTAAGATGTTGAGGAATGTTCCCTCTATCCCTACACTCTGAAGAGTTTTGATCAGGAATGGATGCTGTATTTTGTCAAATGCTTTCTCTGCATATCTATTGAGAGGAATCATATGGTTCTTGTTTTTTCTCTTGCTGATATGATGAATCACATTGATTGCATCGCAATACAAGCAGCCATCCAAAAACTGGAAAGAACTCAAATACAAAAGCTAACCTTACACATAAAGGAGCTAGAGAAAAAACAGCAAATAGATCCTACACCCAGCGAAAGAAGAGAGTTAATAAAGATTCGAGCAGAACTCAATGAAATAGAGACCAGAAGAACTGTGGGACAGATCAACAAAACCAGGAGTTGGTTCTTTGAAAGAATTAATAAGATAGATAAACCATTAGCCAGCCTTATTAAAAAGAAGAGAGAGAAGACTCAAATTAATAAAATCATGAATGAGAAAGGAGAGATCACTACCAACACCAAGGAAATACAAACGATTTTAAAAACATATTATGAGTAGCTATATGCCAATAAATTAGGCAATCTAGAAGAAATGGACGCATTTCTGGAAAACCACAAACTACCAAAACTGGAACTGGAAGAAATAGAAAACCTGAACAGGCCAATAACCAGGGAGGAAATTGAAGCAGTCATCAAAAACCTCCCAAGACAAGAAAGTCCAGGGCCAGATGGCTTCCCTGGGGAATTCTATCAAACGTTTAAAGAAGAAACCATACTTATTCTCCTAAGCTGTTCGGAAAGATAGAAGAGATGGAATACTTCCAAACTCGTTCTATGAGGCCAGCATCACCTTAATTCCAAAACTAGACAAAGACCCCACCAAAAAGGAGAATTATATACCAATATCCATGATGAACATTGATGCAAAAATTCTCAACAAGATACTAGCCAATAGGATACAACAATACATTAAGAAGATTATTCACCATGACCAAGTAGGATTTATCCCTGGGATGCAAGGCTGGTTCAACACTCGTAAAACAATCAATGTGATTCATCATATCAGCAAGAGAAAAAACAAGAACCATATGATCCTCTCATAGATGCAGAGAAAGCATTTGACAAAATACAGCATCCATTCCTGATCTGTAAAATTTTGATCCTTCATGTAAGATACTCTAGAGAAGGAATTATGGTGACTTGAACCAATCTGGAGATGAGTTTTGTGATGGTTAATTTTAGGTGTCAGCTTTGCTAGAACATAGTACCCTGATATTTGGTCAAATACTAATCTGGATGTTTCTATGAAGATGTTTTAAAAATGAGATTAACATTTAAATCAGTAGACTTTGAGTTAAGTGCATTACTCCCCATAATGTGAGTGGGCCTCATTCCATCAGTTGAAGGCCTTAAGAGGAAAAAAGATGGACTTTTACTGAGGAAGGGGGAATTCAGCCAGTACACTGCCTTTGGACTTGAGCTGCAATATGGACTCTTCCCTGGGTCCTCAGCCTCAGATTTTGGATTCGCCAGCCTCTGTAATCACATGAGCCAATTCCTATAAATCTCTCTGTCTTACCTATCCTATCGGTTCTGTTTCTCTGGAAAATTCCTGACAAACAGGCTTTAGCTGAACTTAGTTTGATTCAATTTGATTCAATCCAACTCAATTCACAGACATTTACTGAGATGTCCTACTACCTTTCAGACACTGTTTTAAGTCCTGGAAATACTGAGCAAAGTAAGACATGGGTTCTGACCTCCAGAAGCTCAGAGTGTAGTGGGAGATGCTAACAAACAAGCAGACAATTATCTCATATTCTAGTGTGGTGAGCACTGTAATGCTTAAGCACAGGCCCCCAAGCATGGCAGACTAGGCAATAACCCCATACTTGGCATTGAAACAACATCTCCATTGGCCATCAGAGAGCCATTCTGTGGAGTGCAAATTAGGCAAGTGTTTCCCAGATGCAGAGCTAACCATTCCTAAGTTTACAATAAACAAGGGAGGCTATTGGTGATAAAAATAATGAATACAGCATTGTTTACCCTTTAAAGGGATTTACTGTCTAGTGAAAGAGACACACACACATATATATACCCAACTATCAGGTAGGAACGAATGAGGTAAGTTTTAACAATGCACAACAGTCCTTGAGAGTTAAAATAAGAAATACTCAGGAGTCTAATAATTAAGGTAAGCCTCTTTTAGAATCTACTCAGAGGCTAAGTGAAGCATTAGATAATCCTCCTTGTGAAGCTTTATGAAAAACATAAAATGTAAAAAAAAAGAAAAAGAAAAAGAAAAAAAGGAAAGCAAGGAGAAGGGACCACTGCAATTACTTTTACCACCTTCATTTTATACATGGAGCTCAGAGGGGTGAGGTGACTTTCTCAAAGTTTAAACTACACATTTGAATATAGTTTTTGGTTTTCTGTTTAAAACCTTTTATTTTGTAACACCATAATCACCTTTCTTGAATGTGTGAAAAACCAGTATTAGCCTGTTTATTTCACCTATAGGAAGATTTTTGTGTCTGTTGGTCATCTGTATGTATTCTTTGGAAAAATGTCTATTCATATCTTCATTTTAAAAAATTATTATTTGTTTTTTGGGGTTTTGAGTTTTATAAGTTCATTCTGGAAAACAGTATGGAGTTTCCTTGAGAAGTTAAAAATATATCTACCCTACAATTGCACTATAACCTATTTATCCAAAGAACATAAAAATACTGACTTGAAGAGATATATGCACCCCAATGTTTATGGCAACATTATCAACAATAGCCAAATTATGGAAAATAATGGGAAAAAAAATTCCAAATTATGGAAAAAGCCCAAATGTTCATCATCCAATGAATGTATAAAGATGTGTTATTTATATACAATGGAATATTACTCAGCCATTAAAAGAAAGAGATCTTGTCATTTGCAATGACATGGATGGTCCTGGAAAGTATCATGCTAAGGGTAATAAATCAGACAGAGAAAGACAAATACCATATGATCTCATTCATATGTGGAATTTAAGAAACAAAATAGATGAACATGGGGGTGGGAAGAAGAGCAGCAAACCAGGAAACCCACTCCTAACTATAGAGAACAAATTGAGGCTTACTGGAGGGGAGGTGGGTGGGTTAAATAGGTGATGGGTATTAAGGAGGGCACTTGTGATGAGCACTGGGTATAGTATGTAAGTGATGAATCACTAAATTCTATACCTGGAAATAATATTGCACTGTATATTAACTAATTGTAATTTAAATAAAAGCTTGGAAGAAAAAAAAAGAAAGATATTTTTTGCATGTTTAAACTAATAACATTGTGACATGTACAAGATTCTCTACCATCTTTTACTTCCAGCCGATATGGCCCCTTCTGCTAATAGGGCCCAGATTTACACTTTCAAATAAACAACTAAAAATGTACAAAATTTTAAAAACAACCATTTTCAGATACTGGGCAATTCAGACAATAAGTGGTACAGGCCTTTGATCTCTGTGAAAGAGGAAACACACAAGGTGAGATCTATTATCCCTTTAGCTTTCTCCTGGGAGGTACATTCCAGCCTGGGGAACAGGAAAAGTGATTGAAAGCAGAGCAACACAATGTTGCTGAGTTGGTAAGATAGGAATCAGAGTCCAAGGAGAGAGATCACTAGAAGTTGCAAATTAGAAAGAAACTACCCAGAAAAAAGAAAAAAAGAATGCAGAAACTGACATAACAGTACTCTTGAATCTTTGCTAAATACTATGGTGTGCATGCATAGGCTAAAAAAAGAATGACTGGGGAGCTTTGAACTTGAGGATCTACAGAGCTACCAGAGTTCATGCAAGGCTGCGAATTATTCAAGTTCCTAATAGCCACAGTGGAGAGCCCTTGGTGATCACATGTGGCAGTTGGTAAAGTCCCCAGAAAAGTCACACTTTAGAAGTGGAGCTAAACTATCCATTGAGTAAAGGCTATTCTGCATGTGTGCTAACAAATCTTAAAATAATCTTTGAAAGGAACAATCTGAATTTAAGTAATTTAACTATGTAGCCAAAGGGATTGGTAACCTTTTTTCTACAGAGAGCTAGATAGTAAAAACTTTAGGCATTGTGGGCCATATACAATTTCTGCTGCATATTCTTTTTATTCTTTTTTAAAACAATTCTTTAAAATGTAAACATCATGAATATGCTCATGGCTGGACAAAAGCAAGTCATGGGCTGGATTTGTCCTGTAAGTATTGTTTGTTGACCCTTGACCTTGCAGGATAAAATTCAACAATCTTTAAAAGAAGATAACAAAATCCAAATTATCAACAATGTCTGGTAACCAAACAAACATTATTGGGCAGGCCAAGAAGAAAATATAATGTATAACCAAGAATAAAATCATTCAATAGAAAAAATCCAGAAATGATGAAATCAGCAGTCAAGGTTTAAAACAGTTGTTATGAGCAGCCCGGGTGGTTCAGCGGTTAAGCGCTGCCTTCAGCCCAGGGCCTGATCCTAGAGACCCAGGATCAAGTCCCATGTCAGGCTCCCTGCATGGAGCCTGCTTCTCCTTCTGCCTGTGTCTCTGCCTCTCTCTCTCTCTCTCTCTCTCTTTCTCTCCCTCTGTGTGTGTGTGTGTCTCTTGTGAATAAATAAATAAAATTAAATTTTAAAAAATAAAACAGTTGTTATAACCATGTTCAAGTATTTAAAAAATGAACAGAATGAAAGATAAATATAATATGTAAAAAAGAACTAAATGAACTAATAATGAAATATATAATAGCTGAAACAAAAAAAATTTTAAGTTTTATTTATTTGAGAGACAGAGAGAGATAAAGAGCCTGTAGGTGTAAGCAGAGGGAAGGACAGAGGGAGAGGAAGAATCTCAAGCATACTCCCCACTGAGTGAGGAGTCCAATGTGGGGCTTGATCCCACGACCCTGAGACCATGCCCTGTGCCAAAACCAAGAGTCAGACTCCTAACTGACTGAGCTATCCAGGAGCCCCTGAAACAAATAGATTAATTGGATAGGAATAATAGCAGATTAGAGACTACAAAAGAAGAAATCAGTAGACTTAAAGATAGCAATAGAAACTATATAAACTGAAGCACAGTGATACAAAAAGATTTAAAAATAAATAACAGAGCACTTATCTAATGTATAATACCAAGCAGTCTAATGTATATTTAATTGGAATTATAGGGTGGAGTGGCAAAAAATATTTGAAGAAGGGGCACCTGTGTGGCTCTGTTGATTAAGCCTCTGACTGTTGGTTCTGGCTCAGGTCATGACGTCAGGGTCGTGAGATAGAGCCCTGCCTCAGATTCCATGCTCAGCATGGAGTTGCCTTGAGATTCTCTCCCTCTCCCACTGCCCCTCCCCCCTCCTCTCAAATAAATAAATAAATAAAATCTTTTTAAAAAAGTATTTGAAGAACTAATGGCCAAAATTTTTCCCAAGCTCAGGAAAACTATAAACCTACAAATCCAAGGAGCAAAATGAACCCCCTGCTTTGAGCACCTACAATGAGGGTCAAAGAACCAAATAGCAATAACCTAAACCTGAAACAGTAAGTTTTTTAAAAATTTGGGTAGAGTTGACACACAATGTTACATTAGCTTCAGGGGTACAACTTATATTTAGTAAGTTTATATATTACGCAGTGTTCACCACAAGTGTAGCTACCATCTGTCCCATTACGTCACCTTTACAATATCACTGACTGTATTTCTTATGTTGTGCCTTTAATTCCCGGGACTTATTCTTAAATGGCCAATTAGCTGCATTTCAAAATAGGATACATTTGTCTTTTACCTTATCAGGTCTTAAGCACCGAAGAATTATTATTTTCTGTAGTTCATTTAGTTTTTCATCCATTGGTACTGGAAATTTAGCATTGTGTGGCTCTTTACTGTCATAAATTTCCCGCCATTCGGTTATATGTTCACAAAAATGCTCTCTAATGGAAAAAAAAGCTTACTAGTTATTATTTCATTGGAATATAATTTAAAAAGAAATTGTTGAACAAGGAGCTTAAAATTTACCTATCCTTATACAATGTTGTCATCAAGTTTAAACAATTACCTGAGTTCTTTGAAGGCAGGAAATTCACTTGCACGACAAATTTCCTCCCAGCTTTTATCCTGTAGCCAAGTTGGATCAGGATTTTTTTCAGCACTCTTAAGACTTACTCCTCCAGTTAAAAGAAACATCAGTTCCTGGTATTCAATCTCTTTCTTTGCCCTGTAAAACCAAAATAAAGATTGCTGTAAATTGCTGATTTTAAAACTGAATGAAGTAAATTTCTGCTTCTATAGCCTTGATAAAATAATCAGAACTGAATTATTATCCTACTGCCATAAACAACTGGAAAACTAGATAAAGTGAATGAAACGACTGTTTTTGGAAATTATACAATAGCCAGTGTAAGAAGGGAGACAAGTAAGGTGATCCCTATGATTGCCTCAGCTATCCACCTGGAGGCACTTTCCAGACTACAAAACAGAGGGATGATCAAAATCAGAACTTGATAGTATTGCTGAGTTGAATAAACAGAGGTCAGAATGAAGGAAGTCTGAGGAGGCAGAATTTGTGGGCAGAGTAGGAGGGAGGAGGGAGATGCATAGAAAAGAGGACCAGAAATCTGTGTATCGGTCCTCTATATGGATACTTAATATCTAATACTTAATGCTAAGGCATATAGGAAAAGGGTAAAACTATAGGAGACAAGGCAAAGAATATCGAGGGAGCTGTAAATTGAGCAGCTATCAGAGCTCACACGACTAGTTCTTGCCAACTACAGTTGAATTTTTGTTGAACATCGGAGGAATTCAGGAGCAATATCAGAGGGATCATGCCTTAGTAGCAAAGCTAACCTAGCTTCAGAAAAAAGTATATTCTAAAGCTACCAAAAGAAAGCTTAAAAACAAGCCTTGAAAACATCAAACTATTCCAGTAATTTAAGTACCTGCAGAAGTAAAGTCTAACGCTCTTTATATTTTTTAAAGAGTTTATTTATTTCTTTGAGAATGCGAGAGAGAGCATGAGCAGAGAGAGGGTCAGAGGCAGAGGGAGAAGCAGGCTCCCCACCAGCAGGGAGCCTGATGTGGGGCTCAATCCCAGAATCACCTGAACTGAAGATACACACTTAACCCACTGAGCCACCCAGGCACTCCATCTAATGTTCTTTAAAGGAATAAAAATAACCCCAGCATTTATCCATGTAAAATTCACAACATCCATAACCAGAAGAAAAAAAAATTCAGTCAATAAATATGTACAAATGATAGAGATAATACAACAAGAGGATAGGAATGTTAAAATTCCTGATTCACTGATTTCTTTCCAGATGTAGAGAAACTGAAATTATTCATTACCAGTAGATATACAGTATAAGAGATATTGAAGGAAATTTCAGGTAGATGGAAATTTGAATCAACACAAAAGCATAGAGCGCCAGAATCAGCACAAAAGAATAAAGAGTACCAGAAATGGTAACTATATAGGTAAACATATAAGACTTTTTTCTTATTATTTAAGTCTTTTTAAAAGATTACTATTTAGAGAAAAAAAACAATGTGCTGTGTGATTTATAACATGTACAAGTGAAATGTATGACAAAACAGAAGCTAGAAGGAGAGAAATGGTAGTATATGGTTATAAGTTCTTACACTATATATATATAAAAGAATATAATTTTACCTGAAGATAGACTGTGATATGATAAAAGATATACTACAATCCAAGTAAATCACTAAAAGAATAAAACAAAAAATTATAGCTAGTAAGTCAACAAAGGAGATAGAATGGAATAATACACACTCAATTCAAAGAAAATGAGGAAATGGAACAATAAACAGACGTGCAAAGCAGAAAGCAAGTTGTAAGATGGTAGATTTAAACATAACTCTATATTCTCATTGACTGTAAATGGTCTAAACAATTTCATTAAAGGTAGCGATTATCAGATTGGATAAAACAAACAAGACCTAACTACATGTTGTCTTCAGAAATACAGCTTAAAGACACAAATAAAAGTATGGAAAAATATATACCATGTTAACACTATTCAAAAGAAAGCCAGGGTCCATAATAGCATCATAAAAAATAGATTTCAGAGCAAAGGATAGAGCAGGGTTTAAAATAAAAAAGGTCAAGTCAATTAATTAAGAGGTCATAACAGTCCTAAACATTTACACATCTAATAACAGAGCATCAAAACACAAACACATATTGATAGAACTGTCAGGAGCAATCTCCATAGCTGAGAGATTTCAAATCTCTCTCAAAAATCAATTGAACAAGTACACAGAAAATCAATAAGGATATAGGGTATGGACAAGCTTGACCTACTGGGCATTTATGGAATATTCCATTCAAGAACAGCAAAATACACATTCTTTTCAATGGCATATAGAACATTTGCAGAGATAGACCGCATTATAAGCCTTAAAGTGTCTCATTCATAAAATTTCTAGAAAGGATAAGTATGGAGGCGGAAAGTAGAACAGTGGTTGCTGGGGCTGGGAGTAGGAATAGGAGTTGACCAAGGAAGCACAAGGAAACTTTGAGATTATGGAAATGCTCTAAAATTGGATTTTGGTGATAGTTGCACAATTGTATAAAAATCACCTAACTGTATTCTTACCATCGGCAAATTACATAATACGCCAATTACCTAATAAAGCTGAAAAAAGGGCAGTTTTCCAGATAAACAAAAACTAAAGTTTATCACCAGTAAACCGGCTTTACAAGAAATTTTAAAGAGACTTTTATGAGCTGAAAATAGATGGCATTAATTAATAGCAAAAAACATACAAAAGTAAAAATCTCACTGGAAAAGGTAAAGAGTAAAGGGAGTAGATTTGATCACTTATAGAGCAAGTATGTTGGTTAAAAGACAAAAGTAATAAAATTAAAACTACAATAATTAAAAGATGCATAAAATAAAAATTTGTAAAATGTGACATCAAAAATATAAAACAAGGGGGTAGTAAAAATACAGTTGTGGAATGTGTTCAAATTTAGGCTGCTCTCATCTTAAATTATTTATTTTTATTTTTATTTTTTTTACTTATGATAGTCACACAGAGAGAGAGAGAGAGGCAGAGACACAGGCAGAGAGAGAAGCAGGCTCCATGCACTGGGAGCCCGACGTGGGATTCGATCCCGGGTCTCCAGGATTGCGCCCTGAGCCAAAGGCAGGCGCCAAACCGCTGCGCCACCCAGGGATCCCTCATCTTAAATTATTATAAACACAGGATGCTATATATGAACCTCACAGTAACCACAAAGAAAAAAAAAATACCACAAAGAAAATGAGAAAGGAACTTAAACATAAAACCAAAGAAAGCCATTATACCACAAGAGAAGTGAGAAAAGGGCAGAAAGGAACAAAGACAACAGGCAGAAAACAATTACAAAGTGGCAATAAGTACATGCTTATCATTAATTACTTTAAATGTAAATAAACTTTCCAATCAAAAGACATAATGGCTAAGTGGATTAAAAAAAAAAGACTCATCTTTATGCTGTCTACAAGAGACTCAGTTTAGGAGTAAAGATACAGATAAGGAGATTCCTTGAGAAGTTAAAAATAGAGTTACCCTACAACCCAGCAATTGCACTACTGGGTATTTACCCCAAAGATACAGAGGTAGAGGTAGTGAAACAACAGGACACCTATACCCCAATATTCATAGCAGCAATGTCCACAAAAGCCAAACTGTGGGAGCAGCTGAGATGTCCTTCAACAGATGAACAGATAAAGATGTTGTTTGTATGTACACACACATACACACACACACACACAATGGAATATTACTCGGCCATTAGAAAGGATGAATACCTACCATTTACATGGATGTGGATGAAACCAGAGGGTATTATGCTGGGTGAAATAAGTCAATTGGAGAAAGACAATTATCATATGGTTTTACCTATATGTGGAATATAAGAAATAGCTCAAGGGACCATAAGGGAAGGAGGGAAAACTGAATGGGGAAAAATCAGAGAGGGAGACAAATCATGAGAGACTCGTAACTCTGGGAAACAAACTGAGGGTTACTGAAGGAGAGGTGGGTGGGGGGATTGGGTAACTGGGTGATGGACATTGGGGAGCGCACAAGATGTGATGAGCACTGGGTGTTATACTATATGTTGGCAAATTGAATAAAAAAAAAAGTAAAGATAAACACAGATTGAAAGTGAAGGGACAGGAAAAGACAGTCCATGCAAACAAATGAAAAGAAAGCTGATGTAGCTATACTCATATCAGACAAAACAGACTTTAAAATGAAGACTGTAATAAAAGACCAAGAAGGGAATTACAGAATGATAGAGGAATCAATCCAGCAAGAAGATTCAACATTTATCTATCTATCTATCTATCTATCTATCTATCTATCTATCTATCTATCTATACCCAGTGTATAGGAGCACCAAATATAGAAAGCAAATATTATTCTCCTAAAGGTAGAAACTGATAGCGATATAATAATAATAGGGTACTTTAACACCCCCACTTACATCAATGGATAAAGCAGTCAGGCAGAAAAGCATAAGGAAACACTGACCTTAAATGACACATTAGACCAAATAGACTTAGTAGCCATATATTTAAAATCCCAGCCAAAGGCAGAATACGCATTCTTTTCAAATGCACATGGAACATTCTCTAGGATAGATTACATGTTAGGCCACAAAACAAGTCTCAATAAATTCAAGAATATTGAGATTATATAAATATATATATTTTATATATTTATTATATATATTTAGTATATAGCTATATATAATATATGATTGTATTATATATTTTTATATATTTATATATTTTTTAAAGATTTAAAAAAAGATTTTATTTATTCATTCATGAAAGACAGAGAGAGACAGAGACATAGGCAGAGGGAAAAGCAGACTCCATGCAGGGAGCCCGATGTGGGACTCGGTGCCAAAGGCAGACGCTCAACCACTGAGCCACCCAGGTGTCCCTACTTTTTAAAAATATTTATTTATTTATTTTAGAGAGAGAGAGAAAGAGCATGAAAGAGTAGGGGTAGGGAGAGGGAGAATCTCAAGCAGACTCCCCACTGAGCATGGAGCTTGATGTGGGGCTCAATCTCACAACCCTAAGATCATAACCTAAACTGAAACCAAGAGTCGGACACTCAACCAACTGAGCCACCCAGGTGCCCCAAGACTGAGATTACATTAAGCATCTTCTCTGCCTACAATGGTAATAAAACAAGAAATCAATAACAACAACAACAAAAAAAAGACTGGAAAAACCACAAAAATGTGGAGATTAAGCAACAGGCTACTAAGCAACCAATGGATCATTAAGGAAATCGAAGAAATTAATATAGATAGAGACAAATGAAAACAGGAATATGACATATGAAAATCTATGGGGTGCAGTAAAAGTGGTTCTAAGAGGGAATATCACAGCAATATGAGCCTACCTCAAAAAACAATCTAAGTTTAAACCTAAAAGAACTAGAAGAAGAATAAATGAAGCCCAAAGTTAGTAGAAGGAAAAAAAATAACAAAGATCAGAGTGAAAATAAGTCAACCTGAGACCAAAAAATGTAAACAAAAAAGATCAGTGAAACTAAGAGGTAGTTCTTTGAAAATATAAACAAAATTGACAAACCTTTAGCTAGATTAGCCAAGAAAAGAAGAGGGCTCAAATAAATAAAATCAGAAATGCAAAAGAAGTTACAACTAACGTTACAATTACACTATAAATAATTATATGCCAATGAATTGGACAACCTAGAAGAAATGGATAAATTCTCAAAAATATACAATCTTCCAAGACAAATCACGAAGAAATAGAAAATTTGAATAGACCAATTGCTAGCAAAGAGATAGAATCAGTAATAAAAAAACTCTTAACAAACAAAAGCCCAGGCCCAGACAGCTTCGCTGGTGAACTCTACCAAACATTCAAAGACAGTATCTGTCCTTCTCACACTCTTCCTTCAAAAAAACTGAAGAGGAGAAAACACTTTCAAACGTATTTTATGAGAGTGGCATTACTTTAATACCAAAATCAGACAAGAATACCACACAAAAAAGAAAATTACAGGCCAATATCTTTAATGAACATAGAGGCAAAAATAACAAACATAGCAAACCAAATCCAACAATACATTAAAAGAATCATACACTATGATCAAGTGGGATTTATTCTAGAGATCCAAGGATGATTCAACATCCACAAATCAATCAAGGTGATACACCACATTAACAAAATTAAGGATAAAAATCATGATCATCTCAATAGATGCAGAAAAAAATCATCTAACAAAATTCAACATCCATTTATGAAAAAAACTCTCAATTAAGTGCATAGAGAGGGAACATACCTTAATATAATAATGTCTATATATGATAAACCCACGGCTAATATACTCAATGGTAAAAACTCAAAAGCTTTTCCTTTAAGATCAGAAATAAGACAGGATGCCCACTCTCCACACTTTTATTCAACATAACACTGGAAGTTCCAGCAACAGAAATTAGACAAGAAAGAGAAACAAAAGGCATTCAAAATGGAAAGAGAGAAGTAAAACTGTCACTATTTGCAAATACTTTCTATAGAAAATTCTAAAGGTTTTGTTGGAACTAAAAAAAAAAAAAAACTGTTAGACCTAATAAATACAGAATTGTAGAATATGAATGATATCATTCTAAAGAAATCAGTGGCATGTCTACACACTAATAAAGAACTATCAGGGAATTTAAGAAAACAATCTCATTTACAATTACATCAAAAGAATAAAATACCTAGGAATAGATTTAATCAAGGAGGTGAAAGACCTGTCCACTAAAAACTGTAAGATACTGATGCAAGAAACTGAAGACACAAATAAATAGAAAAATACTCTGTGCTCATGGATTGGAAAAACCATATCATTAACATGTTCATACCACCCAAAGCAAGCAACAGATATAATTCCAATAAAAATTCCAACAATATTTTTCACAGAACTATAAAAACTAATTTAAAAATTTGTATAGAATCACAAAAGATCCTGAATAGCCAAAGTTATCGTGAGAAAGGACAACAAAGCTGAAGTTATCCTGCTTCCTGACCTCAAACTATATTACAGAACTATAGTAATCAAAATAGTGTAGTAGTGGCATTAAGGACAGACCCATAAATCAATAGAATAGAACTGAGAGCCCAGAAATGTATATACAGAGCTCAGAAATAAATATACCCCCACACAGTATATACAGACAATTAATGTATGACAAAGGGGGAAGAACACACAATGGAGAAAGGACAGTTTCTTCAATAAATGGTGCTGGGAAAACTGGACAGCCACATGCAAAAGAATGAAACTAGACCACTATCTTATACTACTATTTCACAGAAATTAATTAAAAATGGATTAAAGACTTTAATGTAATACCTGATACCATAAAATTCCTAGAAGAAAACATAGGTTGTAAGCTTCGACATCAATCTTAGCCCTATTTTTGTGGCTATGACTCCAAAGGCAAGGGAAACAAAAACAAAAATAAACAAATGGGACTATATAAAACTAGAAAGTTTCTGTAAAGTGAAAGAAACCATCATCAAAATGAAAAGACAACTCAGTGAATGGAAGATGATATTTATAATAAATCAAATATCTGACAAGGAGTTAACACCCAAAATATACAAAGAATTCACACAATTTAACAAGAAGCAAACAACTTGATTTAAAAATGGGCCTAGGATTTGAGTGGACATTTTTCCAAAGAAGTACAGATGGCCAACAGGCACGTGAAACAATGTCCAGCATCACTTATTAGGGGTGCCTGTGTGTCTCAGTTGGTTAGACATCTAACTCTTGATTTTGGCACAGGTTATGATCTCAGGGTCCTGGGATCAAGTCCTGCATCAGGTTCTGCACTCAGTGTGGGGTCTGCTTGAGATTTTTTCTTTCTCTCCCTCTGCCCCTCCCCTGCTCATGCTCTCTCTCTTTCTCTCTCTAAAATAAACAGATAAAATCTTTTTTAAAATCTCAATTAGGGGAATGCAAAATGCAAATCAAAACCACAATAAGATATCACCTCACACTAGTTAGAATGGCCATAATAAAAAAGACAAAAAAGTATTTAAGAGGATGTGGAAAAAAGGGAACTCCTGCACCCTATTGGTGGAATATAAATTGGTGGGCACTATGGAAAATAGTATAGAGATTCCTCAAAAAGTTAAGAATAGAATACAATACAACCCAGCTATTTCACTTTTGGTATTTATCTGAAAAATATGAAAACACTCATTTGAAATGATACATGCACCTCAATGTTTATGGGGGGATTATTTACAATAGCCAAGATATGGAAACAACCTAAATGTCAGTCTCAGACATATAAGGAATGATATCTTGTCATTTGTGACAACATGGATGGAACTTGAGGGTATTATATTAAGTAAAATAAGTCAGAAGGAGAAACATAAAAAACAGTACAATTTCACTCATATGTGGAATATAAAAATAAACAAATAAGCAAAACGAAACAAACTCAGAGATACAAAGAATAGATTGGTGATTATCAGAGGGAAGGGAGTTTTTTGTATGGGGGAAGGGGGTCAAATGTATGGTGATGGATGGTAACGAGATTTTTGGAAATAATCACTTGGCAATGAATGCAGATGTTGAATTATAATATACATCTAAAACTTATATAATGTTACATACCGATTTTAACTTGTAAAGAATGAGAAACACACACACAAAAATGAGAAACACAAAACAACAATGGCAATGAATAGAAAACGATAACACATATGGTAGATATTAATCCATCTACATCAATAATCAATTTAAATGTAAATGGTTTCATTACATCAATGAAAAGACATAGCCTGTCAGAGTGGATGCAAAAATAAGATCTAACTATATGTTGTCTACAAAAAAAAAAAAAAAAATTTTAGAATACTACTCAGCCATGAAAAAAACGAAAATTTGCCATTTGCAATGAACGTGGATGGAACTAGAGGGTATTATGCTAAGCAAAATAAGTCAATCAGAGAAAAACAATTATATGATCTCACTCATGTGGAATTTTTAAAAAGATTTTATTTATTTATTCATGAGAGACAGAGAGGGAGAGAGAGAAGCAGAGACACAGGCAGAAGGAGAAGCAGGCTCCATGCAGGTATAAAAAAGAATCAAGTGGCGGGGGGATGGAGGGGAGCCAGGCTAAAGCCGGGTGGAGAGCCTGGGGACAGGAAAGCCCCACCCCGGAGAAGCAGGAACTTTAAAAATCCGCACCGGATTCTTCCCCACGGAAAGGCGCTCAGCAGGGAAGCCGGGCCGAAGCGCAGGAGGGGCAGCGGGGCCTCCAGTCTCCCGGGGTCCCCAGTAGAGGAGGTGCGCCCCGGGGAGCGCGCCCACCCCGCGGGCCCAGCGCGGTAAAGGGCTGGAGCGCCGGGCGGGGCCTGGGGAGCAGCTCAGGTGGGGGCTCCGCGCGGAGGGGGCTGCGCCCTGCTGCCTTAGGGAGCCGCTGGCCCGGGAGTGTGATTCCAGCAGCAGAGGCCCCGGAGCCCAGGGCACCGGGGGACACAGCCCAGGATCCTGCGCTCCCCCCGGGACAGGCAGAGGCCGGGAGCGCACAGGACAGCGAGGATGCTCCTGCCGCTGGGCGCCCTGCGGGCTGTGCAGGTCATCGCCCCCCGCCCCCGGAGCATCCAGGCCAGTGCGGATTGGGAGACTGAGGTAGTTACTGGGGGAGCTGACTCCAGGACTGGAGGCCTGCCTGCCGCCAGTGTGGTTGTTCCTCCTGGTGTCACCCTGTGCCTGGGAGAGGCGGGCCGCCAGGGAACAGGGGCCTCACAGGATAAACAGCTCCCACTGAGCCGTGCACCTGGCAGGGGGCTGCGCAGCTCCCCCAGGCTCACACACCTGAGAATCATCACAGCAGGCCCTCCCTCCCCCAGAAGACCAGCTGGAAGGACAGGGGAAGAGCAAGTTCTTGACGGAGCAGTGCTGGGAAGCTCCAGGGGAAGTCGAGGGATTTACAGTACATAGAACTAGAGGGTACCCCTCCTATTGTTTTTTCTTCCTTTTTCCAGTACAACCCATTTTTATACCAGACTGTAAATTTCCATTTTTTTCTCTTTTCCCACCTTAACTACAATATTTTACCACCTCTTCATTTTTAAGATTCTTTATTTTTGACTTTCATACTTCTACAATTACAGGTCTAGATATATTTTCCACTTCTAGATACCCTACAACATACTCAATTTTGGGAGATATACAAGATATGTTTTTTGTTTGTATGTTTTGTGTTTTTTGTTTGCCTCATTTTGTTCTACAATGGTGGAAGTTAATACCTTCTAAAAATGACCAGTATGCACCCAGAATCAAGTGATACACCGTGCTGGTTCGTTCTGTGAGATTCCTCATTCCCATTCTGCACCCCTCTATGTTTTTGTGGTCAATGTTAGGGCTTTCTACAAGTATTTCTGGTTTATATAAATCTGGGACTGAGCATCTTCTAACATACAAAACTTAATATACTCAAAACCAAGAGGATCACCCTCTAGAACCCCTCAGACTACATTCTCCTTCTACTACAACTTCATCACCATCCACTACAATTTCATCACCACCACCATCTCCCAGCCCCCCCCCCCCCCCCCCCCCCCGCTTTTCTTTTTCTCTTCTTCTTTGGGATTCTTGGCCTTTTATTTTTTTACTACTTTTTTTAAACTTTGTTTTTCATTTTAGTGGTCCTTTTGTTTTATTTTGTTCTGATCTTTGTTTTCAATTTCTGGCCTCTGACCTCATCAGAATCATCTAGGGTGTAATTTGCTTAGGTCACGGTTGATATTCTTGACTCAGCCCACTCATACAGCCAATCTGCACTGAGCAAAATGACTCGAAAGAAGAACTCACTGCAAAAGAAAGAATCTACTCTCTGCCACAGAGTTACAGAATTTGGATTACAATTCAATGATAGAAAGCCAATTCAGAAGCACAATTAGAAAGCTACTGGTAGCTCTGGAAAAAAAGCATAAAGGAATCAAGAGACTTCATGACTGCAGAATTTAGATCTAATCAGGCCAAAATTAAAAATCAATTAAATGAGATGTAATCCAAACTGGAGGCCCTAATGATGAGGGTTAAAGAGGTAGAAGAAAGAGTGAGTGACATGGAAGACAAGTTGATGGCAAGGAAGGAAGCTGAGGAAAAAAGAGAAAAACAATTAAAAGACCATGGGGAAAGGTTAAGGGAAATAAAAGCCTCAGAAGAAAAAAAAATCTACCTATTATTGGGGTTCCAGAGAGGGCCAGAGGGCCAGAAAGCATATTTGAACAAATCATAGCTGAGAACTTCCCTAATTTGGTGAGGGAAACAGGCATTCAGATCCAGGAGATAGAGAGGTCCCTCCCAAAATCAATAAAAACCGTTCAATACCTTGACATTTAATAGTGAAACTTGCAAATTCCAAAGATAGGGAAAATCCTTAAAGCAACAAGAGACAAGATTTCCCTAACTTTAATGGAGAAAAAGAATAGATTAACAGCAGATCTTTCCACAGAGACCTGGCAGGCCAGACAGGGCTGGCAGGATATATTCAGGGTACTAAATGAGAAGAACATGCAGCCAAGAATACTATATCCAGCAAGGCTCTCATTCAGAATAGGAGAGATAAAGAGCTTCCAAGATAGGCAGAAACAGAAAGAATATGTGACCACCAAACCAGCTCTGCAAGAAATATTAAGGGGGAACCTATAAAAGAAAGAGGAAGCCCAAAGAAATAATCCACAAAAACAGGGACTAAATAGGTATTACGATGACACTAAATTCATATCTTTCAACAGTAACTCTGAACATGAATGGGCTTAATGAGCCCATCAAAAGACCCAGGGTTTCAGACTGGATAAAAAAGCAAAACCCATCTATTTGCTGTCTACAAGAGACTCATTTTAGACCTAAGGACACCTACAACCTGAAAATGAAAAGTTGGAGAACCATTTACCATTCAAATGGTCCTAAAAAGAAAGCTGGGGTAGCAATCCTCATATTAGATAAGTTAAAGTTTATCCCAGACTGTAGTAAGAGATGAAGAGGGATGCTATATCATATTTAAAGGGACTCTCCAACAAGAAGACCTAACAATTATGAATATTTATAACCCTAGTGTGGGAGCTGCCAAGTATATCAATTAATAACAAAAGTAAAGACATACTTAGATAATAATACACTAATAATAGGAGACTTCAACACGGCACTTTCTGCAAATGACATATCTTCTAAGCACACATCACCAAAGAAACAAGAGCTTTAAATGATACACTGGACCAGATGGATTTCACAGATTTATACAGAACTTTGCATCCGAGTGCAACCGAATACACATTTTTCTCAAGTGCACATGGAAATTTCTCCAGAATAGACCACATCCCGAGTCACAAATCACAACTGATACCAAAAGATTGGGATCGTCCCCTGCATATTTTCAGACCATAATGCTTTGAAACTTGAACCCAATCACAAGAAGAAATTTGGAAGAAACTCAAACATGTGGAGGTTAAAGAGCATCCTACTAAAAGATGAAAGGGTCAATCAGGAAATTAGAGAAGAATTAAAATGATTCATGGAAACTAAAGAACATGAAGATACAACCTTTCAAAATCTTTGGCATACAGCAAAAGCAGTCCTAAGAGGGAAATACATCACAATACAAGATCCCTCAAAAAATTGGAAAAAACTCAAATACAGAAGCTAACCTCGCACCTAAAGGAACTGGAGAAAAAACAGCACATAAACCTACACCAAGCAGAAGAAGAGAGTTAATAAAGATTCGAGCAGAATTCAATGAAATAGAGACCAGAAGAACTGTAGAACAGATCAACAAAACGAGGAGTTGGTTCTTTGAAATAATTAATAAGATAGACAAAACATTAGCCAGCTTTATTAAAAAGAAAGGTAAAAGACCCAAATTAATAAAATCATGAGTGAAAAAGGAACGATCACAACCAACACCAAGGAAATACAAACGATTTTAAAAACATATTATGAGCAGCTATATGCCAATAAATTAGGCAATCTAGAAGAAATGGGCGCATTTCTGGAAAACCACAAAATACCAAAATGGGAACAGGAAGAAATAGAAAACTTGAACAGGCCAATAACCAGGGAGGAAATTGAAGCAGTCCTCAAAAAACTCCCACGACACAAAAGTCCAGGGCCAGGGCAGCCCAGGTGGCTCAGTGGTTTAGCACTGCCTTCGGTCTGGGTCATGATCCCAGAGACCCAGGATCGAGTCTCATGTCAGGCTCCCTGCATGGAGCCTGTTTCTCCCTCTGCGTGTGTCTCTGACTCTCTCTCAGTGTCTCTATGAGTAAATAAATAAATAAAATCTAAAAAAAAAAAAAAAAAAGTCCAGGGCCAGATGGCTTCCCAGGGGAATTCTATCAAACATCTAAAGAAGAAATAATACCTATTCTATTAAAGCTGTTTTAAAAGATAGAAAGCGATGGAATACTTCCAAACTCATTTTATGAGGCCAGCATTACCTTAATTCCAAAACCAGACAAAGACTCCACCAAAAAGGAGAATTATAGACCAATATCTCTGATGAACACAGATGCAAAAATTCTCAACAAGATACTATCTAATAGGATCCAACAGTACATTGAGATTATTCACAATGACCAAGTGGGATTTATCCCCAGTATGCAAGGTTGGTTCAACACTCATAAAACAATCATTGTGATAGATCATATCAACAAGAGAAAAAACAAGAACCATATGATCTTCTCAATAGATGCAGAGAAATCATTTGACAAAATACAGCATCCATTCCTGATCAAAACTCTTCAGAGTATAGGGATAGAGGGAATATTCCTCAGCATCTTAAAAGCCATCTATGAAAAGCCCACAGCAAATATCATTCTCAATGGAGAAACACTGAAAGCTTTTCCTCTAAGATCAGAAACATGACAGGGATGTCTACTATCACCACTGCTATTCAAAATAGTACTAGAAGTCCTAGCCTCAGCAATCAGACAACAAAAAGAAATAAAAGGCATTCAAATTGGTAAAGAAGTCAAACTCTCCCTCTTTGCAGATGACGTGATACTGTACGTAGAAAACCCAAAAGACTCCATCCCAAGATTGCTAGAACTCATACAGCAATCCAGCAATGTATCAGGATATAAAATCAATGCACAGAAATCAGTGGCATTTCTACACACTAACAATGAGACTGAAGAAAGAAAAATTAAGAAATCAATCCCATTTACAATTGCACCCAAAAGCATAAGATACCTAGGAATAAACCTAACCAAAGAGGTAAAGGATCTAAACCCTAAAAACTACAGAACACTTCTGAAAGAAACTGAGGAAGACACAAAGAGATGGAAAAATATTCTATGCTCATGGATTAGAAGAATTAATATTGTGAAAATGTCAATGCTACCCAGGGCAATTTACACATTTAATGCAATCCCTATCAAAATGCCATGGACTTTCTTCAGAGAGTTGGAACAAATAATATTAAGATTTGTATGGAATCAGAAAAGACCCCGAATAGCCAGGGGAATATTGAAAAAGAAAACCATATCTGGGGGCATCACAATACCAGATTTCAAGTTGTACTACAAAGCTATGAGCATCAATACAGTGTGGTACTGGCACAAAAACAGACACATAGATCAATGGAACAGAATAGAGAACCCAGAAATGGGCCCTCAACTCTATGGTCAACTAATATTCGACAAGGCAGGAAAAAGGACAGTCTCTTCAATAAATGGTGCTGGGAAAATTGGACATCCACATGCAGAAGAAAGAAACTAGACCATTCTCTTACACCACGCACAAAGATAAACTCAAAACGGATGAAAGGTCTAAATGTGAGACAAGAATCCATGAAAATCCTAGAGAAGAACACAGGCAACACCCTTTTTGAACTTGGCCATAGTAACTTCTTGCAAGAAACATCTATGAAGGCAAGAGAAACAAAAGCAAAAATGAACTATTGGGACTTGATCAACATAAAAAGCTTCTGCACAGCAAAAGAAACAGTCAACAAAACTCAAAGACAGCCTACAGAATGGGAGAAGATATTTGCAAATGACATATCAGATAAAGGGCTAGTTTCCAAGATCTATAAAGAACTTATTAAACTCAACAGCAAAGAAATAAACAGTCCAATCATGAAATGGGCAAAAGACATGAACAGAAATTTCACCAAAGAAGACATACACATGGCCAAAAAGCCCATGAGAAAATGCTCTGCATCACTTGCCATCAGGGAAATACAAATCAAACCCACAATGAGATACCACCTCACACCAGTGAGAATGGTGAAAATTAACAAGGCAGGAAACCACAAATGTTGGAGAGGATGTGGAGAAAGGGGAACACTCTTGCACTGTGGGTGGGAATGTGAACTGGTACAGCCACTCTTGGAAAACCGTGTGCAGGTGCCTCAAAGAGTTAAAAATAGAGCTACTCTACAACCCAGCAATTGCACTGCTGGGGATTTACCCAAAGATACAGATGCAGAGAAATGGCAGGACACCTGCACCCCAATGTTTATAGCAGCAATGTCCACAATAGCCAAACTGTGGAAGGAGCCTTGATGTCCATTGGAAGATGAATGGATAAAGAAGCTGTGGTCTATATATACAATGGAATGTCACTCAGCCATCAGAAACGATGAATACCCACCATTTGCTTCGATGTGGATAGAACTGGAGGGTATTATACTAAGTGAAGTAAGTCAGTCAGAGAAGGACAAGCATTATATGGTTTCATTCTTTTGGGGAATATAAAAAATAGTGAAATGGATTAAAGGGGAAAGGAGAGAAAATGAGTGGGAAATATAGAGGGTGACAGAACATGAGAGACTCCTAACTCTGGGAAATGAACAAGGGGTAATGGAAGGGGAGGTGGGTGGTGGGATGGGGTGACTGGATGATGGGCACTGAAAGGGGCACTTGACGGAATGAGCACTGTATGTTATACTATATGTTGGCAAATCAAACTCCAATAAAAAATATACAAAAAAAAAAGAAACTGAAATCTGGTTCTTTGAAAAGATCAATAAAATGATTAACCTCTAGCCAGGATAACTAAGGAAATAAATATACAAATTACAAATATCAGAAATGAAAGAAGGGCCATCACTATTAATTCCTTTGACATTAAAAAGATAAAAAACAATATTATGAATGCTATGTCCTCAGATCTGATAACCTAGCTGAAATGGATCAATTCATTGGAAGATATAATCTGCCCAAATTTACACAAGGGGAAACAGGTAATCTGAATAGACTTTGTGTTATTGTACTTATGCTGCCTTAACAAAATATAACAGGAAGGGATGCCTGGGTGGCTCAGTGGTTGAGCATCTGCCTTCAGCTCAGGTCATGATCCCGGGATCCTAAGATCGAGTCCCGCATTGGGCTCCCCATGGGGAGCCAGCTTTTCCCTCTATGTCTCTGCCTCTCTCTCTCTCTCTCTGTGTCTCTCATGAATAAACAAACAAACAAACAAACAAATAAAATCTTTAAAAAAACAACAATAGGCTCAGTTGAATAAATAATGCTAATTTATTTTCTCAGAGTTCTGGAAGATAGAAGTTTGGATCAAAGTTCTGGCTGATTTGGGTTTTTGATGAGCCCTCTTTTCCTGGCTTGTAGACGGCCAACTTCTCACTGTATTGTCACATGACCTTTCTTCTATGTGCATATGGAGAGAGAGAGTACTCTGCTAGCTCTCTCTTTTTTTAAGGTCATTAATTCTATCAGATGAAGAACATACTTTTATGACCTTATTTAACCTGGTTACTTCCTTAGAGGCCTCATCTCTAAATACAGTCACACTGGAAGTTAGCATATCAACATATGAATTTGGGGCAGATACAACTATGCAGTCCATAACTATATCTATTAAAAAATTGAGTCAATAATTATTAGCCTTCCAAAACAGAAAGCACCACACTAAGATGGGTTTTTGGAGAATTCTACCAAACTTATAAGAAGAAATTCTACCAATTCCTTACAGTCTCTTCCAGAAAATAGCAGAAGAAATACTTCTCTAATTATTCTACAAATCCAGTGTTACCCTAATACCAAAACTAGACAGTAGATAGTATAAGAAAACTACAGACCAATATCTCTCAAGAACATGGATACAAAAATTCTTAACAAAATATTAGCAAATTGAATCAAACAATGTATAAAAAGATAAACACACTAAAACAGTGATATTTAACTCAGGTGTGTAAGGCTGTTTCAACATTCAAAAATCAATTAATGTTATCTATCACATCAAGCAACTAAAGAAGAAAAAGCACATCTATCAGTAGATGCAGAAAAGGCATTTGACAAAATCCAATACCCTTTCATGATCAAAATTCTAAGCAAAACAAGTATAGAGGGAAACATCCTCAACTTGATAAAGAACATTCCCAAAAAGCCTATGGTCAACATCATACTTCAATATGAGAAAGTAGAAACTTTCCCACTAAGACCAAGAACAAAACAAGAATGTCCCTTTTCACCACTTGTCAACTAAAAATCCTGGCTAGTGTAATAAGAAATAAAAAACATATAGATTAGAAAGAAAAAAATTAAATTGCCTTTGTTTGCAAATGACATATTTGTCTATGTAGAAAATCTAAAAATATAAAAGAATTGACAAAAAAATCCTAGAACTAAGAAACCAATTATAGCAAGGTTGCAGGATGCAACATCAACATCCAAAAAGTCAGTTGCTTTCCTGTATAGCAATGACAAGTGGAATTTGAAGTTAAAAACAGGATACAATTTGCACTGGCACCCAAAAAAGTGAAATACTTAGGTATAAATCTCACAAATCATGTACAAGATCTATATGAGAAAAACTACAAAAATGTGATGAAATAACTCAAAGAATTAAATAAATGAAGAGACATTCATGAAGAGGAACAATCGATATTGTCAGGGTGTCAGTTCTTCCCAATCTGATCTATAGATTTACTGCAATCTCACTCAAGATTGCAGCAAGTTATTTTGTGTATAATTGACAGACTGATTCTAATGTTTATATGGAAGGTCAAGAGACCAAGAATAGGCAACAATTGTTTTGGAGAACACAACACATATTCAACACATATTGAAGGAGAATACAACTGGAAAACTGAGATTACTGGACTTCAAGACAATGTATTGGTAAAAAAAAAAAATAGGCAAATACGTCAATAGAATAGAATTTTGTGGATATCAACAAACTGATTTTCTATAAAGTTCAATTTATATGAAGATTCAAAAGACCCAGAATAGCCAACATAATATTTAAGAACAAAGTCAAGGACTGAACTACCCTTCTAACAAGATTTACTGTAAATCTAAGTCAATACTACAAAAGAACAAATACAGATCAGTGATACAGAATAAAGAGTCCAGAAATACACCCATATAAATATAGCTACCCGATCTTTGACAAAGAAGCAAGGGCCATATAGTGAACAGTCTTTTTAACAAATGGTGCTAGAACAACTGGATATCCCCATGCAAAAAAAAAAAAAAAGAATCTAGATACTCTTCACAAAAATTAACTCAAAATGGATCAGGAACCTAAACGTAAAAGGCAAAATCATAAAATTCCTAGATTACACAGGAGAAAATCTAGGTGATCTTAGGTATGTCAATGGATTTTTATTTTTTATTTTTTTGTCAGTGATTTTTTAGATACAACACCATGAGCCATGAAAGAATTGATAAGTTGGACTTCATTAAAATTTAAAATTTCTGCTCTGCCAAAGACACTGTCAAAAGAATGAGAAGGCACACCACAAACTGGGAGAAAATATTTGTAAAAGGCCTGTTGAAAGACTGTCACCCAAAACAACAATAAAAAAATGAACAATTAAACTGATTCAAAAGTAGCCAAAAGACCCAACAGATGCATCACTGAAGAAAATATAAAGATGGCAAATTAGCAAAGGAAAAATTCTAAACATCATGTGTCATTAGCAAATTGCAAATTAAAATCAGGTAACACTACACATCTATTAGAATGGTCAAAACCCAGAACACTGACAAGACCAAATGTTGGCAAGGATGTGGAGCAAGAGGAACTCTTACTCTTTGCTAGTGGAATGCAAAATTGTTATAGCTACTTCAGAAGACAGGATTTTTACAAAACTAAACATACTCTTGCCATATGATCAGCAATCACACTCTCTAGTATTTAAGCAAAGAGTTGAAAACTTATGTACATACAAAAACCTATATGCAAATGTTTACAACAGTTTTATTCATAAAGTTCAAAACTTGGAAGCAACCAGAATGTCTTTCAGTAGGTGAATAAACTGTGGTACATCCAGAGAATGGAATATTTAGTACTAAAAAGAAGTGAGCTATCAAGCCATGAAAAGAACATGGAAAGACTTTAAGTGCATATTATTAAGTGAAAAAACCAATTTGAAAAGGCTCTATTTCTTGTTTGTTTTTTTTAAGTAACCTCTACATCTAACATGGGGCTTGAACTCATGACCCCGAGATCAAGAGTCACATAGTTGGTAGTTACATAGATTTTTGCTTTTTAAGAGTCCATTAAAGTGTATGTGTATATTTGGTGGACTTTTATGTGTAACCCAAATTTTAAAAATCTAATAAACATCAAAACACCAATACTACTGTAGAGAAATGTATAGGTAAGATCATGATTTAAGCAGAGCAAAAACATCCTTTTGTGAGAAGCCATCCTTATCAAATCCTCATCCTAGTTTTCCCAGCCAAGTTTTTTAAAACAAATAAAAGAAAAAAAGCAAGTAACTTACAGAAGAAGATTGGCACATAACAAAAAAGAAAACAGCAGCTTGTCCTTCTCAAATAGTGATCGGCATATATTACAATATAAGTTGTATGTGAAGTGGTCATTTAAGTACCGTAGGCGCTTTTCCAAAATTTTGGATTTGTTACTGAAAGGTTGAAAAACAAGCAAATATGTTGAGTCAAACAAAGCTAACAAAAAATAAGTACCATATGAATTAACATGTAAGTATCCATTGTTAATTATGAAAATACACACACACACACACACACACACACACGAGTGCATATAAAACTGGTGAAATCTGGGGGCGCCTGGGCAATGAAGTTGGTTAAGCATCCAACTCTTGGTTTTGGCTAAGGTCCTGATCTCAGGTGGTAGGATGGAGCCCCACAGTGGCTCTGTGCTCAGCCATGGAGTCTGCTTGAGTTTCTTTCCCCCTCTCCACCTTCTCAAAGAAATAAATAAAATCTTTAAAAAAGAAAAAAAAAAAAACTCTGGTGAAATCTGAATAAGCTCTGTGAATTTCCCGGCTTTGATATGGTACTATGGTAACGCAAAATGTTACCACTGGAGAAACCAAGTGAAGAATACATGGAACTTCCCTGTATAGTTTTATGTGTATGCAACTCCTGGTAAATTTATGTAAAGAAACACAGTATAATTCTATAAGAAAATGAAATAGGGTTTACACCATGTCTCTATTTTCAAAATTCTACACTTCTTTTTTTAAATTTTTATTTATTTATGATAGTCTCACAGAGAGAGAGAGAGAGAGAGGCAGAGACACAGGCAGAGGGAGAAGCAGGCTCCATGCACCAGGAGCCCAACGTGGGATTCGATCCCGGGTCTCCAGGATCGTGCCCTGGGCCAAAGGCAGGCGCCAAACCGCTGCACCACCCAGGGATCCCTACACTTCTTATTGCATTCCAAAATGACTGAAAACAATCAGTTAATTAAAAGATACCTATATTGAATCCTTATTAGTGTGAGATTTATGTTGGGCAGGGAACTGTAAGAGATAAAGAAATGTTTTTGTTCCAAAGAAACATCAAATCTAGATCAATATGTATATATTTTTTAAAAATATGTGAAAAGTCAGAAAATATATGGACAAAAGGTTAATTCTGGGTATGATTTTGGCTGATATTTTCCTTCTTTTAAACATACTCTTATATGTTTAAAATTTTGCAATAATCATGTATTACTTTCTTTTTTTTAGTTCAAAAAATTTTCAGTAATACTTAAAGGAATGTAAGATGATACACCCATTCTGGGAAAGTTTGGCAGCAACTTTTAAAAAAACAAACAAGCAAGTACCACATGACCTAGTAATTGCACTTCTGGGCATTTATCCCCAAAATGAAAACTTATGTTCACACAAATACCTGTACATGCATGTTTATAGCAATTTTATTTATAATAGCTAAAAACTGGAAGTAACCAGATTTGCTGTAGTATATCAATATCATGAAATATTTCTTAGCAATTAAAAGGAACAATATACTGACACACACAACGATCTGAATGAATCCCCAGAGAATTAAGAATTGAGATTAAAAAAGACAATCCTGGGCAACCTGGGTGGCTCAGCAGTTTAGCACCACCTTCAGCCCAGGATGTGATTCTGAAGAGCCAGGATCGAGCCCCATGTCAGGCTCCCTGCATGGAGCCTGCTTCTCCCTCTGCCTCTCTCTCTCTGTTTCTCATGAATAAATAAATAAAATATTTTTTAAAAAGCCAATCCTTAAAAGTTATGTGCCATATATGGGGCACCTGGGGGCTCAGTCAGTTAAGGGTCCAACTCTTGATTGTAGCTCAGGTCACGATCTCAGGATCAAGCCGCCACACAGGACTCTCCAATGAAGGAGGAGTCTGCTTAAGATTCTTTCCCTTTATCACCCCCTCCCTGCTCATGCTCACTCACTCTTTCTCTAAACTAAATCGTTTTTTAAAAAGTTATGTGCTATATATGATTGCATTTATATTACATTCTTGAAGTGATGAGATTATAGAAATGAAGAATGGATTGGTGGTTGTCAAAGGTTGAGGAGAGAGTAGGGATAGGAAAGAAGTGGGTATGGCTGTAAAAGAGCAGCATGGGAATCCTTATGATGGAAGTGTTCCCTATCTTGATTGTATCAACATTAATATCCTGGTTATGATCTTGTACTATTATAGAGGTTTTGAAGATGTCACCAGTGGGAAAACTGGGTAAAGATTATGGGAGATCACTGTATTATTTCTTTTCTTTTCTTAAGATTTTAATTTTTTTAAAGTAATTTCTACATCCAAAGTGGAACTCAAACCCACATTCCCGAATCAAGAGTTGCATGCTCCATTGAATGAGCCAGCTGGGACCCCCACTATATTATTTCTTATAACTGCATGTGATTCTACATTTATCTCAAAATTAATTTAATTTTAAAAAGCAATCTTGGCACATGGAAAGGGGATGGAAGAATAGGGGATGGTGACACTTCTCTGAGCAGACCATTTTGTATAGGATTAACTTCTGGAATCATATTAATGTGTATGTGCTCAAAAATATAGTAAAATTAAAATCAACAAGGATGAAGGGAAAACTCTAAAATGAAATACAAAAGAACCCTTAAACCAACAACATATGAACCTAACTATATTACACATGAATAAATATCATTGTACTGAAGGGAGAAAAAATTAATCAAGTAACTTTTAGATATATATTTTTCATGTACCAAAAATACTATAATTTTCTGTGTATGCATATGCATTTAATTCTCTTAAGTATCCCCAAGAATCACTGGATTTTTTGATTACTACCTCATATAGCAAATCTATGTTTAATTTTCCAGAGAATTTAAAAATATTTCCAAAGTGGCAATCCTGTAAAATCCAGGATTTTACAATCCTGCCAGTAGTGTATGAGGGTTCTGATGACTCTACATCCTTGCTGACACTTGATATTGATATTTATGTCAATTCCTCACCTTGAATTTCCTCCATTGTGTGGACTGTATAAATTCAAATTCCAAATCCCAACTGGGAAAGCTTAGGGATTTCAATCACTCAGGAGAGACTGTTCTACCAAGAGCCTATGTAGACTGTACATGCTAGGCTCAAATCATCCTTTTATTCTACTTAACAAACATAGCAGTTACTAAATACCAGACATTGTGATAAACACTTTACAGATATTAAATTTTCATAACAATTCTAAAAGGTAGGTACTATTATTATCTCTATTTTATAGATAAGGAAAATTGAGGCAATTACATACAGAAAGGTTAACTGAGTTGCCTGTATCAACATAGCTAGTATATGGTGGGAGTGAGACTTAATCCTTTACTCCAGTCTGACTCCAAAATCTGTGTATATTTATTAATTGATTAAAGTGAAAATATCTAGCAAATAATTAGAAGTGTAGGACTGAAGCTTTTTAAAAATATTATTTATTTACGATTTTCTTTTTTAAAAGGTTTTATTTATTTAGTTGAGAGAGAGAGAGAGACAGAGCATGTGAGAGAGCATAAGCAAGGGGAGAGGCAAAGGGAAAGGGAGAGGCAGACTCCTCACCAAACGGAACAGGACATGGGGTCAATCCCAGGATCCTGGGATCATGACCTGAGCTGAAGGCAGAGGCTTAACTGATTGAGACACTCAGGCACTCCTTAAGATTTTTAAAAGTAATCTCTACACCCAATGCGGAGCTCAAACTCACAAACTGAGATCAAGAGTTGCATGCTGTACTGACTGAGCCAGCAAGGCACCCTGGAACTGAAACTTTTTAGAGTTCTCAAGGGTGGAGAAAGGTACTGGAGTTGCCAGCAAAGATAAGTGCCATATTAAAATATTTAAAAGAGGTGGGGGAAGGACTAAAACTAATCCTTCTATGCCTACATCTTGAGTAGGGGTGAAACAAAACTTAGAAAAAAAAAGAGACTTTCTCTTTTTCTTTCAACTTTTCCATATATTTTTTAAAAGATTTATTTAATTTTTTTTTAGAGAAAGAGAGAGCATGGGCGGGAGGGGCAGAGGAAGAGGCAGAGAGGGAATCTCAAGCAGACTCCCAGCTGAGTGCAGAGCCCCATGCTGGGCTCAACCTCACAACCCTGAAATCACAACCTGAGTCGAAACCAAGAGTCAAACGCCTAATGGACTGTACCACAGAGGTGCCCTTCAACTTTTCCATATTTTTAAATGTTCCGTAATGAATACATATTACGTAATAAGAAACAAGTTAATGGGGTCCCTGGGTGGCTTAGTCCGTTAAGCATCTGCTTTCAGCTTAGGTCAGGATCCCAGGGTCCTGGGATTGAGCCCTGCATCAGTCTCCCTGCTAGCAGGGGGCCTGCTTTCCCTCTCTCCCTCTGCCCCTGCTCGTGCTCTTTCTCTCTCTCTTTCTTGCAAAAAAATAAAATCTTTTTTTTTTTAAAAGAAAAAAGTTATGTATATTTTTATGGAAAGGATGGTGAAAATCCAACTGAGGGAGGATAAATGAAGCAAGAAAATGTTTACCTGTCATGAATAGAGTTGATATAAAGGTTGACAAACCAGGTGAGAGAGTACTGGTACATGGGATCAATGTTAGCCAGGTCTGCAATGCTGAAGAATAATACTGATGAATGTTTAGCAATGGGTCTGTAGCCTTCTCGAGACTCTGCTATTTTGAGTTCTGTCTTTTCTGCAATCTAGAAGAAGAGAAAAATCAGGATTAAGACATAGGAAATGTGTTTTTGGATTATTTATTTTATTTATTTTTTTAATTTTGAGGCTTTTTACATATTTTTTTACTTTCTTTTTTATTTATTTATGATAGTCACACAGAGAGAGAGAGAGAGAGAGAGAGAGAGAGAGGCAAAGACACAGGCAGAGGGAGAAGCAGGCTCCATGCACCAGGAGCCCGATGTGGGATTCGATCCCAGGTCTCCAGGATTGCACCCTGGGCCAAAGGCAAGCGCCAAACCGCTGCACCACCCAGGGATCCTGGATTATTTATTTTTTATATAATAAAGTTTATATTTAAAAAATAGCCCCCAACTCAATGACATAATTATAGAGGAAGAGTTTATAAGAAAAGACTTATTATTATGCTAAAAGTTGTAAAGAAAGAAAGGAAAAGGAAGGAAAGAACTAGGAAGGGAGGGAAGAGGAAGATGAGAGGGAGGACAACAAAGAATGAAAAATAGTTTAAGGTTATGTTTCTTGTTTGGGGAATACCAGAGTTGTCAATCTTTGCTTATACTTTGCCTGAATCTGACATGTGTCTACTATAGTCACTCATCTTCTTTTATTTTAATAGGTCAGATAGAGAATGTGCACATGTGTATGTTTAAGGTATCAACATGTGCACCAGAACCCAGCACAAAGTCTGGCAAAGTAGATATTCAGAAATATTTCCTAGCTGATGGTGTTAGACATTAAAAGTAGCTTCTCATATGTTTAACTTTTCTGGACATAATAGGGGTCTTAGTATTTGACCCCCCAAAGAAAAAAATTCTCCAAGATAACAAGTTCTTCAACTGGTAACTCCTTCTGATAGATTGCTATTCTATAGGAAAAAGGTATAAAGCACTTATCCAAACCACTTCTCCTTTGGACACACTATCCACAGACTGTTGTGTATCATGTTTATACTGAATAATCTCATTTGTAGCTGACTCAATCAGGAGGTAAAGATAGAAATGGACGCAAGATTAGCTAAATCAATTTTTCCCACTAGAGAATTAGAACTTATAAGAGCCCCAAAAACGGAAGTCAAGTGGTACTGGGCACTAGTGCTAATAAAAGGTAATGGAACCAAATTTGGTTTCTCCATGCAAGGACCAGATACAAATGTTTTACAGGAGAAACTAGCCTTCTTATGGAGCAGAGAGGCACAGATGAAGACTACACAATATTACACAAAGAGCATAGAAACTTTCTATTATTCTTGAGGCCTGTATATACCTCTGTAATTGGGAAAATGCCCCCTTGTATCTTTTCTTTTCTTTTCTTTTCTTTTTTGAATATAGTTGACACACAATGTTACATTAGTTTCAGGTGTGCGACATAGTGATTGGACAAGTTTATACATTATGCTGTGTTCACCACAAGTGTAGACCATCTGTCAGTATAAGACACTATTATATTATCATTGACTATATTCCTTATGCTGCCCTTGTATCTTTCTTATGTGGGCTAATTTGAATAGGCTTCTGCTCCTTGCAAACAAACTTTCTCCCAAATTATACTAGGAGCAAACTGAAAAAGGATCAAAAGATTGCTAGGATTCTCTTTTCACCTGCTGTTTCTTTGTTATCTCATTGGACATCATTTTAGCAGAGTCTAAGACTTTAATTGCACTTTCATCTTCTAAAATGTTCCCTTCTGAAGATGATAGTGTTTCTAAAATTTTCTTCTCTATATCTTTTAGCTGTTTCTTATTAGCTGCAGACTGAAGAATAAGGGCATTTCGTTCCTCTTCTAACTCTGGTCTAAAAAGATAGAGAAACATTTAGTCTAAATCTGGAGTAGTTTATCTAAAATCATATCTGAATATTAGATATCACAATTTTGTAGAGAAATAATTTTGTAGACATGTAACACAAAGATATGTAGCACAAAGTTTATCCTAAGGAAAAAAAGTTATTTCCATACGAATGATTATTTGAGCAAAAAAAATGATCATCAATTGCATGTATGTAAAATGTGGCAGTAAAATGTACCACAGTAAATCTAAGAATGTGTTAAATTTATCCATATGGCTGAGGTGGTTATGTGAGGATAGGAACTGGAGAAGAAACACAATAGTCAACTTTTTATCTACTCCTTGGTTTTGTCATATTCAGTGTTATTTTCATTATGTATGTCTTCCACAGGAACAGAAAAGAAGACTTGTCATACAATTGCCCTTTCAAGAAGAAGACAAAACTGGCACTTACAATCTTCACAAAGACAGTATAAGACTTCAAAATAACATAATTCACGATGTTTTAGAATGTTAGGACTTGGTTCTATCTTGGATACTGTGCAAGTAGGATTCAAATATTAGAAGTAACTAAGGCACTTCATAGATTACATAATTTCACTTATAATTTGATTTCATGAAATAGACTGATAATGTTGTGTGAAGCTCCAAGTGGAATCAAAGATTTCCATCAGGAAACAATTCTTTACTACTAGCCCTATCAAATATCTTAATATATTTTCTCTTTTAAAAAAATAACACATGCTAGTAATAGAAAAATATATAAAGAATGAAAAAATAAGTTACCCATGATCTTATCATCCTCAGAGATGATCACTGCTAACATTCTGGCATATTCCCTCCCTAATTTTTTCTATATATATATATATATATATATATATATATATATATATATATATAGAAAAATATATATATATTCATTCATACATTAACTATATTTTTTTACAAAATATTATCCATACCATGCATAATTTTGTATCCTGCTTTTTCATTCTTATCTAAGTATTTCATCAATCATTCTTTTATAGAAAGACAAACATTATATGTTCTCATTCATTTGGGGAATTTAAATAATAGTGAAAGGGAATAGAAGGGAAGGGAGAAATGTGTGGGAAATATCAGAAAGGGAGACAGAACATAAAGACTCCTAACTCTGGGAAACGAACTAGGGGTGGTGGAAGGGGAGGAGGCAGGGGGGGTGGGGATGAATGGGTGACGGGCACTGAGGGGGGCAATTGATGGGATGAGCACTGGGTGTTATTCTGTATGTTGGTAAATTGAACACCAATAAAAAATAAATTTATTATAAAAAAATCATTCTTTTATTATTTCACTGTATTATTCAAATATTTCATTGATATCCTGCATTTAAGTCTTTGAACATATTTCTGATTTTGTCTACAGTATATATTCTTCTGTGTAACTTTTTTGCCTTAATCAGATACAACTCAGAAGTCATGGTATGTCTCCTGGATCCTACTACTAATACTAAGAGTCAAATATAATATGGTTGGCTTATAACTCACTTGTTCTTAGAGTGGCAATTTTACTTTTTTTTCTTAAGAGAGAGGAAGCAAGCATGCATGTGAGTAGGGGGGAGCGGTAGACGGAGAGTGAGAGAATCTTCAGCAGGCTCCATGCTCAACATGGAGATTGAAATGGGCCTTGATCTCAAGACCCTGAGATCATGACCTGAGCCAAAATCAAGAGATGGATTCTTAACCAACTGAGCCATCTAGCCACTCCAAGAATGGTTATTTTAAAGGACTATATACTTAATTTATAATAACAAAATGTAAAATTTAATAAGTTTTTGAAATAATCACACAACAAAAGTATTAATGGCCTACAAATATTCCTCTCTAAACCATCTGGAAGCATATAAGAAAATACATACCTCTCCTTTGCAACAACAATACCTAGTAACTGATCTTCAAGTCCTTCTGGAGTTATCATGAAATTTAGCAAAGATACCTTTGTAGCCAGTTCTGGCATAAAGTGTGGATTTCTCAGTTTTGTGGTGATATAAAACTTGAAATCAAAGGAATACTCAATAGTGACCTCACCAAGTCTGATGCAATCAATGCCACCTATATTTCAGAAAGCAAATGCATGATAAGTAGGCCAGAGTTGTATAGCCCCTCCTTCTATATTAAGGCTGTGTCTAGGCTACAAATAAAGGGTCCTAAAGTAATTTAAAATAGAATAGAGATATGACAAAATCACAGACATAGAGGCAAGAAAGCAATTACACAGCAGGGCTCATTCATTCTGGAGTGGCATAAGACATTTTCTCTGGTTGTCAGGGGCCTTATAAATCAAGATTCCTTTTGATCTTACCTCCTCCATCAATTTTCAATCATAATTCCAAGATTATTTGTATATGAATTAAGCTCTTCAAAGTACTACAGTTTATGAAAGAGTCCGAATGTCTATCAACTGATGAATGGATTAAGACGTGGTATATATATATATAATGGAGTATTACTCAGCCATCAAAAAGAATGAAATCTTACCACTTGCAATGATATGGTTGGAGCTATAGTATATTACGCTAAGCAAAATACGTCAGAGAAAGATAAATACCATATACTTTCACTCATATGTGGAATTTAAGAAACAGAACGGATGAACATAGGGAAAGGGGGGAAAAAAGAGAAAGAGGCAAACCATAAGAGACTCTTAACTATAGAGAACAAACTGAGGATTGCTGGAAGAAATGTGCACTGAGGATGGGCAAAATGAGTAATGGGTATTAAGGAGGGCCCTGTGATGAGCATTGGGTGTTATATATGAGTGATGAATCACTAAATTCTACTCCTGAAACCAATATTATACTATATGTTAACTAACTAGAATTTAAATAAAAACTAAGAGCCAAGAAAAGAAAAATAAAGTATTAGAGTTTGGCAGAGATAAAATTTTTGAAGTAGAAAGATGTAAGGTGGGTACTGTTTAACTTAAAGTCAAGTTTAGTCCACATTAACCATTACTATTCATAATAATGGGCTGTGTGAGCTCCATGGTCACAAGACAAAGGGATTTCAAACTGGCTTTAACTTCTTTATGTTCTCTACTGAAGAGCAGTCTAGATAACAGAGGTTAACATAATGAACAGAGGGCAAGATATTTATTTTAGATTATCCAACCAAAATTCATTTCGTTCTAAATTCCTTTCACACATAACGATGACACAGAAGTTCTGAGTTATTAACATTATCCTTGAATTTATGTAGTGGTTTTCTTGTCTCAAAGATCATTGAAACATCTTTCAGTTCTACCAACTAATATAAATTAACTTCTACCTTGCTTGAAAGTTTGTCTAAGTAGTAAAGGCTCCAAAGATGGGTCCAGTTCTTCGCCAACATTTTCTAATAGAAGTGGAGTTCCAAATTGAATACAATTTTCCAATGTTCTCATATAGTCTGAATCAGATAGCTTAATAACACTAAGCTGATTTTCTTTTTCAGAGTTTTTGATCCACTTATTAGCTTGACCCTGAGGGTCAATCATTAAAGGCCTAGAATATAATAAGAAACATTGTGAGGGAAACAAATAGATGTTGATATTTCTTTAAAATTATGTATTTTAAATAACAAACATCACCATCAATCTGTACAAATGCAAAGTGTTTCACATAGAAATCAGGATTAATCTTTATAAGAAAGAAGAGATTTACTTTTAAATGAGTTTTATTGTCATTTGTTTTTGAAATGAGGAAATTCAGTCTCTGGGAGTACTTTGTTCAAATTTCCAAAACTAGTTCAATGTCGCAAGGAGAATCTTGTGAATCTGTAAGCTGTGTTCTTTCCAATATAATGCATGGTCTTTGTGGTAGTCTTAATAAATGACATCTATTAACATAATATAAAAATAAACCTATTTATTTGATAAAAATTTAAAATAAGAGATCCACTAGCCTATAGTGGATTTCCTCAGGTTATGAAAAACTAAGTTTCCAAATTTTATCTGGTATATATTTGAGATCTATAGGGTAAATTTTTCTATGTAATTATGGTAAGGGCTTTGGGTTCAAGAACAAATAATTCATGGTTTCAGATATTTAAAATCTGACATGCTTTCCTCTTCCTCAGTTATAGTACTGACTGTCTTAGGTTCCTTTTATATTCAGTACAGTGCATTAAATCATCTTTAAAAAGAGTTACTCCAGAAAGGAGAGTTTTTGTCCCAAGTTGTTTGACTTTCTCAGACATTGTCTTTCTGTTTCAACTTCTAGGGATAAAATCCTCTTTTCCTTTGCCTACAAAAAAAAATCTTTTTAATCAATTATTATCAGATAATGCTTTTTAAAATTTTTTCTTTCCTTTCTAAAAGACAAATAATCAGTATTTTTCACAGAGCCAGAAAAAACAATCCTAAAATTTGTATGAAACCACAAAAGACCCCAAATAGCCAAAGCAATCTTAAAAAAGAAAAGAAAAGCTGGAGGAGGCATCACAGTTCTGGACTTCAAGTTATACTATAGCTGTAGTGATGAAGACAGTATGGCACTGGCACAAAAAGAGACACATGTATCAATGGGACAGAATAGAAAATCCACAAATGAATCCACAGCTATATGGCCAACTAATTTTTGACAAAGCAGGAAAGAATGGAAAAAAGACAATCTCTTCAATAAACGGTGTTAGGAAAACTGGACAGCAACATGCAAAAGAATGAAACTTGACCACTTTCTTATATAATAAACAAAAATAAATTAAAAATGGAGGGAAGAGCTAAATGTGATACAGGTAACTATCAAAATCCTAGAGAAGAACATAGACAGTAACCTCTTTGACACTGGCCGTCACAACTTCTTACTAAATATGTCTCCTGAGGCAAGGGAAACAAAAACAAAAATAAACTCTTGGGACTTTATCAAGATAAAAAGCTTCTGCACAATGAAGGAAATAATCAACAAAACTAAAAGGCAACCTTCAGAATAGAAGATATTTGCAAATGACATATCAGATAAAGGGCTAGTATCCAAAATATATTAATATTACTCAGCCATTAGAAATGACAAATACCCACCATTTGCTTCGACGTGGATGGAACTGGAGGGTATTATGCTGAGTGAAGTAAGTCAATCGGAGAAGGACAAACATTATATGGTCTCATTCATTTGGGGAATATAAATAATAGTGAAAGGGAATAGAAGGGAAGGGAGAAGAAATGGGTAGGAAATATCAGTAAGGGAGACAGAACATGAAGACTCCTAACTCTGGGAAATGAACTAGGGGTGGTGGAAGGGGAGAAGGGCAGGGGTGGGGGTGAATGGGTGATGGGCACTGAGGGGGGCACTTGACGGGATGAGCACTGGGTGTTATTCTGTATGTTGGTAAATTGAACACCAATAAAAAATAAATTTATTATAAAAAAAGAACTTATAAAACTCAAAAAAAAAAGAACTTATAAAATCCAATGCCCCCAAACCAAATAATCTAGTTTAAAAATGGGCAGAAGACACACAAATGGCTAACAGACACATGAAAAGATGCTCAACATCACTCATCATTAGGGAAATACAAATCAAAATGATAAGATACCACCTCACGTCAGTCAGAATGACTAAAATTAACAACACAGGAAACAATCGTTATTGGCAAGGATATGGAGAAAGGGGAACCCTCTTAACTGTTGGTGGAAACGCCAAGTTGTACAGCCATTGTGGAAAACAGAATGGAAATTCCTCAAAAAGTTAAAAATAGAACTACCATATGATCCAGCAATTGCACTACCAGGTATTTACCCAAAGGATACAAAAATACTGATTTGAAGGGATACATGCACCCCAATGTTTATAGCATAATTGCCAAATTATGGAAAGAGCCCAAATGCCCATCATCTAATGAATGGATAAAGATATCATGTATGTACACACACACATACTGAAATATTATTCAGCCATAAAAAAGAATGAAACCTTGCCATTTGTAATAATGTGGATGGAGCCAGAGAGTATTATGCTAAGTGAAATAAGTCAGAGAAAGACAAATACCATATGATTTCACTCCCATGTGGAATTTAAGAAACAAAATAGATGAACATGGGGCTGGGAGTGGGGAGAGGCAAACCAGGAAACAGACTGTTAACTATAGAGAACTATAGAGAACAAATGAAGGTTACTAGAGAGAAGGTGGGTAGGAGAATGCGTTAAATATGTGATGGGAATTAAGGAGGGAAATTGCTGTGATGAGCACTGGAGAATGTATGCAGGTGATGAATCACTAAATTCTACACCTGAAACTAGTATTACATTGTATGTTACCTAACTAGAATTTAAAAAAAATTTTAAAAGGAAAAAAAAAAAAGACAAAACAATCTAATTAGTAGCTAACTAGCTGTTTTCTTTCCCAGCTCAAACTGTGCCAAAATCCTATTAAAATACAAAAAGGTCCAGATACTAGTTAATATTTACTTTTGCTATCATAGCAAACAGTGAAAAAGTATTCTGGAAATGAGAAAGGTTTTCAGCATATGACTGCTTAAAAATTGACTAGATGCTTTTAATACCTTTCAAGGCCTTGTTTAAAGGGACTAGTTTCATCCTTATATATCCTTATTATTAGAAAAATATAGTATTGCTTATTCCCTTACAAAAAAGTAACAATTTTTGTAAATTAACATTTAATGCTAATCAATTTTCTTAGTAATGCATAAATGTTCTTGGTAATACAATGTTTAGAGATTGTTGTTTATTCTAAAAGATATCCAAAATTCCTACTTAATATACTCTTATGTGAATATTAAATATATAATTGGAAAATTGAGTTGTATCCAGAGAGATGAGGTCCACCATAGCATCTGTACTTCAAGCAAACCTTACTAGTATGACAGTGGTATGCTAGCCTACATTTGAGATCCTTGGGAAATCTGAATTAAAAAGCATTATCCATCTATGCTTCTGACAGAGAAAGTTATCTGGGGGAAATTTTGCTGTTAAGTAGCCAGATGACATGTTAATAAAGCAGCAAAGTAATTTCTTTTTGGTTAAAACGTAAACAAAGTCCGATTTTGAGATATAGACACATTAAAATGAGGAATCTGAAGATAATTATTTTTAAAGACTAACATTTATTGAGGACTTATTGTATATTGGGCACTTTCTCACATTTCTATGAGGTAGGAGTAATTATCATCCCCATTTACAGGTGGGGCACCTGAAGCATTGAGAGGTCAAGTAAGTTACCAAAATCTCAAGACAGAAAGTGATAGGGGAAAATTTGAATTCAACTATCCTGACGCTAGAGTCTACACTGCTTTGATTACCATACAATATTATAAACAGACAAACTCTAGATATCATGAATAAGCACAGTAAGAATTGGTTATAAACTGCTGAAAACAAAAGATAAAAATTTGAAAATTGTCAGCAGAAAAAAAGATACATTACATAAAGAGGAACTAAAATAAGACTTAGAGCAGACTTTCATCATGTAAGCCAGAAGCAATGGAATGACATCCTTAAAGGAAAAAAAAAATACCTGAAAACCTGTCACTTCAGAATTCTAAACCCAGCAAAAAATAGCTTTCAAAATGAAGATGAAACAGAGAAAAAATGCTGAGTGAATTGTCAACAGACCTACATAAGGAACTGCCAAAAATATTCTTTAGAAAAAATAAGAAATAAAAAAATATTCAGGCAGAAGAAATATAAAATCATACAGAAACACAAAGAAATGAAGAGGTCCAAAAATAGGAAAAAAACGAAGGAAATATAAAAGACTTTTTTCCTTATATTTAATCACTCTAACAGATAAATTATTGTCTAAAGCAAAAAGAGTAACAATGTATTGTGAGATTTATGACATATGATAAAGTAAAATATGCAACAACACCACAATAGAAAAGATACTGGAATTATACTTGAAAGATTCTTATGCTATATGGGTAGTAGTATATTATTTGAAAGTATTCAGTGATAAATTGAAGAGGTATATTGTAAGCTCTAGAGCAAAGACTAAAAATAAGGAGTATATAACAAATAAGCGAATGAAATAATAATAAAAATTTCAATTACTCCAAAGCCAGGTGGGGAACAAAAGATAAAAGGAATAAAGAACAAATGCCCAGCAATTGCACTGCTGGGGATTTACCCCAAAGATGCAGATGCAATGAAACGCCGGGACACCTGCACCCCGATGTTTCTAGCAGCAATGTCCACAATAGCCAAACTGTGGAAGGAGCCTCGGTGTCTATCGAAAGATGAATGGATAAAGAAGATGTGGTTTATGTATACAATGGAATATTACTCAGCTATTAGAAATGACAAATACCCACCATTTGCTTCGACGTGGATGGAACTGGAGGGTATTATGCTGAGTGAAGTAAGTCAATCGGAGAAGGACAAACATTATATGGTCTCATTCATTTGGGGAATATTAATAATAGTGAAAGGGAAAAGAAGGGAAGGGAGAAGAAATGGGTAGGAAATATCAGTAAGGGAGACAGAACATGAAGACTCCTAACTCTGGGAAATGAACTAGGGGTGGTGGAAGGGGAGGAGAGCAGGGGTGGGGGTGAATGGGTGATGGGCACTGAGGGGGGCACTTGACGGGATGAGCATGGGTGTTATTCTGTATGTTGGCCAATTGAACACCAATAAAAAATAAATTTATTATTTTAAAAAAAGAGAGAACAAATGAGACAAAAAAACAACTAGCAATACAGCAAGCAGATTTAAATCTAAATGTATCGGGCAGCCTGGGTGGCTCAGCGGTTTAGCGCCACCTTCGGTCCAGGGCATGATCCTGTAGACCTGGGATCGAGTCCCACATCGGCTCCCTGAGTGGAGCCTACTTCTCCCTCTGCCTGTGTCTCTGCCTCTCTCTTTCTGTGTCTCTCATGAATAAATAAATAAAATCTAATAAACAAAAATTTAAAAAAATCTAAATGTATCAATAACTAAGTATAAATGATCTAAACACTCTGATTACAAGTGAAGACAATTATGTCATTTATATGTTAACTGAAAAACAAAAAACAAAAACCGTTATGTCATTCCCTCTCTCCATTTAAAATCCTCAAATGGTTGGAAATGTTCTGTATCTTGAATGTGGCAGAGATCATAGGATCATAGCCTTAGTCAAAATTCATAAAATAGTACACCTAAAATTTATAGATTTTTACTGTATATAAATCATATCTCAATAAACCTGACTTAAAAATTTCTTTAAATGAGAAAAACAAAGACATCTTCAGACCAATTCACAACTCTTCACTAAAAGAAACACTAAAGGGTTGGCAAATTGATTTGAATTTAAATTAAAATAAATAAATAATCTTTAAAAAAGACAAAAGGGACTAAAGTAATATTATAAATTCATGAGGAAAGGATGAATACCTCAATAAATAGTGACACAGTGCTGGAGTACATGGCTAGCATTATAAAAAAATTAAGTAAAATTAGATCCTTACTTTTTATCATGTCCAAAGATACACACACACACACACACACACACACACACTCACTCACACAAAGCAAGCACCAGAGTCCTAATTGTAAAAAGTGCAATGTTTTCCCAGCTTATGACTCTTTCTGAGAACTACACTACTGACCTCCAACACCCATGTTTGTTACTATAATGGCTTGGTCCCAAGCCATAGGTGACTAAACCTAAGGTGGATATTTCTCCCGAGCTAAGCCAATTTTGACTTGATGGTTCTCATTAATCTATATTTTTCAACTGATGTATTTTGTGAACTTAGAAACTGAGCCTTCCATAGTGAACAGCCATATGCATAGAGGAACAGAGAGAGATCACATCATTAGAGATAGACTAATGAAGCAGCTGTGAAGAGAATAACACAGAAGATTGTTCCTACACCCTGAGAGGCAGACAGACCAATTTTCACCTTCCAGTGGCCTGGTGGCCTAAACTTTCTCTGAGATACACTTAAGATAGAGTAACCAGAAGAGTGAACACTAGCTACATTACTGGGTTTTACTGTCAGGAGTTACAGAAAGAAGACTAAGCCTCTTACGACAACTTATATTGGTGTCAACAAAGATGACAGTCATAGATGACTAGATTGGGCTCAAGTGGCAAGAAGTGAAGTCTGAGCTACAAGGATGGAGATTAATCCTTTAAAGTCACCTAGTCCATGGCCTATTGACCAGCTGGTCCACAAATAACAGGTAGAAAGGGTAACTCCATTGGAATATTACTTTATTAGAAGAGTCAGCTTTCTGCCAGAAGATGACAGATTGTTTTCCTCAATTTAGATACAACCCTAAAACCTCTGGTTTCCTCCATTTTTAATTAAGATATAGATATACCAACAGTGTTTTCTGAACTGCAATTTAAAAAATCTGAGTGGGCCACCAATGCATTGAAAAGAGTTTTAAACAGAATTAGAAAAACTTGGGATATAGTATTCTGTTAAGTACAACTTTCCCTGCTCTATCAGAGAACATATTTTTTTGAATAGCTAAACATACTTTCTTAGATTTTGACAAACTTACTAATTATCTAGAAGTTTCAAACTAAGGATGTTCACATTCAAGCAAAATTTGAGCAGTTAAACATTCAAAATATGACATATACATCCTTATTTTATTAAAACAATACTTTCAACATAAAGGAAACTTAGATGTCTTAAAGTATCTAGTGATGCTTCCAAAGAATATAAGCGAACAATAACTCAGACTTTCAGAATGTAAGATTTCTTTATATGTATCTCATATTCCACAGGATGACTAAAATATCCATTATAGTTTTAAAGGCAGTGAATGTGATATCCTATTCCACATACTTCACATAGTAATTAAGAACAAAGATTTGGAAGTAAAATTGCCTGGGTTAAGATTGTGACTCTACCATTTATTAGATCAGTTATCTACTAAATTTCAGATCATTAAATCACTTGGCCTCAATTTCCTCATCTGTAAAATGGAATAATAATAATGTCTAACTCATAGGAATTTTTGAGAATATAGGGCACTTACAACAGTATCTCAGGAATGTATAAGCTCAACATTATTTATCATAGTATGTTGTTTGAGATATAGTCCCATGGAAAGACTTAAAATTAAATGACAACATGGATAAGTAATCATTTATAGGAAATGATTTCTCAGAAAAGAATAATTGTCAAGTTTTTCAAAGCGATATAAATAAAAAGATAATAAACCATCTGAAAAATTCAATTATGCTATCAATGATAGCAATTAAAAAAGATATCCATGAAATTGCATAAAATATCAAGTTATAGTTTCTTAAAAACAGGTAGAAATACCTAGTTAAAATGTGTACAGTGTATAGCCAAAACTGGAAACAGCCCAGGTGTCCATCAATAGGAGAATGGATGGTGATATAGTTATACAATGGAATATTACTTAGTAACAAAAAAATAGGAATGCTGCGCTTTGTGGAAGAAGCCTTACACAAAAGAGTATATACAATATTATTCTGTTTATGTGAAGTTCTAGAATAGGCAAAACAAACCTGTGGTGGAAAATAAAGTAATAATTTCCCACGTTGGAGTAAGAATGAGGATTTACTGGGAAGAGACATAAGAAAATTCCCTGCGCCGCGCTCCGCACAAAGTTTGTTTTCTCCCTCCCGACGGGTGGGGGAGGGCGAGGAAGGCGCCGGGGGCGGGGGGGGGAGAGGGGATCTGACGTCAGGCCGCGAGGTGCTTTCCAGCCACCAGCTGTCAGGCCGAGTGTCAGGCCCGGCAGGCTTGCCCAAGGTCCAGCCTAGCCCCTAGACACCATGTCAGACAGTGATCTGGGTGAGGATGAAGGCCTCCTCTCCCTGGCAGGCAAGAGGAAACGCAGAGGAAACCTGCCCAAAGAATCAGTGAAGATCCTCCGGGACTGGCTGTACTTGCACCGCTACAACGCCTACCCCTCAGAACAGGAGAAGCTGAGCCTTTCTGGACAGACCAACCTGTCAGTGCTGCAGATATGCAACTGGTTCATCAATGCCCGGCGGCGGCTTCTCCCAGACATGCTTCGGAAGGATGGATGGCAAAGACCCCAATCAGTTCACCATCTCCCGCCGAGGGGGTAAGGCCTCAGATGTGGCCCTCCCTCGTGGTGGCAGCCCCTCGGTGCTGGCTGTGTCTGTACCAGCCCCCACCAATGTGCTCTCCTTATCCGTGTGCTCCATGCCACTCCACTCAGGCCAGGGGGAAAAGCCAGCAGCCCCTTTTCCACAAGGGGAGCTGGAGCCCCCTAAGTCCCTGGTGACCCCTGGCAACACACTCACCCTACTAACCAGGGCTGAAGCCGGAAGCCCCACAGGTGGACTCTTTAATACACCTCCGCCCACACCCCCGGAGCAGGACAAGGAGGACTTCAGTAGCTTCCAGCTTCTGGTGGAGGTGGCACTACAGAGGGCTGCTGAGATGGAGCTTCAGAAGCAGCAGGACCCATCGCCTCCCTTACTGCGCGCACTCCTATCCCCTTAGTCTCTGAAAACGCCAAGTAGGCATCTGCCAAAAGGGGTGCTCGAGGCTCGAGCCAGCTGTTCCTGGGTTTCCGTTTTGGTTCCCTTTCATACAGAGGGTTTTCTTTGGGTCACTGCCAAACATCGGGGTCATCGCCTCTGTCCAGAGGTCCTCAGCAGGAAGATGCCAGTCAGTGTCACTGCACTGTGATGGGGACCTCTCTGCTAACTGCCATTTCTCCAGGCCTCAGTGATGAGATTGAGATTGGAGACAGGCATGGTGCTGCTGCTGCTTCTCCAGAGGATCCCCAGGACACCTTTGTTCCAGCCTGCTTTCTGAGGCTGGGCACAGGAAACCTGCCACATTCAGACCTATGCCCCAGAGCTGGGCCTCTTTTTGTTAAGCCAAGTATGGACATTCCAAGTTCATAAGTGTGAACAAAAGAGAAGAGGAACCCAGCAGATGTAACAGAACTGACTCCAGTTCAATGTTTAGGTTTTCACTAAACTTTGTGTTTATTTTTCCCTTTTTTGCTGGGGTTTGCATTAATGGGAGTAGTTAGCCCAGGTGTGGGGAGTGAGAGTGTTGTGTAATGGGAGTCTGATGAACTGGGAATTATGCACCACTGCAACTGGTGAGTGTTTTACAAGGAAGGAGCATTTTTATCTTGGGGACCAGCTGAATATCTGCAAAATTCCAAATGGCTGTTTTATTGTTGGTTTGATTTACAAAAAGAAAGAAAAAGAAAAAAAAAAAAACTTTGGGGGCTTTGGCTTTTCTGCATCAGGCACAGAAGGGAATAAAGCCTTCTAAAGAATAAAGAAGAGGGTCCAACACAGAATCTGACCAAACCTTCTAAGCGAAAAGCAGAGAAGGATGATAAAACCAGAGGTGGTTTTTGGCTTGGTTTGTTTGTTTTGTTTTTTTTAATTCTTGTTTTTACTCTGTTTGGGGGTATGGGGGAAGTAAGCTAGACCAAGGCAATGGGTTTGGGTGTTTTTTGTTTTTTGTTTTCTCTTTAATGTTTTCCCCTCTTTATCCTTGAAAGCTTGGCCCTGCAGCCTGAGTTTTGAATTCCTTTAAGAACTTGGATTAGTGGGGCCAGAATATCAAAAGCTGCCAGTAGCTCCTACTTGGAGAGAAGTGAGCCACCTACTGGTCAGGAAGCCCTTGTAGCTGACCCAGATGGGCAGTTTTTCCCAGGACAGTGGCAAGAAGCAGGGAACGTGCCTCCAGCTGCACAAGAGCCATCCTCTATGGAGGCTGGGGCTGGAAATCGGTTATGAAGCCTGTCCACTGTGTCTTTGTGTTGCACCTTTCTTTAAATTGGAGTTGCGGAGGCCTCTGCCCTGAACTTCACAGTGAAACTGATAACCGTTGGTCTTACTCTTCTCCCTCCTCCCCATTTTTTAATTTGCTGTCTCACTGCTGACAGCAATACACCCATCTTTATATATCCTAAGAAACACTAATCCTAGGTTACTATTAGCCAAAATATTTTTGTTCTAAATAACATTGTTACTGGGCCAAAAGACCGGTCAGGAGCCCCCAGCCTATAGTTTCCTGAAGTTGTCAAGTCAGGCACAAGGGGGAGATTCCTGGAAGTTGACTGACTTTTGGGTGGGCCTAGCCAGGAGAAAGGCAGCAACGTGTGTTCTGTCCTTTCTGGGATGATCCCTGAAGGCTTCAGGGAAGCTACCTGACTTCTCAGTGGCTTGACCTACCCACTGCTGTGGGAATGGGTATGAGCTATTTAAGGAGAGGGAGCTTCGCTCTTTGTGAGTGGGCAAGTTTCTTAGGCTCTCTCTTTTGCCACCCCACCCCATCCTTGCATGTCCCAGGGGGATCAGGGATCCTCACCCTCCTGAGGCCCAGCTGGGGAAGAAAGAACATAGCAGCTTCAAGATTACTTGAAGCTGTTTGCCCAGCCTGTTCCACCCCCACCCATGTGTGTGAGCCCAGGTCTGGTGTGACTGTTGGAAGATGCTTGTAGCAAGGGACCCTGGAAGTATACTGGGCTGGGGTGGGACTTCCTTTCCCGCAGTGCACTGAGCAGTAGAGGTGGTGAGGGGTGAGGAGCCATGCTGCTGAATTCTGGTTGGCATTCCCCCCTTGTGTAAGATGGGGAGGCTGGGGGTGGGGCAGCCTCCACTTGGTTTGGTTGTACAATAAACCTGGAGGAGAAGCACAGTTATCCCATTGAATTATTTGAGCAAAAAACTACTGTAAATAACTTTTGTTTTTGTCTTTCGTCAAATAAAGTTGTTTTTGGTTTTTGTTTAAAAAAAAAAAAAAAGAAAACTCCCTGGATGTTAGGCATATTCTGTATCTGTATCAAGTGTACACTTTTTTTGGAACTCATGAATGGCATACTTAACTCTTGTATATTTCATTATACATAAATTTTATCTCAAAAGAAAAAAGCCAATCAAACAAAAACAACTTAAGTTAATAATATGCATGCTGAAGCATTTGGGGAAAAGTATAACCATATTTGCAACTTACGTTGAAGTTTATACAAAGGATGAGTTGACAGATGGATAGAGGGATGGATAAGTATGTGATAAAGCAGCAAGAATAATAAAATGTTAATGGTAGAATCTAGGAGGTAGTAGGTATGTGGGTTCTTACTCTAAAGCCCTGTCAACTTTTCTCTACATTTAAATACTTTCAGATAAAATAAGTGAAAAATACTTTATGTTCCTTACCAACGCCTGGAGTTATTAACAATCACTCCATTATCTATGGAGAAAGTATCTGTTGGCAATCCAGCAATATTCCAAGCTCTAATTTTTACTGGATCACCCAGCGTCTTACTCAATGAGAATTCCTCTGAACATGGAATTCTTTTCTCCTGTAAGAAATAAAAATATCTAATGTTTTATTTCATCTTGTTGGATGAAATATTTTTAAAATTATTGATTTGTCATTAGATATTATTTAATAACCAAAAAAACACACTGAATTGAAAGTTGGACTATAACAGTATTTTAATGATCAAACAAGACCCCACACTTTCAGCTATTTCTTCTCTTTCTCCTTATTACCATCTTTGCCTGCACAATACCCCAACACATACTCTGAATATACAAAAGGAAACTTATGAAACATAAAACCATTACCTTACACAACATGCTCCAATCTTCTGTACATGTTTGTCGAAAGCCAGAAGTGAAAGCACCAAGATAGGCTATTACTCCCGCTGATACTAAAACATCACCAGTCAAATTTTCATATATTATCTGAAGGTCATCTGCAGCCTGAGACCACCTGTGAGATCAACCAAAGGCAAAATTGTCTCACCATAGAGAATGATGGAAGACAGTAATAGACTACTTACTAGTAAGGGACTACTAGTCCAAATTCTTTTTTTTTTTTTACTAGTCCAAATTCTATAACAAAATGCCATGAAATGTTGGATTATTATCTATAAAATGAGGAGGTTGGGTGCCTTTTAGGGCTGACATGCTATAATATGTATCTATGCTATATGAATGACAATCCACATTTCATTATTAGATTATTAGGCATTTCTTACAGGACCTGACCCTTTAAAATAAGGAAGAACAAAAACAAAAATATGCCAGCATTTCGTCTAATAAACTTTCTCCAGGATGATTTGGCCTTGTGGTGCTGCTATTTGTTTCAGTATTTATTGTTAGTCTGTAAAACATAAACATTTGCAATTCATTATCAAAAATTATATTTAAGTTGTACAAAAGCTGGCATACTAATGCTAATAAGGTTGGTATTTTTTCCATTTCATGAAGTCTTTACAATAAAAAAGTGCATTTCAAAACTACCTAATTTGCACTACAAAGTACTGTCAAAGGTCTATTACCTTATCATATTGTTCACTCAACACATATAACTAAATGAGATAGCTGGCTGGTCAGTACAAATAAACAGATTAGAATAAAGCTAACTCTTTTAGTTAGATCAGTCCAGTTATATCTTCTTTGAAACAAATTTTAAGAAAGTGAGCCATATATCCACTGCTCCTCCCTCCACATTTTATTATGAAAAATTTTGAACACACACAAAATTGGAAAGAATTATAAAACGATCACCCACATACTCACCACTTAGATTAAGAATTATCATTTGCCTTATTTGCTAATTTTTTTAAAAATGGAAACAAGTGGCAAGTATCATCCTTAATATTGATATTCTGTTTGGAAAAGCCTGGCCAGGTAACTTGTTGAATGCCTCACATTCTAAACCAGACATTTAAAAATCACTAATCAGAATAAACACCCAAAGAAAGTAACATATTCAAGCCTGACTTTCTTAAATGTTGCTAAAATAAGTAGAAATCTGACCTCGATTTTTCTCCACCCAGTCCTCCAATTAGTTTTGAGGCTCTTTCAAGTTTCTTAGCACAGAGTTCCACCTGGTCTTCTAAACGTGCCTTTTCCTCAGTCTTCTCATTAAACGTTCTTTGTAAATTTTCCAAATGATATTCTACATCTGCCAGTTCTGCTCTCTTCTGATTCAAAAGCTCCATTATCTCAGCTAGGGACTTCTGAGCTTCTGTTAAGCGGGCTTTCTTGGGTGCCACTACCTATTTGGGAACAATATATGCAGGTGCTATGTAAAACGGACACCTACAATAATCCTTTATATATGGGTGAAAAGTGATTAATTACTATTATAAATACATTTGTTACTTATAAGAATAAATTATACAAAATAAACACTTTGCCTTAAATCTCACACATATTTTTCCCTAAAGAAAAATATATTTATATGTCATATAGAATATGTAAAACATTCTGGACAGCAAATGGTCGTCTATAAAATAGATGAATTATTCCGGACTAACAAAATGTTAGAATATATAGTGGAAATAACACGTATATAGCAAAATGTCTGAAAATAATGAGAAGTTGCCATTCAACTGTTACCAAAAAAAAAAACAAGGAATACTATGTAGCAGAAATTATAAATGTTTCAAATATACAAATATGCTTCTGTTTGTGTGTGTATGGCTTTTTCAAATCTGTGGTTTTCTTCCCAGTGGGCTGAGGCAATACATTTACCTTGGGGGCAATAAGACTATGATAACAAAGTACAAGGAGAAAAAAAGCCTGATGTTCAGTTTCACTATGAAAACTGAATTTTCCTCAAGAAATTTTGAAAAGACACACTTTGTTGAGAGAAAGGAGATTTTCTAAAGTTCTTATATCATTATGTTCATTAATATATCAAGAATGGGGTTTGTGACCAAACTTGATCAAGGAGTGTATTTTAAGTCATTGGTAGAAAGAATTTAGAAGATGACCAAAGAGAATATATGCCAGTTTGAAAGAAGGAAGATCTAAATCTTCTGGTTCATTGCCATGAATTAAGTTGATGGAAAAGAGGGAAGGAGGAGGCAGGGATCAGACACCAAATGTCCTGTTTTCTCTCCTCTGGGCTAAAATCCTGAAGGGGGAACGTGTTAAATAAATAGCAGGAAGCTCCACTTTCTACTTTTGACTTCAGAGGAGACCTTGCTGACTATCTCCTTTCAACCCTTCCATAACATGGGGCAGCTGCATCAGAATTAAAATGGTAGTGTGGAGGTGTAGCGTGGGAAGTCAGGAAAGAATCTGAATGCCTTGGCTTCTATGCTTCATGCCTTGTGAGACATGTGGAAGTGAGCTAGGTTGAGAGCTCCCAAATCTGCTTTGGGGAGGGGACAAGATGTTCAAAGGAAGAATATCCCAGATAAAATTAATTTTATTTCTTTGATAAGTCTACTTCCCTGAAACCAATCAAAATCCCTACCTCTCTACAGGTACAGGTACCTTATTAGGAAAATATTTTCAATTGTGACAGCCTCATCAATTATTCTGTACTCTGAGATTATTCTAAATACATGCTACCATGTATTTTTGTCTGCCTTTTTATTTATATTTCCTGCTTCCCTCAGTAGAATTCTGCAAGCTACAGAGGGCAAAGCCACTGTTTCCTGGTCCTTTGCTAGCCAAATTTACAAAATGCTTTTAACGATTCTCCATAAAAGATTCCCTACCTATGCATGCTGTTACTTCAGGGCAATTGTCTATGCTCTGCCTCTTAAATCTACTGGATCTTCTAACTTCTGATGCTTTGAATCAAATTTTTAATCTGCCCCTTCACCCTTGAAGTTTTGAATTTTTCTTTGCTTCTGAAACTTTAGTTTTCTTTTGCCCCAAGGCTCTATAGGTACAGGTCATTCTGGCCAATTCATCCTTGTTCCCACAGCATTACCACTCACTACCACTAGCCAAGACCAGGTTATATCATACACAAGTATTCTCTTCATCTACTTGGTACTCAACATCTGATGTCTGTGCTGCAGCAAAATAAATTCTTTCTAGTCTCACTTTTAGAAACTTCTTAACTAGGCAATATATACATAGATTATCATTTCTAGGAATATTTCAATAGAAAATGAATGAGTTGATCCTCAAAATACCTTTGCAACTCTGTCATACACTTCCATAGCCATGATCCACTTACACAGACCCTCAGCTGCAGAAGAAGCTTTAGCAATCTTAGAAGCATCAAACTCAGGGTTTGTTAGGTATTCACCACGTATCTTCTGCATAACAGTCACCTATACAACAAACATTTTGATCTCAACATATATCATACAATCATAAGATGAAAAAAATCATGCATAGTAAAATGTTACATTAAAAAATTATGTTGTCTTTAAAAACCAAAGTCAGTACTTTGAAATAATTTTAAGATAAGCCTAATTGTAATAGAAACACAAGTCATATTTGTGAGCAAAAAATGCAGGATTACAGACATTGAGAGAATAAATTTTTTCCAAAAAAAATTAAAAGACCTTTGGAGATTGGAAAAATATGTAGAAACAAGTGGAAAGAACAATTAAACGTTAATAAATAAATACAAATTTGGATGGAAAAGTGCATGATCATTTTTTATCTCACATACATCTGTGTTTCAGATTTATGGAACTGTTATAAGCTAGAGAAATGTTTCATGTTAATAATACACTAAAACAGTAATTCATTAAATGATTTTCAATAGTATGAAGGGGTGGTTTTATGCATTGTGAGAATTCATAATATAGTCAATAACATAACATTCCTGCATTATTTTAATCCCAAAAATTATTATCTAATGTTTTATATAATATTGTATCATGTTAAAGATCTTATACACCTTGGCAAAGTTATATGTATATAAAAAATCCAATGAAACTCACTGGAATGTTGTCTTTGTCATATTCTCTCAAATCTCTTAAGAAATTCATATCTCCCAGAAGCTTTTTGCTAGGTCCCCAGTAATCTAATATCTATAAATAAAATTTATGGAAACTTATTAGATGTATAATTAGAGATGCTCAGTATAAAATTTTCTTCCAGAAGCTTAAGGTATATTATCCAGAGAAATAATATACTTTAAAAATAACAATTTACATCTCTTTGGAAATAAAAAGACTCTTCTTCCCAAGAACATATTAAACATATCAAACATTTAAGATATGAACATAAACTTATATGTTAAATTCATTATAAAAATTATATATTGAAATGCAAATGATGCAGTTATTTCTCTTTAGGAAATACAAGAAAAGTAACTAGCATAAACACCATCAGAATTTCATATAAGAAAAATGTATTTTTATTATTTCCAGTTTTATTTTCCTTTACTCTTGATGCTTTCAAGCCAGAAAAGTAGTTCTATAGACTGAGTGTCCCCCAACCCCCCATCAAAATTCATACGTTGAAACCAAATCCCCAGTGTAATGGTATTTGGAGAATGGGTCAAAGGGAGGTGATTGGTCATGAATGGGATTAGTGTCCTTATAAAAGAGACTTCCCTCCCACTTCTGCCTTGTGAGGACACTGCAAAAAGAAGGCCATCTAGAAACCAGGTAGTGGGCCTTCCACCTGACACTGAATCTACTAGAGCCTTGACCTTGGAATTCCCAGCCTCCAGAACTGTGAGAAATAGTAATTTATAATAGCAGCCCAAAGGGAGTATAAGACAGGCAGCAAACATTTCTCTTATAGATGACTCCCTCACCCAACTAGGCATCCCAGGTGAGAGAAAGAAGAAAAAGAAGACCAGGTTTACACATTGCTCTGCCAGTTACAGGATAAAGCACATGGTACTTGTGCTAGCAAAAACATTAGATAACTAGCCCAACATTTTTTTTCTAATTCCAGAAGCCTGATAGGTGTGTGTGTGTGTGTGTGTGTGTGTGTGTGTAAATGAGAATGACTTCTAAGATGAGAGCCTATTTATTTATTATCTCAGTAAAGGATAGAATGCACACACACACACATACACACACAAATTCCAATTCTCCAATTCAGGAATTCAAACCTAGGTACTATAAAAGCCTGAAAAAAAAAATAAGTCCATAAATTTAGTTTAGGATGGGTGCTATACCTTCCTTTTTAAGGAATATAGCCTTAAATAATAATCGTAATAACAACAGCTAACATTTATTGTGAACTTAACTCTTTATAAAGCTTTATATATAAGAGCTTTATATGTATTATCTTTCTACATGTATAATCTATATGCATAAAATCTATATGTATCTACCTATATGTATAATCTAATCCTCACATTGACTTTATGAAGCAGGTACTATAATAATCCTCAAGTCCCACAGAAGTTAAACATCTTGCTCAAGGTCACACTGCTAGTGGGACACATACTTTTAACAACTCTGCTATACTGCTTAACTTAGAATTTTTTGAATGCTCAGAAATAACACTTATATGGTTATATATCACATTCTTGAGAATCTTAGCTGGAAGAAGCTCACATATTTCAGTGTCCATTCCATCCCACCCTGTGATAGCAGGTAATCTGAGCAGACAGAAAAAGAAATAGAAGCAACTGGAACCACATTTTTCTGATGCTATACTGCCTTAGCTTTACTGTGGAAAACATGCATATAATGTTTTCCATAGTTTATTCTGAATCCATTCGATCTAGAAAACAATGTTTCTTCCTTGGACTGGATACTATTGACATTTAATAGACTCAGTCTGTACATTCATGAATATGATTTAAATCTTGTCTAGTTATTACCTTGCCTCCAGTTCCTGAAGGATCTGAAATTTTTTCTGGTTTTATATCTTTCATAACACAAATAGCAGCCATAACTAATTTAACACCAGATGGAGGATTTTTCATTGATTTCACAATTGTAATGTCAGCTGGCTAAATTGAAAGAAAACAGATTATCTTCAGATTAGTTTATTTTTAAATAATGAGAATTTTAAAAATAGCGTTGGAGAACAATGGAGCATCAGTTTTCATTTGAAATTATAATTGTTTTGGGCTTTGCATAATTATGAAATGATTAATAAAAGAGAATTTAAGCTTAGCACAGATTAAGACCAATGATTTTCAAACATTTGGGAGTTCAAAGATCCTTATGAGAATATAATAACAACTGAATCCTCCAGAAAATACATTTTTGCACATATATAAAAAATTTGCATATAATCACATACCAAGCCCCTATACTGAACTCAGATTAAGAATCCTAATTTAGATAGACTAATTCTATATTTGCTAATATAGTAGTTTTATTTTTAAAAAATGAAAGTAGAAGTAGATCTTAATTTAAACTTATTTTCTATAAAGGTATATATTGTTGTGACAGACCTCATAGATTCACTTACTTATTATCTACTCCAATATCTTTCTGACATCCTTTGCAATTGCTGGAAAGCTAACAACTATATATCTTAGTGCCCCATAAGTTAGAGTTGTGTGTGGTCATTGGGTTCCACCATCGGATCACTTGAATAACACCAGAATTCTGAATGAATAAATTGGGATATGGGCAGGGTGTAATATATCTCATTTGCTGATATAGATTACAGTGAGTGTAGTGTGACTCTGTAGGATAGCTCTGCAGGCTTCTGACTCAGAGGATCATTCCTCTGGTAGACTATTTCCAATTTGGCTCTGTGAGTCATTCCTGGCAGCTCAGCCTAGAATCTATTTCTTCAGCTCTTCCAATAATTGTGCAATCCATTTACAAAATTCCTTAAAGAATCCTTGTCTGCTTATACAAAATAGAGTCAATTCTCTTCTCTGCAACTGAAGCTTACCTACCTCATATAATATAGTATTTGATACCAGGAAGGGTACAAGCAACAAACTCTCAATGAGAGGGGAACCTAATATCAATGATCTGAACTGGTAAGATTTGAAAGCATCAAGAATCCTCTGAGTTTCAGATGGAATGCTGAAAGTCCATGGTACATAGTGATAAATGGTTACTTAAACTAATGCTCATGGTCATTTAGAATGGAGTGCCTATTTAAAACAAGGCTTTGCCAGAATGAGTGGCTGCTATGATAAATGTCTAAGGAGAGAATGAAGAAAGACCACTGGGTAGGATGTGGCTTTTAAATGTGCCAGAGAACAAACAGGAAGAAAACAATAAGCTCAGTGTTTTAAATTCCCGGCTCACAGCACAGTGAAGGCACTAGGAAGTTTCTATAACTGCCCTAAAAGAATATATCTTATGATTAGAAGGCTGATGTATCTGAAAATCAGATAGAGTTTGCTCCCATAGGTTGTCAAATTTTGAGCTCACTGTCTTGTCAGGAATCTTACATAGATATTAGTAGGATGAGGAAAAGGGTAAAGAATGGGGTCTGAATATCCTGAACTGCCTTCTACACTGGGCCTTCCTAGTCAGCAGAAGCTGTCTCTTCTGCTCTGCTTGGTTAGATTGTTATGACTCTGTAAAAAGTCATATACAATGCAGTGTAATGCAGATAGCTGCCACCCACATCTGTATTGGAAATTATCTTTAAGTTTTTCTGTACAGGCACATCCAGAAGGCTTCAGGAAGGTAGCTAGCTGCACACTCATGCCTCCTGGTCCATGTAGAGGATCACTTTGGCCTCTTGGAGACTGTTTGTTCCATTCTCATTGGAATATCCTGATTGAAAATTATAAATAACATATGAACAGCAAAAATATAAGATAATGACATATTAGAGAGGAATGATGAAGAGGCAAGTTTCAGTTGACTGGACAAAAATGATACAACACCCTCCAGTGGAAAAGAATCATACCTTATGAACCAAGGATCTATTACTAGTTTGTTGATGAAACACATGGTAGCATACAAACACTTGCCTTGAGTGTATCCAGGGCAGACAGAGCTGCTTCCAAGGCTGGAATCGCCTCGGCTAGGTCACTCTCACACTCGTTTTTCAGAACTTGGGCTTCTTCAGCCTTGCCACTGGCTATTTCTTCGTCTAATTTCACAAACTTTCTTTTTGCTTCCACTTGTGCAGATTCTATCTCAATAACCTAAAGAAAGAAAAATAAATAAAACAATTCTTCCAACATCCTACTGCTTTCTTCATCCTAGAAACAAGACAATGTTTAGAAATTAGGGAATCCAACAAATCATGTCAAAGAGCAGGAGGTCCCAGGACAAAATGAGAAATGCAAGTATATGCGACCTAACTGGATAATGGGCTTCTCATTTCCCTTCAAAATCAAAACAAATGGGGCTCCTGGGTGGCTCAGTCAGTTGGGCATCCAACTATTGATTTTGGCTCAGGTCATGGTCTTGGGGTCATGGGATTGATTCCTGTGTCAGGCTCCACACTCAGCACAGAGTCTACTTGGGATTCTCTCTCTATTCTCTCTTTATTCTCTCTCTCTCTCTCTCTCTCTCTCTCTCTCTCTCTCTCTCCCTCCCTCCCTCCCCCGCTCTAAATAAATAAATAAAATCTTTTAAGACAAATAAACACAACTCACATGGGACTCAGTGAGATAACCAGTTAGTAGAAAAGGGTAAGGTCCCTAAGATCTAGTAGTGGCAAAAAAATTAAGGCATATTTTCAAGGCTAATTTTACATATTTCAATTGCTTTCTGACATTAATTAAAAAAAAACTCAGGATACTCTACCTGCATCATATGTGCATTTTCAATTTTAGCTTCCTCCAATTTGGGCTGTAATTGGACAAGCTCCATTTTCATTTCTCCAACCTAAATAGACAGTTCGTCAATAAGTTTTCATAGCTACAAGAGCTGCAGAAGCTAAATGCAGAAAATTTAAAGTTAAAGGTATCATAAGGCATCACGGCCAGAAAAACCTTAACTTTTCCTTCCAGTTCTTTATGTGATAAACAAAACCATGAGGGCATGGCCAAGTATATGATAGAACAGTGAGAGAACGCAGTTATCATGGAAGAACTGCAGATAGAAAGAAGGTGGCAACTTGAGGTGCCCCTATTATACTATGTGCATGGTATACAATGCATATGGATCACTCAAACCTGGGTTGCTTATACTGAACTAATGCTAATATGTATCACTAGCACTTGACTCATTAAAAATACGCACATGCAATCTTATATTTAACCAGCTATTATGATAAAAAACAAACAAAACTAAAAGGCAACCCAGGCTTATTGTATTTTCTCCAAATTTTGAAAACTTAAGAATATAGGGGCTCCTGGGTAGCTCATTCGGTTGAGCATTCAACTCTTGATCTCAGCTCAGGTCTTAATTTCAATATTGTGAGTTCAAGCCCCATATTGGGCTTCCCACAACGACAACAACAAACAAGAATAAAACAGGATAAGGACACCTGAGTGGCTCAGTGGTTGAGTGTCTGCCCTCGGCTCAGGGTGTGATCCCAGGGTCCTGAGATCGAGTCCCACATTGGGCTCCCCATAGGAAGCCTGCTTCTCCCTCTGCCTATGTCTCTGCCTCTCTCTGTGTGTCTCTCATGAGTAAATAAATAAAATCTTTTTTAAAAAAGAATGAAACAGGATATATTTGAGTCTGTGTGGAACCTTAGTGAATTTCTCTAAAACTCACTTTACTCATCTGTAAAATGAGGATCATTAAAATGTCTACCTCCTGGAGTGGTTATGAGGAATAATTGAAGGAATGAGTATGAAGCACATAATACACAGTCCCTGGCACATAATATAATCTTGATAAATTATAACTCTTGTTATTTACGATTTCTTATATTTCCCATAATATATTACCATTTTGAGCAGCTCATCAAATTTACCTGAGACTCAGCAAAAGCTAGTTTGTCAAGCCCATTCACATATCGCTGTTTTGCTTCCATGACAGCTTGTCGCCTCTTAGTCAAAAGCTGTCGAAATGAGGCAATAAGTTCAAGATAAGAAGTAGCAGTAACATAATTATGTCGTCCTAGCTCCTGCAAGAACCTAAGACAGAAAGATAACATATCTTACTCTAAGTAAGTTGTTGCACAAAGTAAGAGGTGTATTCAGCACAGCATCAGCAAAAAACCTATAAGAATAAAGGTTAATTTTATTTAGAAGCTGCTGCATATTTGACCTTTATAACATTCTAAGAATTCTGCACATAACAACATCCTAATTTCTTGTCTACAAAATATCAGATAGCAGAAGTGTGTTTAAAAAGCACAAATCACCAAAGATGGGTATCATAGGTAAACAACAGCAAGATATAGGTCTTTTTACATGTTTCATAAACCAGGAGGATCTAATGCTATAAAGGGACCCAAGGTACTGTGAAGCTAGGGAAGTGTAGCAGGAAGGGGTATCACAGATAGGATATAGCAACTTCCATACAGTGCCCCAGTAGCAATGTTTGTTCTATGAGACTTGCCATCTTAACATTAGACCAGGGTTGGGCACTGGACACAGATGAGGCTAATCACATTTTGGAATAAATTTGGCAAAGGGAGGTGGAAAGAGCCAATCAGTCTGCCTAGACCTAAAATTGCAATAAGTAAACCTGAGAACTCAGAGGCAGACAGTTTCCTCCATATCCATTGGGAAGTAGAAAACTCAGTCTGCCAAATACCATATGATCTCATTTGTATGTGAAACCTAAAGTAATAATAATAATTCATAGAAATGAAGAACAAATTGGAGGTTCCAGAGGCAGGGGGCAGGGTGGGGAAAATTGGGTAAATGTGGTCAAAAGGTACACATTTCCAATGATGAGGTTAATAAGTTCTGGGAATGTAATGTAGCATGGTGACTATAGTTAATGATACTGTAGTGTGTATTTGAAACTTGCTAAGAGAGTAGATCTTAAAAGTTCTCATCACAAGAAAAAAATTGAGGTGATGTTAACTAAGCTTAATATAGTAATCACTTCACAATATATATATATGATATATAAAGTTATGCTGTACATCTTAAATTTATGCAATGTTATATATCAATTATCTCTCAAACTGGAAAACGTCAAAGAAATACAAAAAAAGAAAAAGAAAGAAAATACAGTCTTCAAAGAAAGAGAAAGAAGCAGATTCCCAGAAAGAAACAGAGATGAGAAACAGAAAAAACGTTTCTGGATTTAGGATGACTTTCTAGCTCCTGTTTCCAGTCACATCTATGATCCAGCTATAATCTTTCCCTTAAGCTTTGTGAGACACCCCTGTATCTTTATAATAAATTCTCCCTTTTTCTTAAACCTAGGTCAAATAGTTTTCCAATACTTGCAAGCCTTGGTCCTAATTAAATGATCAGAAATATTTAGAAGACATAGAAATCCTTTTTGAAATCTTGAGCTTTCACAAAAAAGAGACATGTTAAAACATAAGGCATTATTGTCATTTTAAAATTTATTAATACTAACCTTTCTGATAGATCCATAATGCTAGTGTGAAAGTGTTTGCAGATTGGAACTATCTCTCGTCTTTCAAACTCAGTAAGCTCCAGCGTTTCTAGGAATTTCACAGCTACAAGTTCAAGGGCATCTTCAGGCCATGGCTAAAAATAAAGAAAAAGAAAAACTTAAGAAGTCTATGATAAGAGTCCACCTGTGAGAGAAGAATTTGGGGTTGAAGAAATTAAAACCTTAATGGGGAAAACAGAATTGGGTGGGCTGAGGTCACGAGTACATCTGCAAAAGAGCTAATAAATATTAGCTAAAACTAAAGATAAACTAAAACTAAAGATAACACAATATAAAGGAAGGGTCAATGATATTTACATATCAAGGATATACTACACGGCTTTCCTAGACTCTTCCACTTGGACATCAAATAGATACCCCAAATTTAGCATGACAATGACAAGGCTGCTAGCTGCCCACCTAATACCTACCATCTCTTTTCCCTTAGAACTCCAATTTTATTCTAGATAACAATATGCCCAGATAAATAAGACCACATTTCCTAGATTCCCTTGCAATTCACAGGAGATAAAGGCTCTTTAAACGGTCACATAGAGCTGGTGTGTGTCTTTTTTGTCCTAACTTTCTATTATTCTACCTCTGGCCTGGGACACAGATGTGAAAGTTGGAGCTCCAGCAGCCATTTTAGACCATAAGATGAATCTGAGGGTGCAAGCCACTTGCTAAAGCTAGTAATGAAAAAACCTTAGAGTCTGATGACTTTGTTAAGCCACAAAGCCCAGTCTATCTTCAGATTTTTTTCTATGAGAGAAAAAAACTTTATATGTTTAGGGTTTTTTTTTTTTAAAGATTTATTTATTTGAGACAGAGAAAAAAAAAAAACATGCAGAGGGTAGGGGCAGAGGGAGAGGGTGAGAGACTCTTAAGCACACTCCATGCTGAGTGCAGGGCCCAACATGAGGCTCAACCTCGGGACCCTGAGATTACGACATGAGCCAAAACCAAGAGTTGGACCCTCAACCAACCACAGCACCCAGGTGCCCCTAGTTTGGGTCTCTGTTATTAGTAGTCCATCATAATTCCTAACTGTTAAAACATCCAGAGTTGAACTTTTAAGATTCTTCTGCCCAAATTTGCTTCTTTTCCAGTCTTCCCTGTGCCAGTGAAATGGTTCCTCTGCTTTTCCTAGAATATGCCAACTATGCTCCTGCATCTGGGCCTTGGGATGCCAGAATAAGTGTCTATTCCCTCTGACTAGAACCCTCCTCACTTGGATCTCCATGTGGTTCTCCGTCACATCTCTGCACAAAGGTGAGCTTACTAGGAAGGTCTCCCCAGAGCACTCATTGTAACACACCATTCCCTCCCTCATTTCTCTTTTCCTTGTCCTAAGTTTTCTTCTTAGCACTTACCAAAACACAACATAAATTTTTTAAATTCATTTGTTCATCACCTGTCTCCCTGACCACTAATATGTAAAATCTATGAAATCAAGGACCTTTCTCATGCCATTCTCTTCAGTGCCTAAGACAGCACCTGTCCATAATTATCTAGAATATTTATTCAAGGAAATAATTTATGTTAAGTGAACAAATAATCTTTACTTGCTCATTATTTTCCAAATTTCATTTAGATTCAGCAAGATGCTTGTAATTATTTTCCTTTGTATCAGACAATATTCATTTTAATATCATTTTTTTTCAGTCTCTAGCCCTTCATCCTAGAAAAATTCAAACTTTTTGGACCAAGCACTCCAATAGTAAAGTTTAAAGCACACACTGCCAGGGTATACCTATCTACAAATATACTATATTCATGTTGTACTAACATATTTTTCAAACCTCAAAAGAGGGTTCTAACGGTGGCTCAGCAGTAGAGCATCTGCCTTTGACTCAGGGAGTGATCTCAGGGTCCGGGATCAAGTCCCACATCAGGCTCCTGCAGAGAGCCTGCTTCTCCCTCTGCCTATGTCTCTGCCTCTCTCTCTCTCTCTCTGTCTCTCATGAATAAATAAAATCTTTAAAAAATAAAAAAATAAATATTACCAAGATCATCAAATTTTTGTAAAATGCCAGAATAAGTGTCATATTAACTATACATCATTGAAAACACTACAAGGTTTATCTTTCTGTTCTGGGTGATTCGTTTTTTAATTATCCTGCTAATTGTGAAGGGTTTTTTGTTTTGTTTTTAATGCGAGGCTTGAACTTAGGAGCCTGAAGTCAAGGCATGAGCTGAGATCAAGAGTCAGATACTCAACCAATTGAACCACTCAGGTGCCCCTAATCATAAAGGTTTAATAACTATCTCTAGCAACTGAATATTTATGGCCAAAGCAACAGAAACCAGTCTTCACACAAAGGGGATGTATCATCATATATAAGTCTTTCAGAGTTGCCTAATTTATTTTTTAAAAGATTTTATTTATTTATTCATGAGAGATACAGAGAGAGAGGGGCAGAGAGAGGGGCAGAGACACAGGCAGAGGGAGAAGCACGATCCATGTAGGGAGCCTGATGTGGGACTCGTTCCTGGGTTTCCAGGATCATACCCTAGGCTGAAGGTGGCGCTAAACTGCTAAGCCACCGGGGCTGCCCAGAGTTGCCTAATTTAGAAGCTCAGCCATGTCATCAGTAATCCAGTCTTTTCCATCCTTTTGCTTTCCCATTCTCAGTATACTTTATCCTGGGGCTGGTCCCATCATGGTGGCAAGAGGACTGCTGCAGCTATGGACCTTTTATCCTCAAGCAACAAGTTTGAGAGACAGAAAAGGCACTTTTTCTACCATATAACTCTTCTTATAATGAAAAAGCTTTTCCCCAAAGCTCCCAGTAGACTTGAACTCAGGACCCATTGGTAAAAAGCAGGTCATGAATAGATTCATGCATAAGCCAATCAATAGTAAAAGGTACAAGAGCACCAATATTGAATTAGACCAAGCAGGAATCAATCCCTGTGACACATGGCTACATGGAAGGTGATTTCTCAGACCAAATCAGAGTTCTGTAGGCAAGGATAAAGTGGGTAGAGAATGGCTGTTGATAGGAAACCAATGGTCTCTCCAATGCCATGATAAGCTAATATTGCAAGGTATGATATACTCTGGGGATAAGGTTTATTGTTTAAAGTCAGTATCAATCCTTATTTTAAATAGCCTTCTTAAATTTGTTTTAACAGATATCTTGTCATATCTCATTAAGGAATCATTGCTTTTGCCTCATAGCATGGCTGACATAAGCTCAAGCTAGGTTATGCTGGTTTATGCCATTCTCTTACACCCACTTATAACTGTATTATATTTTCAATGTTCAGTTTATCACAGGGATCCCTCAGGGTACCTTACATCCTGTTTCGGACACATGGCTCTCTGACATATAAAATAGGTAAAGATGTCAATGTTAATACATATATAATATTTCATACAAAAATGAATATTCTGGGGCACTTGGGTGGCTCAGTCAGTTAAGCATTCAACTCTTGATCTCAGCTCAGGTCTTGGTCTCAGGATTATGAGTTCAAGTCCAGTTGGGCTCCACACCCCTACTTAAAAAAAAGAAAAGAATATTCCAGTAATTCCTTCCCTGATCATCTGAATTGCTTTGGTACCCCCAGTAAGTACGCACCCTACTTTGAGACTATAGATCTAGCCAAAAAGTCAGTGCCGTCTTGACCTATGTGATACATAGTGGTTTACGTTCACTTCCTGAGTTTCACAAACCCAAGTCCCAGACAATGCCATTAGCATCATTCTAACATAGATTCTATATCCCCACTGCTTCAGTGTAAAACCTTTATTCCTCTCTGTTATCAACTTAAACTCCCTTATTTATTTGCAATTCCCTGTTTCCTTTTTAAAAAAATTTTCTCTATGAATTATTTAGAATAGAAAGTCTCATGGTTATGACAAAGATATTCAGAAATAGTAAATTGTATTTATAAGATTTCACAAAAGAAAAATTTATGGTTGGACAGGTTTGTTTGGTTTTGGATTTTGGACACTTAATGGATATAATATTAGGATATGGCTTACATAAATCAAAGTTGTTTCACACAACTTTTATTCTTATGTAAACACTAAAACACCCACTAGCTGAAATATATGTGCAGCCCTCAAAAGAGAAAATTAGTTTTTCAAAAATACAATTGATAAATAGGTAAAAAAGAATAAAACATATTAGTACCAGAAATTTATTTTTATTTTTTTTTTAAAGATTTTATTTATGAGAGACATACAGAAAGAGAGAGAGAGGCAGAGACACAGCAGAGAGAGAAGCAGTCTCTATGCAGGGAGCCTGACGTGGGACTAGATCCCCGGTCACACCCTGGGATGACGGTAGCGCTAAACTGCTAAGCCACCGGGGCTGCCCCAGAAATTTATTTTTAAAAGAAATTAGGGGCACCAGAGTGGCTTAGTCAGGTAAGTGTCCAACTCTTGGTTTGGGCTTAGGTCATGATATCACTGTTGTGAAATCATGCTCAAGGTCAGGCTCTGAGCTCAGTGTGAAGTCTGTTTCAGATTCTCTCTCTCTCCCTACCCCTCTCCCCATACCCCACCCCCACTTACTCTCTCACTCTCTCTAAAATAAATGAATAGGGGATCCCTGAGTGGCTCAGCAGTTTAGTGCCTGCCTTTGGTCCAGGGCACGATCCTGGAGTCCCGGGATCAAGTCCCACGTCGGGCTCCCGGCATGGAGCCTGCTTCTCCCTCCTCCTGTGCCTCTGCCTCTCTCTCTCTCTCTCTCTCTCTCTCTCTCTATCATGAATAAATAAATAAATCTTTTAAAAATAAAAATAAAATAAAATAAATGAATAAAGTCTTTTTTAAAAAAGAGGTATAAAAGAAATTACTCTATAATCTACAGTCCATATTGTATTGAGCATAAAACAAATAGAAGGTACCATGAAATACTATTCTCAAGAGCATAACTGCTTCATAGTCTTACACAAGCAGTGGCAATTTGTTAAGTGAAGTGGCAACCTTCATCACTTGCTGCTGGCATGATTGAAACGGTCACTTTGCTGGTCTTTCTATCTCGTTTTGCCCTATTCCAAACCATCCATCATATAACTGCCAATGGTTTGGATTTTTCCTTTGAAATATATTAGCTAAATATATGTTAATGCCCCCACAGTGTCTTTGGTATAAAACCAAATTCATAGGCACATTTACAAATTTACTTACAACTTAGCACCTACCCAAAGCTCCGGCTTAACTCCTGCTATCCTCATTGCCCATCTGCTACACCAAACTACCTATACCAAACTAATGTTTTGTCAAACATTATGTTGGGTGTTTCTATGAGGTGTCCTTTTGGATGTTTAATGTTTAAATCAATAGACTAAGTAAAGCAGGTTGCCTTCCCTAATGTGTATGGGCTCATAGAAGGCCTGAATAGAACAAAATTGCTGAATACTCTCACACCCCCAGGTAAGGGGAACTCCTACTGCATGACTGCCTTCAGGTTGTTCTGGGTGATTCGTTTTTTAATTATCCTGCTAATTGTGAAGGGTTTTTTGTTTTGTTTTTAATGCGGGGCTTGAACTTAGGAGCCTGAAGTCAAGGCATGAGCTGAGATCAAGAGTCAGTTACTCAACCAATTGAACCACTCAGGTGCCCCTAATCATAAAGGTTTAATAACTATCTCTAGCAACTGAATATTTATGGCCAAAGCAACAGAAACCAGTCTTCACACAAAGGGGATGTATCATCATATATAAGCAGTTTCTTCCACCTTTGGACTCAGATGCAAACATTAGTTCTTCCTGGTTCAAAGCCTTCTGGCTTTCAGACTAGAATTTACACCATTAGTTTTCCTGGGTCTCCAGCTTGCTGGCTACAGATCTTCAAACTTGTTAACCTTCATAATCATGTGAGCCAATTATTTACAATAATAATATGTATAGATATAGCTATCAATATGGACAGATACAGATCTACGTATATGTATTTTTACACACATATACATGTGAGTTTGTATATACATATATAACACATTCTATATATATATATTCTATATATATAACACATTCTCTTGATCATTTTTTAAGATTATTTATTTATTTTTTCATGATAGACACGGAGAGAGAGCCAGAGACATAGGCAGAGGGAGAAGCAGGCTCTTCATAGGGAGCCCGATGCAGGACTCGATCCAAGGGCAAGGGCAGACACCCAACTGCTGAGCCACCCAGGCATCCCCATTCTCTTGGTTCTTAATACACTCCTCCTTTATAGAATTAATTTTTCATACTTCAGGGATTCACTGTCCTAATAAGTAGAACTTTTGCACACCAAGATTATAGCTCTTTCATATAATTGTGAATGTTCATTTGCCAACTGCTTTTTCTATCTTCAAGTCTAGAGTATGAGTTCCTCCTGGGGATCATGCAGGCTTATCAGTCCCTGGCACCGAGACACACCTGTCATTAGAGTAGGTGGTCAAGAAACACGTGCTGAATGGATATTAACAGAGCTGGAGTAAGATTTCAGAAAAATTCTAAGAGACTTAGTTGTCACCCCCCACTGCTGCCCAAAATTACACACCTGGAACCAGTCAATGGTACAGCAATTGATGAGGGATGGGAACTGCCGCAAGCGATTTCTAAAGGCATCACCAATGGGGCTAAAGGCCACTACAACATGAAGATTATCTTTGCAGCGATTCACAAAGAAAGCAAACAGGGCCAAGGGACTGAGTTCACCGTGCTTGTTGCCAGCCTGAGCTACAGGACGAACACCCTAGGGAATAACAGAACATAAAAACCTTGTGAACAAAAATAGACAAGCTGATGATAGGATTAGTAGACCCTGGAATATTAAGAATTTTTATTCTTCTTCTTGTAAATATTCCAAAATTTTATTCATATCAGTAGAATTTCTTTGATACAGTTTGTATTTAGAAGGCTTCTTCCAACTCCATAATTCTATAATTTGAAAACAAGTATCTGCTAAGAATTTAACTTATAAAGATATTCACAGAAAGTTCACCACTATATGTGTGTGTGTATAACATATAAAATTATAATTTAACATTGCTTATAAGAGGAAAAACAAACCGCCGAAGCATCCAGTAAAAAACATAACAAAACATCCATATGTTGTGATTTTATACAACCGTTAAAGGAGGTGCATCAATGTATGTGCTATGGCAAGATCATTAGGATAAAATGAGAACAAATGTGCAAAGGTGTATATAATATGATTCTCTTTGTTAAATTAAAAAATACTTAGGCACATGTGTAAGTACATACACACCTTTTTATGGAAGCAATCACAGAAACTATTCATAATGGTGACTTTTGGTGAGATGGACTTAAGGGAGAGGGTGAGAGGGAGGCTGTCACTTTTAACTTTGGACATTTTTCTTGGTTAATTTCATTTTTTTCATTTGGGGCATTTTTATGCTGTTTGAATTCTCTCACTTTATTCTTATTACATTCACATATTTTTAAAATGTTAGTACGGTTGTCTGGTAATGAGATTATGGGGGCACTTTTAACTTTGTTTATCTCTATATGAGAGAGGCATCTTACATAAGGCTGGTCATCATGGCTCTGGAACCAAACTTCTTGAATTCAAATCTCAGCTTGCAGCTTATTACCTATGTGACATTGGGAAAATTTTATTTAACCTCTCTGTAACTTAATGTCCTCATCTGTAAAATGGGGGAAAGAGTACCTACATCAGAGGGTTGTTGAAGGTTCAAATGAGTTATTACATGTGAACACAGAATAGTTCTTGTTGCATAGTTAAGTAACTATTAGCTCTTATATGCTACCTTTCTCCTTATTCAGAGCACAAAAGATTTCATAGTCAATAAATTATCTTATAAATAGATTTAAGAAGGTTTTTAAAAAGATCTTATTTATTTATTCAAGAAAGACACAGAGAGAGGCAGAGACACAGGCAGAGGGAGAAGCAGGCTCCCTGCAGAGAACCTGATGTGGAACTTGATTCCAGGACCCCAGGATCATGACCCAAGCCAACAGACGCTCAACCACTGAGCCAACCAGGAGCCCCAAGAAAGTTTTTTTTTATAGCAGATATAAATATAGATATATGTACACACACATTGCTATTGCTACTACAATGAATTGATTTCTAAAAGAATTCTCTATGATAGATATGTTCTGCTTTATGTGCTAGATATATTCATGGAAAATTATAAATGGACTCTGTATATGCATTATGATAGTAATTCCCAAATTATCACTATTATGATCAGTGTCAGTCTATGAAGTTATGTTCAGGTGGTCTACCTGCATTAAGTCTGAGTTAACTTTGGGACATGCAGATAGAGAAAAATATGGTTGTAACTGTAGAACAAAAGTTCAAGAAATAGCCAGGTTAGTAATATAAGTATGAGGTTATTCACATAGAAATAATGGCTAATGCTTCTAAGTAGATGAGCTGTCTGTGGGAGAGTAATATCCACCTGCACACAGATATACTTTGGGACAGGGATTGATTGAGAGAGTAGGAAAATGAATGCGCATGAAAATTTATAGCAGCTTTATTTATAATTGCTCAAACCTGGAAGCTACCAAGATGTCCTCCAATCGGTGAATAGATAAATAAACTGTGATACTTTGAGTCAATGGAATATCATTCAGTGGTAAAAATAAATGAGCTATCAAGCCATTAAAAAAGATACAGAAGAACCTTAAATGCATATTGTTGACTAAAAGAAGCCAATCAAAAAAAGCTACATACTGTATGATGGCAACTATAGAACATTCTGGAAAAGCTAAAACTATGGAGACAATAAAAACAGCAAAGATTGCCAGGAGTTCAAGGGAGGAAGAGAGGCACAAACATTGGAACCCATGGCATTTTTATGTTAGGGAAACTATTCTGTGTGATACTTAATGGTGATACACATCAGTACTCATTTCTCCAAAACCCATAGAATGTACACCACAGAGTGAACCCTAATGTAAGCTGAAGAATAATGAATTATGTCAATATGAATGAGCATTTTTTAAAGGAACTGAGAAAACATCACTAAATGTGTGATTAAGAAGTCACTGTTTTATTGAGAAAGACACTGAAATAATTTAATTCTTCAAGGAAAGCAAATAGAGTAGTGGAAAAAGTAGTTTGGAAGCGGAATTCTTTTTTTTTTTTAGATTTTATTTATTTATCTTTTTTTTTTTTAATTTTTTTTTTATTTATTTATGATAGGCACACAGTGAGAGAGAGAGAGAGGCAGAGACACAGGCAGAGGGAGAAGCAGGCTCCATGCACTGGGAGGACATGGGATTCGATCCTGGGTCTCCAGGATCACGCCCTGGGCCAAAGGCAGGCGCTAAACCGCTGCGCCACCCAGGGATCCCTAGATTTTATTTATTTATTCATGAGAGACAGAGAGAGAGAGAGGTAGAGACACAGGCAGAGGGAGAAGCAGGCTCCATGCAGGGAGCCTGATGTGGAACTCAATCCTGGGTCTCCAGGATCAGGCTCTGGGCTGAAGGCGGCGCTAAACCACTGAGCTACCGGGGCTGCCCCTGGAAGTGGAATTTTGAGGCTTGAATTCCATTGCTGAAATCAGAGACATGTGCTGAGTCTCTAAGAGGTGCCCTCTAAGCAGTGCCAAGTCCAAGCTATAGGGGCCAGTTACCAGGAGTGAGGAGGTTTAAGCTAAAATCTTTGTCAGAGGGATGAAATAAGCAAAGCGCAAGACATGACCTTCAAAGTGGAATGTCCAGGATAGTGCAGAATGTAGAAAGAAAATAATAGAGCTTCTTTCGTATTACCTTTCCTATTTAAAAAAAATCAGCATAAAACAAAGGTAAATAGGGTTACATTTCAGTACTCCTGAGTTCTGACAATGGCTATTTCCTTGTGGATAAATTAATATGGTCTTCCAAGACTTGGGTAGAATGTGAAAGAAAGAGTTCTTAAGGTCACTATTGGATCATACTACAAAAAAATACTGAAGCAATGGAAAAATCTGGTAGCAAAGTGACAAGATGAAAAAATAAATAGCTAAAGTGAGCAGGAAAGCTTGGCAAAATTGAGGAAATCTTACTCCCCAAGGGTGACTATTTATTGGATAGGAGTATAGGGGATGAATCTATCCTATGAATTAGGAGAATCACCATTTTTCAGCAGCATTGGCCACATCTTTGATATCCCCTAGATAGAAGAGAGAACTTAGAATCTTTTCTTTATTCCTTTTCTCCTTCACCACTCCAGGACACAAATTGGTAATGAACCATTTACTACGGGTGTTCTAAGTGCATGACACTTCATAAGGGCTTCATTTCACTTGATCTTCAGACCTCACAACAACCCTATGTAGGAGGAACAATGATGTATACACATTAGTTCCATTCTATACAAGAGAAAAGCAGGTACTTGAACTACTACGGCAAATCTATTTATTTTACTACAGATGCTATAACTGAAAACTGGAATGAAGCATCCAGTATAAGTGATACATTCTGTGGGTAATAGTAGTTATGGCAATGAGAAAGAAAAATTACTGGCAGAGATCTTGTGTAGGAAGATATTAGAAATAGAGATAGAAAGACAAGACATCTAAAGGAGTTGGCACTTCACAATTGTATTTTTTTTATCAATTAAGTTGTAAAGCATGATTATCAGATATATCAGAATTGTTAAGACAGGAGTTTTCCTAAGTCTTTAAAAAAGTTTTCTAACCAGTGGTAAACCGTAACAGCTAATCAAGCAACATTTCAAAGTTATGTTTTCTCATATCACATGATCCTAAGATGTTATTTAAAATGTCTAATCAGTGCTTGGGGCTGCCCCGGCCCTGGGTTGCCAGAAAAATAAATAAATAAATAAAATGTCTAATCACTCATAAAACATGCTACATAAGATCAAACAGACGAAATTGGCATCATTACAAAGAAAGGAATTATAAACATTGTCTCATAACTATGGTAGAAATGATTTGAAGCTTACCAAAAAAGATGTATTAAAATAATATACTTTTAAATTTTTAATTACCAAAATCCTGTACACAAGCTATAATTGTCCTAAAGAATAGAGAAAAAGTTGCGAGATAAGAACATTCCTGTGTTGAGAACAGCACTCATTAAAAAGCATTTACCTCCATCACTTCCTGTTTTTCATCAGCAGCAAAAATGTTAGGTACTTCTCCGGTATTGAGCACACTGTCAATATCCTCTAGAAAAGCTTCTTCTTTAATCTGAGTGTCCGTGATAAGAAAGACTGTCTTCTGGCCCCTCATGCCCACATTCCTTAATAGAACCTTAAAATAAAAATGCATTTGTAAGCAGAATGTGGTGAACATGTGTTGTTTTTGCTTTCCCTTCCTTTTCCCTTCTTTTAGTAATGACATCTCAATTTTAGAGTGGTGGCTCTCTCTACTTCTGAGGGGGGCTATCATTCAAGGACTCTGTATTTCCCATCCCCTGAGCAGGAGACCCCAACTGGTCAGAGTGTCCCAAGCCTATATATATATATAATTTTCTTTGATTCAGAAGAGGGCATGATTTTAAGAAGGCCCAATCAGTCTTGCTTCAGAGACTGAGATGGACTTGAAAACAGAAAGAATCTCTGTCATTCTGAGATGGATATAAAGGCCTATAATCTAGAATTACTAGGTGCCAATTGTGTTGCCTCATGGAAGGAGTCTACTGGAGAAGGAACCAAATGTAGGAGAGCAGAGCCAGGAGATAGAGTAATTACTGAGGGCTTAATTTGAGCTCCTAAATTCAGCCATGCCAAAGCCCTATTTCTGGACCATTCTGTCATGTAGGCCAATAACTCCGTATTTTCCTTAAGTTAGTTTGAGCTGCATTTTCTTTTGTGTCATGTTGTCAATTACAACCAAAGATTCTCAATTAATATAAAGATATGGACTCAGTGGCATGATGGAGTAGACATGTTCAAGATGTTAGAACTAATTGTTAAAATTTCAGAATTTTTAAGTAGATTTTTAAACAGCATTAAAAATTAAATTATATGAACTTACAATTAAATACATTATATTAACAACAAAAGTAACAAAACATAAATCTCATCACTTCCTATTATACTTACTATTATCTATTTTACAGAAGTTATTTAAATCTATTGTATACAGTAACTACTACTTAATGGTGCTCAAACATATAACTCTTCCCAACTCTGTTTTCAGTGACATCATCCATGGCAGAAGTTTGAATAATCCACGGTAAGAGTTTTTATACCACAGAAATTGGCAAATGCTACTAATCAGAGGTTCTCCTGAACCCCCTGGACATTTGGTTATTAAACATATGCCAGTATTCCACTGGACGTATTTCAAAAGAAAACACATTACTACTCTGCAAATGATTTTTAAAATAAACTGTCTCTATTTCTAAGTGATATATTTTAAATAAATCTTATCATTTAAATAAATGCTGAATTTTAATATTATACAAAACTGCTTTTTCCCATTAAAGCCATCCTCCAAAATGCAGGTTGTTGTGTTCCTAGAAATATTTTTCTATCATTAAAACTAGTTTTCAAATAAGTATTATATCTAATCATGTCAGCTTTATTTCTATAGCGTCTTTTTATAATTATCATATACAAATAAATAGATACAATAAAAACAGACTTAACTTTTTGACATAAGCACTGTTACACGTAAAAGTCATATTCAAACACAATGTATAAAACTATTTCTAAATAGGAAAAGAGAGGAAACATTTCCAAAATACTAGTCATATTCCAGGAATCTCATATATATTGTATAATTTAATCATAACAACCTATGAAATAGGAGGTACTATCTAAATTTTACAAGAAACTAGGGAGTGACATCAGTGAAATGACAGACTGGGAAGCTCCAGGTCCTCATTGTCCCATGAAGTCACCAAATTAACAACGTACAGACCCAAATACTTTTGTAGAACTCTAGAAACAAGTTAAGGGGTACAGAACCTCCATAAATGCATAAAAAAGAGAAGGAACAATGCAAAAAAGGTAAGAAAATTTCATTTCTTACCCTAGCCCCTTCTCTCCTAGCATAGAGCAACACAATCAGGAGAATACCATCAATTCCTGGCTTTTCCCCTCACATAGAAGGAATAGAGCAGAACTGCTTTCAGCATTCTAGCTTGTCTAGGGGTGCCTGGGGGACAGATTTCTGTCTCACTTGACTCAGGGTATTGACAGGAACACTGCTTAGTTTTGATATGAGGTGGGGGCCACTGAGAACAGAGGCAAGTGACCTGGCACAATGCAGCATCATCTGAAGTTCCACAGGAAGGTGCCAAGGGTAGCAAGATGTTAGGGGCAGAAGAATACAACAACAAAGATCAAAGCCAACAGATGATAAGAAACAGAAAATTAAGATAGCCCAAATCACTTGTATATATTAGAATATATAAAAGCTCATGCAAAATCCAAAAGAAGTTGCAACCCCCAAAAAGTTCTGAGAAGTCTGGTGATTGGTGAAGATTCCCCCATGCATGAAGCCAGTCCATTGAGAGGGGATGGTTTATCAAGTGCTCAAAAATGAAAAGATCACAAGACATACAAAGAAACAGGGAAACATGGCTGAATCAAAGAACTAAAATAAACCCTAAAAAACAAACAAACAAACAAAAACAGATCTAAGAACTACAAAGCAAGAAATTAGGGAGTGACATCAGTGAAATGACAGACTGGGAAGCTCCAGGTCCTCATTGTCCCATGAAGTCACCAAATTAACAACACTTGATAAACCATAAGCTAAAAGAGAATACATATAGACAACTAAAGGAAATCAGGAAAATAATGCATGGACAAAATGGGAATATCAACAGAAATATGAACTATTAAAAAATAAGACTCATGGGATATCAGTAAGTATACTAATATTCACATTGTGGGAGTATCGAAAGGAGACAAGAGGGGTATAAAAGGCAGATAACCTACTTAAAGAAATAATGTCCCAAAACTTCTCAGATCTGAGGATAGAAATGAACAAATGAAGATGGAAATAGAAATTCAAGAATCTCAACAAACTCCAACTAGAATAAATCCAAATAGACTCACACAACAAGACAGACGTATTATAATCAAACTGTTGAAAGTCAAAATAAAGAGAGAACTTTGAAAGCAGCAAGAGAAAAACAGTGCCTCACATACAAGGGAGCTTTCACAAGATTACCAGCATGTCTTAGCAGAAATCTTGTAAGATTGTAAGCAGAAATCTTGTAAGCAAGAAGGGAATGGGATGACATATTTAAAGTGCTAAAAAGAAAAAAAAAATCTGTCCACCAGGAATACTGTATCTGGAAAAACTGTCCTTCAAAAATAAAGAAATTAAGAACTTCCCTAGTAACTGAGGGAATCCATTACCACTAGATGTGCCCTTCAAGAAATGCTAAAGAGAGTCCTTCAAGTTAAAAATGAAAGGATGCTAGACAGCAGCACGAAGCCATATGAAAGTAGAGTTTTCCAATAAATAGATGGACAAATATAGAATTCGATATTATTGTGATTTTACTGTATAAATTCAACTTTTAAATTTTTACATAGAACCTAGAATCTAAAAGCACAGAAAGCTTTACAAACCTTTATGTTAATGGGTACACAATCTATAAAGACATAATTTGTGACATCAATAGCATAAAGGGGAGCAGATATAAAGAAGTCGTTTTTGTATGTGATTATGGTTGTTATCAGTGTAAAATAGGTTGTTATTTCTTTAAGATGTCTTACCTACTCACAATAGTAACTCCCTCCCCCCCCCAAAAAAATCTATATATACAAAAGGAAATAAGAAGAGAATCAAAGCATGTCACTACAAATAATCAACAAAACACAAAGGCAGGCAGTAAGAGAAGAAATGAGGGACAAAAAAACCTACAAACATACAGAAAACAGGTAACAAAATGCCAATAGTAAATTCTTCCCTATCAGCAATGACTTTAAACACAAATGGATTAAACTGTCCAATCAAATACATCGTTTAGCTGAATGGATTTTAAAAATAGGATTCCATACGCAGCTTAGATGAGACTCACTTTAGACCTATGGACACATGAGCTGAAAGTGAAAGGATGGAAAAGATGTTCCATGCAAACAGCAACCAAATGAAAGCAGGGTGACTATACTAATATCAGACAAAACAGTCAGTAAGAAACTGTCATAAGTGACAAGAAACATACGATGGTAAAAGGATTGATTCATTGGGAAATTGTAACAATTATAAATATTTATGCACCAAACAGCTGAGCTCCTAAAATATGAAGCAAACATTGACAGATTTGAAGGGAGAAATAGCAACACAACAGTAGGAGACTTCAATACTCTACTTTCAATAAGGGATAGAACAAGTAGACAAAAGATCAATAAGGAAATAGAGTATCTGAACAACATTGTAGGTCAATTGGCCCTCATGGATGTATATAGAACACTCCAACCAACAACAGCAGAATACACATTCTTCTCCATTGCTTATAGAATATCCTCCAGGACAGATCATGTATAAGGCCACAACACAAGTCTTAATAAATTTAAGAAGACTTATATCAAATCAAGCATTTTAAAAAATCACTATGGAATAAAAATATAAATCAACAGCAGAAGTAAAATTGGAAACTCTAAAAATTCATGGCGATTAAACAACACACCCAAAACAACAGATCAAAGAAGAAATCACGAGGGAAATCAGATAATTTCTGGAAGTGAATAAAAATGAAGACTCAATATATCAAAACTTATTTAAAAATGCAGCAAAAGCAGTGTGAAGAGGAACTTTAGAGCTGTAAACACCTACAATAAAAAAGGAAGGTTAAAAAAAGAAGAAGATCCCAAATCAACATCCTAATTTATACCTTGTGGAACTTCAAAAAAGGAACAAATGTAAACTCAAAGCTAGCAGGAGGAAGGAAATAATATTAGAGCATAGGTAAACAAAAATAGAGAATTAAAAAATCAATAGAAAAAAATCAGTGGAACTTAGAGTTGGTTTTTTTTTAAACAAATACACAAAATCAACAAATTAAAAAAAAAACTGACAAATTTTTTTTTGACAAATTTTTTTAAAAGGAAAATTCAAATAACTAAAATTAGAAATGAAGGAGGGGACATTACAACCCATGCACAAAAATTAAAAAGGATTTCAAGAGAATGCTATTCACAATAATATGCCAACAAATTGTATAACTTAGAATAAATTTTTAAAAACAAATGGAGATCCCTGGATGGCTCAGCAGTTTAGCGCCGCCTTCAGCCCAGAGCATGATCCCGGAGACCCGGGATCGAGTCCCACGTCAGACTCCTTATATGGAGCCTGCTTCTCCCTCTGCCTCTCTGTGTCTCTCATTAATAAATAAATAAAATCTTTTTTAAAAAATGAAGAAACTAAAGTACCAAAAGATCTAGTAACACGCCCAAGATAACTACTGAATCATATGAAGTAGGAATTAAACCTGAGTTTGCCTAACTTTAAAGTCCATGTTTTTCTACTAAGGAAAGCTGCTTTCTAAATCTATTAGTTCATTTGGTAGTAAATGTATCAAAAACTTTCCTCTAAAGTGAGAGCAGAAAAAGAAACACTCTAATTTTTCCTTCTATGTCTATGTAAACCTCTTTGATACCAGCTTAGATTCTACCATTTTCACCTGCAAGCAGTCAGTTGTCTATGCTAACTTTTAGGATGTAGAAATTTAGTGTGTGAGGTGAGTACAAGCGAAAAACAAATCCAGCAATATCTCTCTATTATTCATTTCGGATTATCTCCCTTCTGGGTCATGCAGAACTCTAGGCATGTGGGGAAGAATCTCAGGTATGCATTCCACTATTCTATTGGTTACTGGGAAAGCAACATAGCTCCAAGGAAGGTATTAAGATTGGACAACATGATTAACATTGTCATTGCCAAGATTCATTTGAAACAGTCTGCTGGAAAACATACGTTTTTATGAAATAAGACCTCTGAATTGGAATAAAGATAAGAGAATCAGCAGCAACAGTGAATAAGACAAGATTATAAATCCTGCTCTGCTGTGCATACCTTCCCTCGACTTCAGTTTCCTCATCAGTAAAACAGAGACAACCATCCCTGTCGCCCCGAATCGTTGCATCTACAGAATGAGATCGTGTATGTAAAGCACTTAGTGCTCAGCACACACAGTAACTGTTCTATGGATAACCCTGTCATCATCAACCATGTATTCAGCACACAGCTATTACAGGTTGGCTCTCTCTTCATAGCACTGATATTATTTTAGACACTAGGTTTCTTCATAATTTTACCTTCAGATCCTCTCTCCACTCATTCATACCATAGCTTTTAGAAATTTCTGGTTGGAAGATCTGCATTTTTGCCATGGATGTAGCCAGACGAGTTAAAGATTGACGACCACTCCCTCCAAGTCCAACAAGCAAAGCATTTCCACCAGACTGCTTTAGAATTCGACATATTCGTGATAAATGTTCCAATACATACCTATGAAATATCAGTATTATTATACTTGGAAATATGAATGTAAGTGTATATTTACATGTAACTATTATTTTATATTCTTGGAAGGATGGACTTTGCTATCCTATATGTTATCCCAATTTTAAAGAGGTAATCATCAAGAAGTGTGGTTTTTCAAAAGAAATTACAATCAAATAATTTGATACAAAGGAAAACAATTTAAAGTACAAATTCATGAAATGTAATATTCAAATTATAGAAATAAAATAAAAATTTAACTACCTATTACTGGAAGCATACTACTGCTTTTCTTAAAAACATTTCTTCAATCTTTTAATACTAGGATTTCTATGTGAGAAACAGAAAATCAGTTCTCTACAAAATTAACAAATTCACTAAAGACATCCAGCCTCACTTGTAATCAGGGAAATTAAAATTGGAGCCACAATGAGATATTGTTCCACTCTCCTTTAGACTGGCAAAACTTATCAAGCCTGGCAATCCTAAGTGTTGACAAGGGTAATGGACATGGGAGCTCTTAAATAATCATTTCTGAAGACATTTCAGCAAAACTTAGTAAAGTGGAAGATGGACACAATAATTCCACTTTTAGGAATATAGACTCAAGAAATTCTAACACATGTACCCAAAAAGACATGAATATTCAAATGTTTTTTTATAATTGCAAAAACCAGAAGTCACCTAAAGGTCTACCTCAGAAAAATGACTACATTGTGTTAGTAGCAAAAACTCATTTCTTGTGACTCTCACAAACAATAGGGTATAAACTTGAAGGATATGGACAGTATAATATCACTTATGAGTTTTAAATATGCAAAATAAGACTGTGCATATATGTTTTGGAACATATATGTGTGTAAAATCCAAAGAAGCACCTGAGTTTCTTTTTACTCCCAGGGTATGATAGGGATGCAGTCAGAGAGGGATTGGCTACACAAGGGACTTAAAATAAATAGCTAATATTTTATGTATTAAGCTGGGTGATCAGTATAGGGTTATTCACCATATTTTTCTTTATACTTCTGGTACATTTTAAATATTTCACAGAAAAATTTTACAAACAGCAATTTCCACCATCAATACCAAATGTAGATACCTAAAAATGACAAGATTCATTCTTGTTTTGTGAGTTTGATTATATTCATCTAAGCATTGGTCCACAATGTCACTAAACTGGTGAATATTTGGAATTTCAACATAAACTCTGTCATCTCCTTCAAGGTCAGGATTCATATAATCGCCAAACATGAGATTTCTCAAGTTCTCTTCAGTTACCTATAGAGTGGAAATCAAGTTACAAAATTTACAGTTGGTAAAAATAAATTTAAGAAAATGTTATATAAAATTTTGTTTTGTCTACGTTATGAGATGATTATCAATTATAAATAGTTCTTTTAAATATTAGGGCAGTAAATAATATACTTGTAAATTAATACTTGAAATTATATACTCAAAAAATAATAAGAATAGAAATTTTTGTCATATAAATTTTCCCTGCCAGAGCCTAGAAAAGTCATTCTGAGAGTAGTTATTAAGGGATGGTCACCATGTTAAGCACTTTTCATTCATTATATCATTTCATTCCTATCATATAAAGTTTCTTTCTTTCCCTATCTTTTCTTTTCTTTCTTCCTTCCTTTTCTTTTCTTTCTTCCTTTTCTTTCCTTTCTTCTTTTCTTCCTTTCTTTCTTCTTTCTTTCTTTTCTTTCTTTCTTTCTTTCCTTTTTTCTTTTTCTTTCTTTCTTTCTTTCTTTCTTTCTTTCTTTCTTTCTTTCTTTCTGAGAGCGAGCAAGAAGAGAGAAAGCAAGCAAGACCAAGAGCACGAGGGTGGAGGGAGAAAGGAGGACAAGTAGATTCTGTGCTGAGCATGGAGCTTGATGTAGGGCTTAATCTCACTACTGGAGATCATTACCTGAGCCAAAATTAAGAGTGGATGCTCAACTGATTGAGCCACCCAGATGCCCCAAAGTTTTATTCTTTAAATAACTTCCATGTTACCTACATAATTCCTCTGAAGATAAATCTTCTCAAAATAAATACCTATCAATAAGGAAAGTAAAAAGAATATGATTGCTCAGAAGCAACAGTATTTTTTAAAGATGATTATTAACAATTCATGCTATTGTACCATTTTAATTTAGTATGTTTATAATCACTAAATATACTCACTGGTGCATTGTCCTTCCTCAAATGTGAAAATATACCATCAAATGATTCTTTAAAATGGTCCTTTATAACAGTTTTGATTAATTTGAAAAGCCAGTATCTATCATCATCATTAATGAGGCGGTCATAAAACACCCGGAGAACTTCATGTATGAACAGGCGGATCATGGTGTGCTTGCTCTCCACAGCATCTTTTTCAATGAGTAAGCAGCCTTGGAATGACACGTGAAAAATCCCGCAAGTTGAAAGTGTAATGAGATTTCGTGGGAGTGGGCAAAAGATTTTCCATGGATCGTTTATATATCTGAATACGAAGAAAGCAACAAAGCCAAAGTAAAATGGCTATAATAAGAAAGTCATGTAACAAATAGTATATTCTATAGAATATTTATCTTATCAAATTATATTGGTTTAGAAAATTGTAGAGTACCAAGTCTAGCATGACACTGAGATTTTTTTTTTAAATTTTTATTTATTTATGATAGTCATAGAGAGAGAGAGAGAGAGAGGCAGAGACACAGGCAGAGGGAGAAGCAGGCTCCATGCACCGGGAGCCTGACGTGGGATTCGATCCCAGGTCTCCAGGATCGCGCCCTGGGCCAAAGGCAGGCGCTAAACCACTGCGCCACCCAGGGATCCCGACACTGAGATTTTTTTTAAAAGATATTATTAATTTATTCATGAGAGACACACAGAGCAAGGCAGAGACATAGTCAGAGAGAGAAGCAGGCTCCTCTCTTGAGCCTTGACTGCTATTCCCAGTCTCAGGATCATGCCCTAGGCCAAAGGCAGGCACTCAACCTCTGACCCACACAGGCATCCCAATTTATTTATCTTTTTAAAGTAGGGTCCACACCCAATGTGGGCTCCAACTCATGACCCCCAAGATCAAGTCGCACACTCTCTACCACCTGAGCCAGTCAGACACTCCTTTCTCTTTTTATTTTATTTTTTTAAAATATTTTATTTATTTATTTGGCAGAAAGAGAGAGAGGGAAGGAGGGAGGGAGAGAGCTCTTGAGAGAGCATAAGCAGAGAAAGAGGCACTGAGATCATGATCTAAGCTGAAGGCAAATGCTTAACTGACTGAGCCACCCAGGTGACCCTTTCTCTGTCTTTTTAAAGACAAACATGGAGAATAGTAGGCAAGAGAGAGAAAATTAAGAAACACCAGGGTAGAAACCTAACAGTCGAGGAAACCCTTGTGTAGTGTGGCAGATACTGATCCTAAATAATTTCCTTAGAACTACCTTGTGAAATAGGTGCTATTTCATTTTAGTAATTAAAAAACTTTTATGTAAAGTCAAATTACTTGTTCTAAGTCACATAACTAAGAAATAGCAGTCAAGGCTCAAAACCCAGTTAGCATCCCTGATTTCAAAGTCTATGATTCTCCTGTTCTCAAACCTTCTTAACAGCTTCTCTGACAATGAAGACCACAGTAGATGGCTAAGGGGAAAAAAAGTTTCAAAAAAAAAAGTCCGAACGAGGAAAATATATAATACTAAAAGATTCTATATCCAAGTATATGCTCACCTCCATTGTCCCATTGACAATTTGGTTCCCAATTGAAAAGTACTCTGGAGGAAATTCACGAGTCCTCAGATAGAATGCTACAATTGATGAGAAGATTCGGACCATAGTTTCATCACTGAAAGTATTGATAGAGCAGATGTTGAAATGTCGAATAAACCGGGGAGTGACTGGATTTCTTCCACCACCTGGAGGGCCCATGGCAGCAATCAGCTCTATGTCAACCAGTGTGATTTTACTTGTATCCTTAAGGTCATACCTTGAAAGCACATAAAAATTCCAAAGCAATCAATTACAAGCCAATAAGATGGAATGAAATGTAGAACTGCCTAGAAACTTAATCTGATTTTAGCTTCTCTAAAAGAAAGAGTCCTAGAAAATGCTTAGAGTAGAAAAATTAAAAATAAATTCTATTTTTTAAAAATTGAGGTATAATTGACATAACAATTTTGGGTATACAACATTTGACAATTGTCAATGACTTGACATTTGTCAATACTGTGAAATGATCACCACAGTAAGTCCAGTTAACACCTGTTACCACACATAATGACAAATTTATTTTCCTAGTGATGAGAACTTTCAAAATTCACTCTCCTAACTACTTTGGAATGTGTAATACAGTATTAACTATAATCATCATACTGCCTATTACATGCCTAGGATTTATCCATTTTACAATTGGAAATTTGTACCTTTTGACCCCCTCCACCTATTTCACCCACCCCTCAGCACCTGCCTCAGGCAATCACCAGTCTATGGACAGAACATTTTTTGTTCCGGGGCGGGGGCGGTTTTGAGGGAAGGGGAGAGGGAGAGAGAAAGAGAAACTTAAGCAGGCTCCACCCCCAGTGTAGAGCCTGACAGGAGGCTCGATCTCACAACCTTGAGATCATGACATGAGCTGAAATCAAGAGTCAGATGCTTCACCAACTGAGCCACCCTGGTGCCTCCTTGACAGGGTGCTGTCTTTTAAAGCAGCACTCCATTTCTCCTTCCAGTGACACTGATTCTGTTGCCCAAATTCTGGAATCTAGAATGACCCTCCCTTCTGCCCTTCCCTTTCTTTCCTACTCTTCTTTCCACTTTTACTCTCCGTTTTTTCTCTCCTCACTCCAAATCCAGAAGTATGGATGAAAGACTATTCTTGTTTGTAGCTGGTTATAGGTAGGGTGACCGTATGTCCCATTTTGCCTAGGACAATTCTGGGCAGGCTTGTCTTGGAGTAATTATTAATAACACTCCCCTTTTACACTCAGAAATGCCCCAGTTTGAACAATTATATAGTCATACTATTTATAGCAAAGTCCTGATTTTGTTTTTGCATCTCAAATATTGAGAGCACATAAAAATGTCTAAATAGTATCTGTAACACTTCTGTTATATAGAGACCCATTGGGGAACAACAAATCTCTAAAGAAATTTTGATCAGAAAGAAATATATGAATGGCTCAATTTAGATGAAACCACTCAAAGTGAAAATGTGTTTATTACTGATAGGCCATTAAGTCCTTTAACACTGAAGTTCTTGCAAAAAAGGGTCAGAGGATGTGGGAGAAATCTATACAGCCAGTCCTTACTTTACCAGTACCCCAACAGAAAGTATGAAAATATGACTTGGTTTTTGCCAACAACCCTAAAAACTGTCAGGAGGGAGCTTGTTAAGTAAATTATGTTATTGCTTTATGTTAAGTAAATTATGGCAGGATCCACACAACTAAATTACAATTAGAAGCCAACAAAATGAAAAAATAAAAAGCCAACAAAATCAGATAGACAAACATTATGGATAGTTTTCAAAAGAAAATTTTAAGTGCAAGGAAGTTATAAAAGATTGTGTAATAGGAGTCCATTTTTTAAAATAAAAATATGTTTGTATAGAAAAAAACCTTGAAGGAATAAGACAGAATACGAGAAACTCCTAACTCTGGGAAACGAACAAGGGGTGGTAGAAAGGCAGGTGGGCAGGGGGTGGGGGTGACTGGGTGATGGGCACTGAGGGGGGCACTTGACGGGATGAGCACTGGGTGTTACTCTCTATGTTGGGAAATTGAACACCAATAAAAAATAAATTAAAAAAAAGAAATACACTATTAATAGCAGTTATCTTCAGGACACAAGATTCCAAGGGCCTGTAGTAATAACAAAAATATATTTCCAAAATATGACTTAGCTTCAAAATTAATCTACCCTTGCCTTATATTTAAAAAATCATGCATACTAGGGGTTAGGAAAGTACATTTAAGAAGAAGAAATGAAGAATTATTGATCCTAACTAAAAAATACAATGTCTCACATGTTGGAAACTAACTATAGCATAAAAATGGGATGGTGGGTGGGGTGCCTGGGTAGCTCAGTCCTTCATAAGATGAAGCCCTGCAGTGTGTTCTGTGCTCAAAGGGGAGTCTATTTAAAGATTCTCTCCCTCTGCACTTCCCCTCACTCACGTGTGTGTGCACACATATGCATGCACATGTGTGCATGCTCTCTAAAATAAATAAATATTTTTTAAAAAATGAGATGGAGGGAGCAGAAGAGTTATCTATGAAATTGGTGTCAAAATCAAGCTATCTCAAGGATATATAGTCCCAAACAGTCACAGAAAATACAGAGAATTTAAAATGGCAGAAACATAGGATGCTGATTATGGTTACTTAGGTTGAAGCTTACTCACAAATTCTAACCCTTGGGAGAATGGTACTTTGAAAAATGTAATCTGTAGGTTATTTTCGATGATTGAAAAGGAAAGAATTTATTCCATTATTGAATAAACACATTCCCAATACTGGATTATTATCTCAGTAATCTAACTCACACACCCAGAGGAAAGAATGTCATAAAAAAAGTACAGAAAAATCTTCCAAAAATTTCTGTATAAGAAAATCTGAGCAACCATTTTCCTCCATACGTAACTTGCAAAGAGGCCCTACTTTGATGTGAAAAACTGAGATAGAAAAAGAGAACAAAAATGACTTCAGAATGGATAATTAAGACTCTAGTTAAATAGTTACCAGTGCCCACAATCAAAAAATTGTCGTAGTAATTCAATAGGAGGTTGAGCTCCATATTTCTCCAATGCAGGCATATTCATGTCATCTATAAAAATCACACACTTCTTTCCCATAGGTGGTCCAAAAACTCCTTTGCGTCTTTTATCCAATCTAGCCATAATAATATTCTAAAATAGAAAGAAGAGTAGTAGTATTTAAAGTCATACTTAACCCCAGGGAAAAAATAGAATTTACAGTCTAATTATAAGCACTATGTGTCGTGTGTGTTTATATTTATTCATTTTTAGGGTGATATCAAACCTTATATTCAATATCAAAGAGCATTTATTGAAATTATCCCATGTGCTCAGAATTATTACATACATATTTATATATTTATATTGCACACAAACACAAAATATTTTCCTCATTGGAGAGCCCAACATATCTATTAATTTTAACTTATTCCTAAATTCCTAAATTCCTAAAAACACTAATCTAAATTTGTAAGATTTTGGAATTCTATAGGCTGAAAACAACAGAAATAAGCCAAATATGTCAGGTGAGAATGGACATAAATTTAGGCATGGATGGTTATAATAGAGACTAGAAAAGGTCTCATGCACAACTTTCAACTTGACACAAAGAAAAGGATGTACAGCTGCATGGTTCCTGTCACATAAGATCATACAATAGTCCATAGCTTGAGAGGTATGTCTTTCACGGACAGAGCTTCAGTAAACAGTAAATGCTCTTAAGGACCATCTGGGAGAGTCTAAAAAGAACAATTGAAAGTTCTCACTCTCAATAAAAATATATATATAAAATAAAGAGACTTGGCAGCAAAAAAATAAAAAGAAAAGAAAGAAAGTTCTCATTTTCTTCCAGCTCCCTCAAACCCCTGGCTTTTCTCCATTTAAGAAATCAATTGTGGCTTCTTCTTGGACTTAATTCAAAGGATAACAAAGCTCAAGAACCCAGTATTAATACAAAAATGTTCCCTTGAATGTGGTTCCAACATTACAATTCTCTTGGAAATCATTAGTTAATTAGGATGTCTTTTATCTTTTGTTTAAAATAACAATTTATAACCTAGGGATTTAATTAATAAAAATGGGAACATAAATTTTTTTTAAATGTTCTCTTGAACTTTTGTCCTTAAATTTTTTTTAAAATGTACTTATAATGCCAAAAACAAGAGTCTTGAAGTTCCCTTTAAATTATAGAAGACTTACACAGCTGCTCATTTAATATGCAGTTTTAAACACTAATCAAATAAGGCAAAAAAGTTAATTATGGACCCATGTTTCTGGCTTTAAACGAACCTGAACCTGGTTGGCGCTGGTCCGTGCAGAGAAATTAACATAAAAAGGGAAATACTGGTCCTTTTCCAAGTGATTCATTAGTTTATCCTTCACATACACTGATTTTCCTGTACCTGTTGGACCCACTAAAAGCAATGGCCTTTATGGAAACAATGAACATATCATCAAACAAGAGAAAAAGTCAGAATAACATTTCTATTACAAAAAAAAAAAACAACAACATTTCTATTACAGAAGGCTGGAATTAATTGAAAACCTAAGAATTATTGATCCTAACTAAAAAATATAATGTCATACATTGTATACATACAAAGGTAATGAAATCACCTTTATCTAAAAATTCACATTTTAATCCATTGCTGTTATTTCATGTAAGACTGGTAAAAAGTGAGACTTGGCACACACATCTGCTTACTGTTACTGAGACTTCCATAGTAACAAACTATTATTTGGACAAGTGTAACATTGCTATGCCCCCAAAATACTCATAAACAAAATAATAACATGCTTTGCTTTTCAGAAAAGAAAGCTAAAGTTTGTCTCCTCAGAAAAGTGATGTATTTGTACTTTTTCAGTTGGGGGTCCAGGCAAGAGAGTACAAGGTAGAAGAGACAGATTCAAGATGATGCCATTAAAATAGGTTTAGGCTGTTTTGCAGTTATTAAAAAACTAGGTGACTGTGAAGTATAAAGCTAATAGTTATATTATACCTGTTAATAGCATTTTAGAGTTTCCTTTAGAAGCATTTACTAACTTTTTGAAAACATTTGTCCAAAAGCAAACTCTAAGAATTCTTCATTCAGTAGGGCCTCAAGGCAGGGTTTCTCATTCTTGAGTGATCGTAACTAATTTATTTTTTATTTATTTTTTAAAGATTTTTAAAAAAATTATTCATTCATGAGAGACAGAGAGAGAGAGAGAGGCAGAGACACAGGCAGAGGGAGAAGCAGGTTCCATGCAGGGAGCCCGATGTGGGACTTGATCCCGGGACTCCAGGATTATTCCCTGGGCCGAAGGCGGCACCAAACTGCTGAGCCACTCAGGCTGCCCGATCATAACTAATTTAAAAGAGAAAAAAAAAAACCTATGAGTTTATGTTCACAGAACTCTGGGGAATCCCAGTGTGGAAAGACTGTTTAGAATTAAAAATTAAACACTGACTCTTTAATGGATGACTTGGCCCCACACAATACAAAAAGACAAACACAAGGACTAAGCAACAGTGTTCTAAGAGGTCATCTAAAGGGCCCAAATTATGTCAATATTAATTTTAAATATTACCATTAAAGCATAAACATAAAATTAAAATTCTTTTAGAACTACATTGGCCCCTGAAAGTTCATCTATATGTTTCAGTCTGAGTAACACTTGCCTTATGGAAAATTATTTTAAAAATTTTAGGGGTGCCTGGGTGGCTCTGGTGGTTAAGTGCTGCCTTTGGCTCAGGTCATGATCCAGGTCTTGGGATCAAGCCCCGCATCAGGCTCCCTGCTCAGTGGGGAGCCTGCTTCTCCCTCTCCCTCTGTCCCTACCCACCACCTAAGCATGCTCTCTCTGTCAAATAAATAAATAAAATCTGTAAAAATTTTTTAATAAAATACTGTGCTTAACTTGGAGCCCATGGACCAATGGAAGAAATTTTTAGTTAGTGTTCAGGGAATCTATGAACTTGGATGACAAAAAGGTTATATATTTATTTTCACTATCTTTAACTAAAATGGAGCACTTATATCAATAGTACCTGTGTCTTTATCACTAATAGAAATCACAGATATTATTCTAAATATTACAATGGTTACAGATATCTCAAAAATACCACTTATGCCTATTATTTGAAATTATGATAGGCATCAGACCCACTGCTAGATGATATTATTTAATGTGTCAAGAAAGCAGCACATGTATTACTACCATACCCAGATTTGTATAATATCTTTTTTTCAAAGATTTTATTTATTTATTCATGATAGAGAGAGAGAGACAGAGAGACAGAGAGACAGGCAGAGGGAGAAGCAGGCTCCATGGCAGGAGCCTGATGCGGGGACTCGATCCCGGGACTCCCGGATCACGCCCTGGGCCAAAGGCAGGTGCTGAACCACTGAACCACCCAGGGATCCCCATGATTTGTCTAATATCTTAATGTGTTTCAATATCTCCTTTCCTTTGTAATTCTGTATTTGTATGTATTCATTTAAAAGCATTATTCTAGGGGTGCCTGGATGGCTCAGTCAGTTAAGCGTCTGCCTTCAGTTCAGGTCATGATCCCAGGGTCCTGGGATAGAACCCTGAGTCAGGCTCCGTACTCAGTGGGGAACCTGTTTCACCCTCTGCCTCTACCCCACCCTCTGTTCATGCTCTCTGTGAAATAAACAAAATCTTAAAAAAAAATTAAAAACTTTTTAAAGTTAAAAAAATTATTATTCTGATAGATGGTTCACAGCACAAAAGAGCTCTTACACTAGGAACTTCCCAGAATAGGCTAGTGACTTCCTTGCCTTCTTCTTTTCAATATTAGCCTCGAAATGCAAAAATTTAACAAATAAAGCACTGAGTAATGCACAGAAGTGTTGAGTCACTATACCCATACATCTGAAACTAATACAACACTGTATGTTAACTATACTGGATTTAAAAATACTTTTAAGTGTAACAATAGGGATAAAATAATGTTCCCTTATGGGCTATTTTTCCTGTGTATGTAGTTTTTTTTTTAATTAAACTAGATAAAATTGTCTAGAATATTCACTAAGAAATAGGTTCTTTATCAAAAACCAACCAAACAAGAAAAAAAAAAAACAAAAAAAAACAATGACATTCATGCATATTATTTAAGCTTGTCTAGTTTAAATAGCATTAATGATAAATTATGCCTAATGTTTTAAAAGAAAAATAAGAATAAGAATGTCATTAAGTTGATATGAATATGCCCTATAGTACATGCTAGGCTTTTGATTAGTGTCAGGAAATGTGTCAGGAAATATGCACTCTTCTTGATGTGCTTTTCTGATTTAAGTCTATGATTTTTTACAATATTTTTAAAAGATTTTATTTATTTGAGAGAGAGAGAGCACAAGAAGGAGGGACGGGTAGAGGGAGAAACAGCCTCCCTGCCAAGCAGGAAATCCGAAGTGGGACCTGATTCCAGGACCCACTTGATCATGACCTGAGCTGAAAGCAGATGCTTAACCAACTGAGCCACCCAGGCACCCCTAGTCTTTGATTTTCACGTTCATCTTAAGTTATGAAGAACTGGCATAGGACATACTTGAAAAATGCTAAATGGGAGAATGTGGATCATAGTCAATACTCAGGAGCATATTAAATCTTTGAGGTATAAAATACATATCTGTTTACCACTAACACTACAAGTGATTTTTAGTTCACTGTTACTCATACAATAAATATAAGGTGGTTTATGAGGCGACAAAGTATGATGACTAATTTTTGGTGTAGGCAATAGAAAACCTGGATTCTAGGTTTGCCACTAGTAACAGAGGTCACTGTTGGGATGTCAATTAGTTCCTCAGGGTCTTAGTTAACTGAAAATGAATGACCTCCAAGTTTACTTCAAAAGTCCTATGATCAAAAAAAAAAAAAAAAAGTCCTATGATCCAGGGTGTCTGGGTGTCTCGGAGGATTAAGTATCTGACTCTTGATTTCAGCTCAGGTCATGATCTCAGGTGTGTGAGATCAAACCCTGCATCAGGCTCCACATTGGGCATGGAGCCTGCTTGGGATTCTCTACCTCTCCCTCTGCCCTCTTCTCCCACTCTCTCTCTCTCCTTCCTTAAAAAAAAAAAAAAAAACAATCCTGTGATTCTATTAGAATGGCACTATTATATTTAAATTGCATGTCCATAATAGAGTTTCTTACTTTGCATAGGTAATAGTCAAATCCATTAGAAATGTATATCTAATTGTGTCCATTGTAGGGACTATGATATCTTGAATCTTGACATGTTTTTCTCCTAAATTAGTACTTTTAATTAATTCATTCCAATGGAGCCAGCGACCTCTGTTTTTCAACTAAAAGAGAACATAAGTTTTAAAATATAACCATGCACTTGATACCTGAAAGGCTCTTTAACACACTGATGTCATGTTTGCTTTTAAAAACTTAGCTTATCATCATAATAAAACCTTTTGTGGGAATAATTAATCTAAAATAATGTATATAACATTTTATAGTCATGAAGTAGATTAAAAAGCACCCATGAATCCACCACCCAATTTAAAAAAACACATTTTTCTTTGGATTAACTATCCTCCTAGTTCAGTGCTATAGCTGGCATCAAAGAATTTTCTTATTTTCTGGCAAATTGTACAAACACATGGTGGTAATTTTGTAAGTCTGGGTGAATGTTACTTTAGTAATTCGTATTCCTAATTTTTTTAAGTTGTGGCTTTCATTTCTATCAAAGTTATATATGCAAATATTTTAAGTCAAAACTTTTACAAAGGTTGAGAAAAACAGTAGTTTCCCACTTTTGTTTCCTCTTCTCCAGCAACCACTATACCTTTACCCCTTAAGCTGGACATTTGGAATTCACCGCCAACTCAGAGAATATGCTTGTGTTATCATTTCTTGATTTTTTTTTTTAGTTTTAGAGATTATTTTGTTGACTTCCCACTATGACTAATGAAGATGAAACTCTGTCTCAGGTCATATTCTGAAAATTCTGTATTTAGCATGGTGCTGGGAATAATTTCTACACTGGTAGTCAGGAGAGCTGGATTCAGGTCCTGATTTTGCTAGCAACTTGCCCTTCTAGGCTTGCCTCTTTATCTGCAAGTCCTGAGATCTAGGGAAAGCTATACTTAAGACTCTCTGCAGATCTTAGGTCTCTGTGAAGTAAAGTTTGCACGAATCTGAATGATTATTCAGATGCTTGCTGTTTAAAAGAATCGTTTTGTACATTTTTTTTAAAGTGGAGAAAATAGATTTAATTTAAATCTGAAACTGTAAAATAGCCTTAAAGAAAGTTTATCTGCACCATCCACAAGCTAAAGGAAGAGAAACAAAAGAGAAGGAACAAAACTGCGAACCATAGGGCTCAAGACAACGCTAGGATGGGAACTTAGAGCTGCCAGCTGCTCCAACACTTTGTGTTTTATAGTTTATCATAACTAGCATTTCATACCATACCTCATACACGTAGTCATAGACCAGACCTTTTTCATCAAATTGGCATTCCCATTTACCAACAGACTCAGGCACTGGGTTGTTTTCATCTCTTCCCAGGATGACTGCCCGTAGGAAAGCATCAAAAACGATCCGACCGTCTGTATCACAACTTCCTCCAATGGACCAAATCAAAGAAAATATAAAGGTAGCCTGTTGGTTAAAAAAAAAAAAAAAAACAGTTTAATTTAAACGAATGATTTAAAAGAAATTTTTAACAAATTCACTAAAATTTAACATATGAAGGAGGCCTGGCTCACATATTTGGAAAAGGCCAAATCTACAGAGATACTGGAGTGGAGCATATCAAAATCGCAGGGAACAATATTTCTCAGGCACTATCTATCTAAATTTAAAATGCCCATATACCAGGGTGCCTGGGTGGCTCAGTTGGCTGAGCATCTGACTCAATCTCAGCTCAGGTTTTGATCTCAGGGTTGTGAGTTCAAGCCATGTGTTGGGCTCCATGCTGGGTGTGGAGTCTACTAAAAAAATAAAAATAACATGCCCGTATCAAATGATCTAGGAATTCCTCTTTTAGGAGTTTACCCCCTTTAAAAAAAAGATTTATTTATTTATTTATTCATGAGAGACATAAAGAGAAAGAGGCAGAGACAGAGGCAGAGACATAGGCAGAGGGAGAAGCAGGCTCCTCACAGGGAGCCCCATGGGGAACTCCATCCTGGTATTCCAGGATCACGCCCTAAGCTGAAGGCAGATGGGCTCAACCACTGAGCCACCCAGGCGTCCCATATCTTACTTTCTTTAAAATGTTTTTTTTTTCTTTTAAGTCAGAATACTAGGTCAGGGTGACTTTGATGCCTTCAGCTATTCTTTTGGTGCTCACCAAAAAACAGCTCTGGATCATATAGTCTTCCTTAACATAATTATCATTTCCAGAGGCACATTTTATGCTGTAAATTAAAATCTCATTAAGTGTAAAGCCTACCATAATCCAAATACGAATATGCTTGCTTGTAGGATCATTTTCTAGCACATTACAGAGTAGTACTTCAAAGAGGCGTGTGAGAGATACAACCACATTGCTATCACTTGTTGGAATCAGTTCCTGCAAAGTGGAAAGAGTAAGATACTTTACTTTCACCTTATTTGGAGAATAAAAAAAAAATTTCATCTAAAAACTCTCACACTAGTCAGAATGGCTAGTATCAAAAAAATAAAAAATGACAAGTGTTGGTGAGGAAAAGGAAACCCTCGTGCACTGTTGGTGAGAACACAAACTGGTGCAACCACTCTGGAAAACAGTACAGAGGCTCCTGAAAATATTAAAAATAGATGTACCAGACAATCCACTAATTCCACTTCTGGGCATTTACCCCAAGAAAATGAATTCAAAAATATATAAGCACACACACACTATATATATATATATATATATATATATATATATATATATATATATATTGCAGCATTATTCACAATAGACAAGATATGCAAGCAACCCAAGTGTCCATCAATAGATGAATGAAGAAGTGTGGTATATATACAATGGAATGTTACTCAGCTATAAATATAAATTTAAAAACAATGAGATCTTGCTCAACAACAACATGGATAGACCGACAGGGTATTACACTAAGTGGAATAAGTTAGAAAATAAGTTAATTGAATGAATTTGTATTTTGGAATCCTCATTCTGGTAGAAGGATGTAGAATGCACTAGAACAGCTCTACTAAGTTGATTCAGGTATGAAATTATAAAGGTCAGAACTGTGGCTACCATAAGAGGGAGTGGTCAGAAGAACCTGAATGGAAAGGAGAGGAGAGGAGAGGAGAGGGGAGGAGAGAGGAGAGGAGAGGAGAGGAGAGGAGAGGAGAGGAGAGGAGAGGAGAGGACAGATAAAAGTTAGCAAGAAAGATCAATAAATCCTGGGGACTAAGTAGATGTGGAAAATATGGGAATAAATTATGAAAAGAAAATCCATCACTCATCAGAAAGATGAAGCCTATTTTTTATTATTTGCAACATATAGTATTAGAATTTTAAAATTGAAAAACTGAAAAATGACTTTTATTTTTTCTATGAAGACATTGTATAGAATTTTCATAAAGTAGAATTCACTTTTTTCTTATGTGCAGAACATTTTTCCTATCTCTAAAGTAATATTTTAGGATGAAGAAAATATACTGAATACGTTTTGCCTTCCCAATATCAATATTTTTATTTATATGTAAGTTACTAATGTGTATGAGTGTGTGTGTGTGTGTGTGTGTGTGTGTGCATGTGTGTGTTTCTACATGTGTAGCACGTTGAATGGTGGTCCCCAAAAGGAGAGGCCCATGTCATATCCCAGAACTCACGAATGTGATCCTAAATGGAAAAAAGGTATTGGAAGATGCAGTTAAGGATCTCAAGATGAGGAGATCATTCTGAAATATCTGACCCTAAATCCTTTTAAGGGTCATATGGTGAAGAGACAGAGTAGAAGCCAGGTGAACTTGAAGAGATTAGAGTTATGGGGATAATTATGAACTATCACATGCAAACAAACTGGATAACTTGGAAGGAATTTATCTAGGAATAGATAACTTGGAAGGAATTTATCTAGGAAAATGTACAATCTACCAAGACTGAAGTAAGAAGAAATAGAAAGCTGGAACAGATCAATAATAAAGAGATGAAATAGTAATCAAAAACTTCCTAGAGTCCAGATGACTTCACAACCAAATTTTACCAAACATTCAAAGAAGAATTAATACCACTCTTTTTTAAACTCTTCCAAAAAATAGAAGTGGAGGAAATACTTCTAAGCTTACTTTTTGAAGCTAGAATCACCTTGATAACAAAGTCAGACAAAGGAATCACAAGAAAATTATAAGCCAAAATCTCTGAGTAATATAGATGCAGAAATCTTCAATAAAATACTAGCAAACTGGGGCAACCCTGGTGGCTCAGTGGTTTAGCGCCACCTTTAACCCAAGGCATGATCCTGGAGACCGGGGATCGAGTCCCACCTTGGACTCCCTGCATGGAGCCTGCTTTTCCCTCTGTGTCTCTGCCTCTCTCTCTGTCTCTCATGAATAAATAAATAAAATCTTTAAAAAAAAATACTAGCAAACTGAATTCAACACACTATAAAGATTACATGTCATAACCAAAAGGTATTTATGCCTGAGAGGCAAGGGATATACAAATTAAGCAATGTGATATATCACATTAACAAAATGAAAGACAAAAATCACATGATCATCTCAATAAATTAAGAAAAAGTATTTGATGTTGGAGAGGATGTGGAGACAGGGGAACCCTCCTGCACTGTTGGTGGGAATGTGAACTGGTGCAGCCACTCTGGAAAACTGTGTGGAGGTTCCTCAAAGAGTTAAAAATAGATCGGCCCTACGACCCAGCAATTGCACTGCTGGGGATTTACCCCAAAGATACAGATGCAATGAAACGCTGGGACACCTGCACCCCGATGTTTCTAGCAGCAATGTCCACAATAGCCAAACTGTGGAAGGAGCCTCGGTGTCCATCGAAAGATGAATGGATAAAGAAGATGTGGTCTCTGTATACAATGGAATATTACTCAGCCATTAGAAATGACAAATACCCACCATTTGCTTCGACATGGATGGAACTGGAGGGTATTATGCTGAGTGAAATAAGTCAATTGGAGAAGTCATTCATTTTGGGAATATAAAAAATAGTGAAAGGGAATAAAGGGGATAGGAGAAAAATGAGTGGGAAATATCAGAAAGGGAGACAAAACATGAGAGACTCCTAACTCTGGAAAACGAACAGAGTGGTAGGAGGGGAGGGGGCGGGGGTGGGGGTGACTGGGTGACAGGCACTGAGGGGGGCACTTGAGGGAATGAACACTGGGTGTTATTGTATATGTTGGCAAATTGAACACCAATAAAAAATAAATTTTAAAAAAACTGCTAAAAAAAGAAAAGAAAAGAAAAGAAAAGAAAAGAAAAGAAAAAAGAAAAAGTATTTGACAAAGTTCAACCTCCATTTGTGATTAAAAACTCTCCACAAAATAAAGGGAAATCTCTGCAATAAGATAGAGGACATTTATGAAAAGCCCACAACTAAAATCATAATCCCTGGGGTAAAACTGAAAGCTCTTCCTCTAAGATTTGGTATGAGGCAAGAATGCACACTCTCACCAATCCTTTTCAACAAGAAGTACTAACTAAAGCAATCAGACAAGAAATAAAAGGCATCCAAATCAGAAAAGAAGCAAAATGATTTCTAACTCTAGATAACATGATCCTATATGTAGAAAACCCTAAAGACTCCATGCAAAAAAAAAAAAAAAAAACAAAAACAAAAAACAAAAAACCTTTTAGAACAAATTCAGTAAAGTTACAAGATACAAAACCAACATACAAAAGTCAATTGCATTTGTTTACACCAACAATGATCTATCTGAAAAGTAAATCAAGAAAACAATCCCATTTATTATAGCATCAAAAAGAATAAAATACTTAGGAATAAATTTAACCAGGAACGTGAAAGATCTGTACATTGAAAACTGTAAAATATTAATGAAAGAAATTGAAGAAGACCCAAATAAATGGGAAAACATTCTGTGCTCATGGATTGGAAAAATTAGCATTGTTAAAATGTCCATAATACCTAAAGTGATCTACAGATTCAAAGCAATCCCTACCAAAATTACAATAGCATTTTTGGCAAAAATTTAAAATTCTAAAAATTTGTGTGGAACTACAAAAGATTCCAAATAACCAAAATAATCTTAAGAAAGAACAGAGCTGAAAATATCACACATCCTGATTTCAAATTATATTACAAAGCTCCAGTAATCAAGTAATCAAAACAGTGTGATGCTGGCATAAAAACAGACATATAAACCAATGGAACTGAATAGAAAATCCAAAATAAACCCAAACATAAAGTCAACTGATCTTCCTTTAGGGCAACAAGAATACACAATGCGGGAAGGGGCATGCCTGGGTGGTTCAATCCATTGAGCATCCAACTCTTGGTTTCTGCTCAAGTCATGATCTTATGGGTCATGAGGCAACCTATAAATTTAGGGAAAATACGTGCAAACCATGTATCCGATAAGGTGTTAGCATTCAAATTTATAAGAAACTAACACAGTGTAATAGCAAAAAAAACAAACATTCCAATTTAAAAATGGGCAAAGGACCTGAACAGACACTTTTTCTAAAGAAGATATACAAATGGCTAATAGGTATATAGGAAGGCACTCAACATCACTAATCACCAGAGAAATGCAAATCAAAACCAGATATCACCTCACACCTGTTAGGATGGACTATAAAGATGAGGTGATAAGTCTTGGTGAGGATGTGGAAAAGAGAGAACCCTTGTGCACTGTTGGTGTGAATATAAATTGGTACAGCCACTGTGGAAAACAGTATGGAGTATCTTCAAAAAAGTAATAATAGAACTACTATGTGATCCAGCAATCCCTTTTTAAGACATGAAATCAATACCTCAAAGATATATGTTCATTGCACTCCCATGTGCAATGGAACTCCCATGTTCATTACAGAATTATTCCCAATAACCAAGATATGGACACAAATTGTTTATTGATGGAAAAATGGATAAAGAAATATCATATAGGGCAACCGTGGTGGCTCAGCGGTTTAGCGTCACCTTCAACCCAGGGTGTGATCCTGGAGTCCCGGGATCAAGTCCCACGTCAGGCTCCCTGCATGGAGCCTGCTTGTCCCTCTGCCTGTGTCTCTGCCTCTCTCTCTCTCTCTCTCTCTCTCTCTCATTATCTCTCTCTCTCTCTCTCTCTCTCTCTCTTACTCTACTGAATAAATAAAATCTTTTTTAAAAAAAGAAATATAATATATATATACCTATAATGGAATATTATTCAGACTTAAAAGAGAAATCCTGCTACTTGCAACAACATGGATGAACTTTAAGATATTATGATAAGTGGAAAGTCAGACACAGAAAGGAAAAAATTGCATGTCACTTATATGCAGAATCTGAAAGTTGAATGTATAGAACCAGAGTAAAATGGTGGTCACTGGGCCTTGGGAAGTGGGGTAATGGGGATACATTGGGCAAAGGGTGCAAAGTTGCGCTTAGATTTAAAATTATAAATTATTTTTAAAAATTTTGAAAGATTTTTATTTATTTATTCATGAGAGACACAGAGAGAGAGAGGCAGAGACACAGGCAGAGGGAGAAGCAGGCTCCATGCAGGGATCCCGACGTGGGACTTCATCCCGGGTCTCCAAGGATCACTCCCTGGGCCAAAGGCGGCACCAAACCACTGAGCCACCTGGGCTGCTCTATAAATTATTAAAAATTTTTAAATGAAACCCTGAGAGAGACACACACACCTGAGTACAAATATAACCATTGAAATCTGAATAAGATCAGTAGATAGTATTAATGTCAATATCCTTGTTGTGATACAATGTAGCCTTGCAAAATGTTACCACTGGGGGAAACTGGGTGAAGTGTGCATGGCACTGATTATTTCTTACAAGTGCATGTGAACTACTGATTGTCACAATGAACATCCCATTTTAAAAAGTGAATACCAAATGTCTAAGAAGAAACTGATTTTAGTTGTTTATCCTACTACTGTGACTTTAGACTTAGGTCAAGTTGAATGGAAACTAAAAAAAACTTGAACAGATAAGAGAATTACAGTGTTACCTTGCAGTTTTTCCTACGAAGCTGTAAAGTGGGCTCTATTAACCAGTCAACAAGTCCTCTCAGAAGAGCCTGATGATCTGGTTCCTGAAGAGGTTCTCTCAGGGAATTCAACCACGAGGATACAAGTGGTTCCCATCCTAACTGCGAGGGTTCCAAATAAATCATGCCACAGCGGCTTACAGTGGCTGGCTAGAGAAAAAAGACATTTTATTTTTCAAAGTTGTCCTTATGCCAGTGGCACCTGGCAGTTATTAACTACTTCTTTGAATGACATATAAGGCCTTTCATGATGAAGCTCCTGTCTTCCTCTACAGCTTCAAATACATTAGATGAAATGTTTGCTATCATAGATCCCCAGACATGTCATGGCTCCAGGTCTTTGCATATCATCTTGTCATGATTTGGAATGCCCAGGCCCAGCTAATCTCCCTAGAGAAGTATTAACCCTCAAAACCAGATAAAACACTCAAACATTTTCCATAGTCCTCCTCTACCCATTCCCCTCTTGGGCACTCACTCCCTCCATATTCTTAAAGTACTCACACATAGCAGTACAGTGGGACTATTTATAAGCTTCTTATCCTCCCTAAATACACTGGGTCTTATTCATCTTATCCTGCTGCCTGACTTGTCTTCTGACACATAATAAAAAATACCTACTGACCAAATGAATACAAAAACTATTGTTATATTAAAATATCAACTTACTGAGGCCTGGGAAAGGTCCATTGCTTCAAAGATGAGACTCATTTGAGGGGACATCTGAATGATTTCTCCACTCATAAGGCAAAGCTAAAGGCAATTATTTTTCATATGTTTATTTTTTTAAAAAGCAAACTTCTCAGGTAAAAATGTATTCTATGTATAAGATAATATATATCCTGCTGTGATATAATGTAGGAAATATTAAAACAGAAGCCAGAAAATTGTAATTCAAGGTCTAGCTCTGTCAATTACTTACTAGGTAAGCAAATACATAATATCTCTGAGACCCAGTCTCTTCATCTATAAATAGGGATAATTTCTCCCCCATCAAGTTAAGCAGGAGGAGAAATACATGACATACTGCAAAAATCCTAGACAAATTTCAGTTCTATTAATAAAATCACATGAAATACTTCTGACTTTATAAAGTTATCAGAAGACCTCTTTATTAATATGAAAGAGAGAAGTTGAAAATAGATAATAGCATGGACATTCAGGTACCCATCTCTTGGATTTAACCAATGTCAACATTTTGCCACATTTGCTTCATTTTTTAAAACAGTATTTTAAAGAACATTATGCATACCATGGCAGGATACCATGCATATGGTATTATGCATTATGCATACCATGGCATTTCACGTCCAAATAGGTCAATATTCATCCCTTAAAAGTAAGGAGTATTCTATATAACCTCAATGACATTATCACAGCTTAACACAACCAAAAACTCCTTAGTATCATGTAATTCTCAGCCAGTACTCAAATTTCCTCAGTTGTATTAGAAATGTCTTTTCAACTGATTCTTCAAAACAAGTCAATCAAGGCCTATGCATTATATTTGCTATGCCCTCTTGATTGCTTTCAATCTAAAATATTCCTCTTCAATCAAATATGAAAACACCTAAATTTATCAACTGCTTCCCTTGTGCCAAATTTCTTTCTTATCCTTTATTATTAAAGTCATTTTGGCTTCTTAATCTCCTTGGCTTCTATCTTTGGAATTATCATTTGCTTTCAATAATTTTAATAATTAATACTATTGATATTCCAAGTTAATTTCATTAGTAAGTCTTCCTCTTCATTTATTTTTCAGTTTCTTCTCTACAACCATCACTGTAGCCCCAGCTTTGCCCCTATCTAGTTATATGGCAACCAGGCAGTATTTAGCATTCCTGGACTTGTTTCTTATCTGTAAAAAAAATGAATGGTCTAGAGCTTGATTGTCCAGTGTGCTAGCCAGCAGTCATATGTGGCTATTTATATTTAATTTTAACTAACTAAATCTAATTAATTTAACTATTTAAACAATTTAATCTTAAGTAGTTAAAATTAAAAGTCAGTTCTTCAATTGCACCAAGCCCTGTTTTTCAAAAGATTTTAAGTAATCTCTACACCCAGCATGAGGCCTGACCTCACATGCTCAAGAGATCAAGAGTCACATGCTCTACTGACTGAGCCAGCCAAGGAACCCTGTACTAAGCCATATTTCAAATGCTCAGTAGCCAGCTACACATGACTAGTAGCTACCTTCTTAGACAATGCAAATATTTCTATCATTGCAGAAAGTTCTATTGGACAGTGCTGGTCTAGAATACTTTTCATTTTCTACCAGATTATTTCAGCAAACATCGTCCTATTTGCTTCAAATTTGAGATGTGGAATCAGTTTTCTCCTTACTCCCCCATCATGTTTCCCAAATACTCTACTCCACCCTCTCTACCCCTTGCTTCTTTGACAAACATGCTTGCTCTTCTCACTTACCAGCACCCAAGCAACGCCATCGTTGATACTTGATTCAGTTTCTTCCTCTCTACTATAACTCCGGCCTGACCCAGTGTCCATGAGGAAGAGCATCACAACATGGCAGCCCCTTAGTTCTTTGATTATCTTGTCTTCATTTACTTTTCTAAGGCATTCTAGTCATCCACTTTATATACCTTGGGACCATCTCTCCTGGAACACTACACAATTCTGAAATACTAAATTCAAGCATGCCAGTCTCTGCCTGAAGCCTCCTATTCATCCAGTGCTCTTACCCACTGACTCCTACTACACTTGTTCTTCATTTTCATATCTCTGCTGTTTTCATTTCCCTCATTATTAAGCAGCTTCCATTCTACCATCTAGCACTTTCAGTACTCTCATATCAATATCTTTAAAGTCCTTCTGTACTTCCAGCCTGGCAACATCGTCTATACTCACATCCAAGCTGCTTAGACTGGTAGGGAAAATCTCACAAAGGTGGACCTTGGCACTATGACTAATCCTCAGATATGCTTCTCTGCTTTCATAGGCAGCTCTCTTCCTCATTTTCCATAATAGGTAACTTAAATCTCCTTTTGTCCTCCAATGCAAAGAACCAGGGTCTACCAGTTCACTAAATAAATAAATAATCAATCAATCAATCAATCAAAAGGATTTGCCTTCAAATTTCCACATCAAATCCATGTTTACTTGTATCTAGACCTATCCATTCCTGCTTCCCTTTCATCCAATATGAGACAATCCTCCTACCTGGCTCTGAACCAGACCCTTATTAGCCTTTCTCTTATGAATCAATACTACTTCTTAGCTCAGTGAATATAACAGAAAAAAGGAATATGAATAAATGATCAACTACCCATGACAACATGCTGGCATATTTGTTTGAATGCTAATTAATTTGCTTATTTAGTAGTGTAGTTATTTCATGTAAGTATGAAAATAAATTATGATATATTCATATAAGTTACTAATACAGACATAAAAAGAATAAATAAAATGGAACTACAACAACATGAATATCACAGAAACCATGCTGACCACAAGAAGGAAAACACTAAGGAGTATGATTCCATATTCATGAAATTCAATAACCAGCAAATTAATTTATCACAGTAGAAGTCAGAGTAGTGATTGCCCCTGCGGGAAAGTGTACTGATTCAGAAAGAACATGAGTGAGCCATGTAAGTGCAAGAAATTTTATTCATTTTTATTTAAATGATGGTTATGTGAAGGCACATATAGGTTTTAAAAAGGGCAGAACCTAAACTTAGTCACACAGTACAGTTTATATGTTATCTCTCAATTACAAACAATACTGAGAGGATTTCCATTTTCTAGTTCTTCTGTGTATCTCACAGTGCTTGTATGTATTCAATGGTTTCAAAAAGGAATGAACCCTTTTTATTTCCTCCTAAAATATCGAAGTTCTGTAAGAAACCCTAAAACTAGAAACACTTCACAACTTAACGTCTATTACATTATTATGCCCTCCTGCTAACACAATGGTTTTAATACACTTTTATTCTACAAAAATAAATTAAGCAAAGGATTTACTACAGTATAGTTTTCATTGAAAAGATAATTTATAAACTTATTAAGCTTGCTGCATCCTTTACTGTAAATATATAATCCTAGTCAATCAACTGTTGAATACATAATATTGCTTAAGCATGTCTGCATCTATTTTGCTTTTTTTTAAAACCGTGGCCCCCCAAAAAAACCCATTTTACATTAAATCTACCATATTAACTTTTTTCTAAGTTTATATAGTTCAGTAGTGTTTGGTATATTCATATCGTGCTTCAGTTTTGCTTTTAATCATTATGAGTTACCTTTTTATTATCATCCAATACTGTGTTCATGCTCTCTATCCACAAAGTGTCAATGGGACCATCAAATACAACCCATTTCCGGTCCGGTGTTTCTGATAAGGCAAATTCCCTAAAAGCATTGGCCACAATACCATCAGTCCACTAGGGAAAAAAAGAGTTGGAAAGCTTCCTTTATAAAACTATAAAGTGATCATATTAAGAATATCTCAAATTTCTTGGTTTAATGTGCATTGTCAATAAGAGAATATTTATACTATAAATTACCTCATGAGACACTGGATCAAATTGTCCAAAAAGTTGGCCCATAGTAATGGATTTGGGGTTTACAGTCCTATAAATGACCTTTTCTTCCTCTCCATAGCCACGTTCATTCATAAGAGTTAGGGTATCAGCCAGCACATGTAGAACTTTTGTCTTACCAGAGAAAGGCTCTCCTACTAACATGAAACTATTAAGGAAAAGAATAATATAAGAAGATTCTAAAAAATAATGGTAAATTATTTGCCTGTATACTGGTGTATAAAATACTAGTATTTATAATTTTTGAAGTTCTATGAATTTTTCTCAGACTTGAGAATACATTTAACTTCTGAACTGGTTAATCTCTAAAATTCACTAATTAATACCACTATCTACAAAAGAGAATATAATAAAAAAATCTCCAAATAAAAATGAAAATGTAACTGTACACTCTTAAGATTGAAAAAAAATGTCTCGCAGCCTCCTAAGGAGAGGAGTAAAAAAGGTTCCCCTTCCTCAATTTATTTGCTATAGTAATTGTTAGTGCTCTTCGCCAATACTTCTGAATCTCCCCTCTCCCATCACACAGTAAAATTCCTTGCCCTCTTTTGGAAATTGTGACTAATGAGCAATAAGAGGGTGTTACTTCCTAACAGGGGACAGATCACTGCCAGTGATGGAGCTTTCAGAGCTCTCTTCTTACAGAGCTTCTCCCTCCAGCACAGCAGTGACCCATAATATTAAGATTTTGGCTGCTCCAACAGCCTGGAACCCTGAGTAATTATGATGAGTAGATCTTTCCTGTTAACCTAAAATGGACACAGTATGAATGAGAAATAAGCATTTGTTTTTTTAAGTCACTAAGATTTGGGTCTTAGTGACTGATCATTTCTAAAGAATAACCTAAGCCCATCCTTACTGACAGAAACTGGTTCCTAGAAGGGCAAAGTATTATACCCATAATAAAAAAGACTTAAGGGGAGCCTGGATGGCTCAGTTGGTTAAGCATCTGCCTTTGGCTCAGGTCATGATCCTGGCATCCCAGGATTGAGGCCCATGTTGGGCTTCCCGGTCAGTGGTGGGTTTGCTTCTCCTTTTGCCCCTCCCTCTATTCCTTCTCTCTCACTCTCTCTTCCTCAAATAAATAAATAAAATCTTTTTAAAAACTTAAAAAATAAAAAGAAATATGTGGCATTGGCTTAGAGACCAGGTTGTGGATGGCAAATTAACTGTTATTAGAGATAAAAGATCAGCAATTAATGTTATACAATGATAAAACACTTGGTAAATTTGTTCGTAAGATAACTTGGGAAACAGATAATATATCTAATGAAATTTTCATTTTAGGAAAAAGGATAATAAATAGAATATCATTATTATATAATTCCAGCTGATGGCTACATTTAACAAAGAACTATTGGAAAGAAACAAGCCCGGGGGGGGGGGGGGGGTGGCGGGGAGAGAAAAGGCCAGTTTGCAAGTTGGAATAAAAGAGAATAGAGGAAGTCCAGAAATTCAGGAATCTACAACCAACTTATTCTCATCCCCAGTTAGTAAAAGATAAACTGAGAAAACCTTCAAAAAACAAATATCTACTCAGCCTGGCACCAAGGATAATATTAAGGGGTAGGGCCATTGTATCACTATTAAAATCTATGAAAGGTTAATATGGTTCCCAGTAATCATTTCAGGAGGATAAAATCATTTCAGGAGGTAAAATAGATTAAGCTTGTGGCCTTCTCAATTAAGTTTGACAGGCTCAAGGATACTGCAAGGAAATTTATAAAGGTATGACTTTATAAGGAGTATGCTCGTCTACCGGCATATAGAGCTGCTTGGAATCAAACAAATAAGAAGCTTACCAAGTTTTTGAGGGAGTTTACTGACAAACTATGAGCCTAGGCTAAAACACATGTGTATGTTCGAGACTTAAAAATGATCCTTGCAGGGGAACCTGGGTGGCTCAATTGGTTAAGCATCTGCCTTCGTCTAAGGTTCTGATCCCAGGGTCCTGGGATCGAGCCCCACATTGGGCTCCCTGCTCAGCGGGGATTCTGCTTTTCCCTCTCCCTCTGCTCCTTTCTCTCACTCGTGCTTTTTCTCTTAAATAAATAAGAAAAATTTTACAAAAATGATCCTTGCATATTGGATGCATGAGGGTTGATTTTACTAGTTTCTCTATTTTTGTATATGTTTGAAAATTCATATCATAGTAAGTTTTGTGTTGTTTAAAATCCTGCCTTTAAAAAAAAATCATGACCTTTGAGACCCCAACTTTCTATAGGCAGGAAGCAGGCTGAAGACAGTTCTCAGCTCCCAGGAACAAATTCTCTATTATCCACCTCACATGTGACAGGGAAGGAAATGAAGATGGATAGACCTCTCAAGAAAGTTGAACCAGTATCCATGGAAAATAGTTAACTAGAAAGCCCCTGCAAAATCATGCAGAAGTGGATCCAAGTTTTATGGGGTTTAAAGTTTCTACAGTCAGTGGAGTAGGAAAAAATTATATATATTACTATGGATACAGAATGTCCATAGCCTCTTTAATGATACCCTTATCTAATAAATTATGTATATCAAATGATGATGACTCCTTGGAAAGGTCCCTACAAGTGAGAGGTCCTGAGGTTTAAACTATCAGTTTAACAGTCAATTTATTGCTGGAACTGGGGTTCCCCAAGTGGGTTTCAGAATTGCTACCAATCAGTGTTGGCTGTGTCTCCAGTTCTTCAATTTCTGGATAGTAATGCTTGCTCCAATAGCCTGTTCTAGTAAGCCCACTATTATAATTAAAACTAGGTGTGTGGAGGGCAGATAACTTGTTTTTCTAGTCTGTAGGTCTTTCGATTAAGAGGAACAACTGCCAAATCTGATGCAGAAACTAACATATATCACCTAGAGATCCTGAACCTTAAGTATAGTTTGTTGATTGACTAGAACTTTTAAGTTGTCTTCCTGGGAAAGAAGGGTTTGTGCATGAAGGAGAACAAATAACGAATCTGATGACCAAAAGGGCAAACTGTGCTCGTCGCTAGTGCTACATCACTGAATGAGCACGCCTTACCAGTCCTTGTTGGATGGGTAGCATGAGAGAGAAATAAACCTTTGTTTTAAGTTACTAGAATGGAAATTAGGGGATGGAGCTTGTCGTTCTCTAGCCTACCTAGCATACAAAATTTATTGAATCCTTTGGTTCACAAATTTTGTTTTAATAGTTTGACTTGAAAAAAGCATCTAGCAAAGGCAGACAATGATAATCTATAATCTTACCCATGTCTCACAATCATCATTTCATATGTTTGAATCATTTTTTCAAGAAAAAATTTAACTGGCTGAACATTATGTACTTTGCAGGCTTCATGAGCACATTCTAAAAATTCCTAAAATAAAAGAAAAATGGAATGCATTTTTATAAAATGGTATTATAAATCACTTCATACATATCATAGACTTTACATTTTGAAAATAAAAATTGCATCTTCATATACTGATAAAATACTTGATAAAGTTTTTCTTAAAAGCTTAATTTTTTTAACTAAAGGAAAAACAAAAAGAATTCAATTACTTTATTTATTTATGTATTTATTTATTTATTTTTAAAGATTTTATCCATTTATTCATGAAAGACACAGAGAGAGAGAGGCAGAGACACAGGCAGAGGGAGAAGCAGGCTCCATGCAGGGAGCCCGATGTGGGACTCGATCCCGGGTCTCCAGGATTTAGATTTATGTTGTTTCCAAAATGATAAAATTCAAACTTAAGGTAAATTGTAATAAGTCAAGGGTGTATATTTTAACCTGTGGAGTGACACTGAGGTGCTAAAATTCCAAAAGAGAAGATTAATGGAGTAACAAACGCTATCTGAAACCCAAAAGGAGTCAGTAAAGAAAAAAAAAAAAAAAAGGAATATTGAACATATTAAAAAGCAATATGACATAGCAGTTTTTTTCTATGGCGCTGACTCCCCTTCGTTTATCTGTATGTACACTGAGCCACTTGGCCACGCACCTCACAGCACTAACTCCTAGTAGTTTTTTTCAAACCGGAAGCTTTGGATCCATGGATTTATTGCTCTATTCATGGGAGTAAAAGAATTCTATGACAATGTTAAAATTTTTGTGTTTTCATTCTGATTTTTAAAAATCATATTAGCATACTCTGAATCATCTTGATAATTACCTGTGGTATAATATAAAAATACATATGGTTTATTCCCAGTCTCTAGCATAGAGCCCCCTGTAACCCTTAAAATTTCCTGAGTGATAGAAGTATGTCTTTGTTGTTCTTAATGAACCCTTGTCAATCAAACCCAAGTTTATGTTGATGAGTTGACTTAGGTGGGTACCTTAGATAGCCTTGGGATGGGGCCAGTCACAGGAAAGACCCAGGGATTAGGAGGTTGGAATTTTCAGCCCTACTTACTAGCCTTTGGTGAATGCATGGGGTGGGAGGGAATGAGAAGGGAGGAAAAGAACAGAAGACTGCACTCTGTAAAAACACCTGAACAACAAGGTTCAGAGAGCTCCTCAAAATGCAGGGAGGATGACATACACCCTGAAGCATACTGCCACCCACCCATACCTACCTGACCCTACACATCTATTCCATTTGGTTCTTCCCAAAGTGTATCCTTTGTGTCTTTTTTTTTTTTTTTAAGTAGGATCCACACCCAACTTGGGTCTTAAACTCACAACCCTGAGATCAAGAGTCCATATAATCCATTACTGAGCCAGCCAGGTGCCACTTCCCCCTACCACCAAATTTCATCCTTTATAATAAACCAGTAAACTGGGGATCCCTGGGTGGCTCAGCAGTTTAGCCCCTCCCTTCAGCCCAGGGCATGATTCTGGAGTCCAGGGATCAAGTCCCGCCATGGGCTCCCTGCGTGGAGCCTGCTTCTCTCCTCTGCCTATGTCTCTGCCTCTCTCTCTCTGCCTCTCTCTCTCTCTCTCTCTCATGAATAAATAAATAAAATCTTTAAAAAATAAGCCAGTAAACATAAACCGTGTTCCTGAGTTCTGTGGCTAGTCTAATGAATTATCAAAGCTGGGCAGGAAAATTGTGGAAAACCCAGTCAGAAACATAGGTGGCCCAGGGATCCCTGGGTGGCACAGCGGTTTAGCGCCTGCCTTTGGCCCAGGGCGAGATCCTGGAGACCCGGGATCGAATCCCACGTCGGGCTCCCGGTGCATGGAGCCTGCTTCTCCCTCTGCCTATGTCTCTGCCTCTGTGTGTGTGTGTGTGACTATCATAAATAAATAAAAATTTAAAAAAATAAAGAAAGAAGCATAGGTGGCCCAGGACTTGAGACTGTCTGAAGTGAGGGCAAGTCTTGTGAAGTCTGACACTAACTACCTGGAGTCAGTGTCAGAATTGAATTGTTGAACATCCCCTTGGTGTCAAATCCTCAATAGATACCACCTCACATCTGTTAAAATGGCTAAAATCAAAACACAAGAAACAAGTTTTGGCAAGATGTGGAGAAAAAGGAAGCTTCTTGCACTGTTGGTGGGAATGCAAACTGGTGTAGCTACTCTGAAAAACAGTTCCTCAAAAAGTTAAAAAATAGAACCACCCTATACAATCCAGCAATTTCACTATTGGGCATTTACCCAAATAATACAAAACCACTAATTCAAAGGGATACATGCACCCCTATGTTTATAACACCACTATCTATAATAGCCAAATTATGGAAGCAACCCAAGAATCCATTGATAGATGAATAAAGAAGAAGTGGTGTATATATATATATATATACAATGGAATGTTATTCAGCCATAAAAAGGAAGGAAATTCTGCCTTTTGCAATGACCTGGATGGAGCTAGAGAGTATAATGCTAAATGAAATAAGTCAGTCAGAGAAACACAGATACCATATGATTTCACTCATACATGGAATTTAAGAAACAAAACAAATGAGCAAAGGGAAAAGGAGAGAGGAAAAAAAAAAAAAAAAAAACAAGAAACAGACTCTTAACTATAAAGAACAAACAGATGGTTAGTTACCAGAGTGGTGGACAGATAGGTGAAATAGGTGATGGGGATTAAAGAGTACACTTATCGTGATGAGCATGGAGTAGTATATAGAATTGATGAATCACTGTATTGTATATCTGAAACTAATATAATAGTGTATGTTAACTATCCTGAAATTAAATTAAAAACTTAATTAAATTTTTTATCTTGATTTTACATTAAATAACAGCTATAAACAGAAGACACTTACTATGTGTATACATATGTATATATGTACATTTTAACATCTATAATTTAGATGAAATTGAAAATGCACATGGTTTGTTTCCTTTAAAAATGGTCAGCATATTACTTAAATATGAGAAATTTTTATGTTAACTACAGAATGTTTTGCCACTTTTCTTTTTTTACCTGCTAAAAGTATACAACAGAATCATAGTACACATTGTAGTATTATAAATCACAAAAGTACTCATTCTCTTAGAAAAAGCATTATCTTTAATCTGAATCTTGTATCATATGACAGAAGATACTAAACTTTGCTCATTCTCATTAATGAAAGGGGTTTATCCTCCCAATAGAATAATTTCACTCATTTAAAATGACTGAGTCATCAGATAAATTTATTTGCAGAATAAGTCATTTTCACAGGCTTACTTACATGATAGTCAGCTTCAGGAAGTTTAATACCAGGAAACAGGTCACTAGTTATTCCATTAAATAAGGGTATATCATGTGATAGAAACTTTGGTTCATTTACATCTTTAATTGATCGAAGAAGCTAAAATCATCCAAAGAGTGCAACATAAGTTAGTTGCCCATATTCCTCACCCTCCCCACCACCAGAAGTCAAAGTTCCTTTCACATTGTTCTGTAGAATCCCCATATTAAATAATGCTAAAAGGTCCTTGGATGCATATAAATTATAATGAATAACATAACCCTGCAAACTATTACTTCAACCACACATAAAAAGTTTCAAAGCCAACAATTCTCTTATTTGCCTATTTATAGCTCCTCATCAACTTTCCTAAAATAAATAAGTAAATAAATCTCATACTGAAGCTTTCACAACATATATATTTAATGCTTACCAGCATATCTTCATTTTCATGGGGAAATTTCAGTTTTAGGTTTCCAGCGGCCACTAAAACTGCTTTTACTGCTCGCATGCCATAGTCATAATGAAACTGTGACGAGAGCTGCTCTGAGCAAAGCCTGTAGGTCATCACTATCTTCACGGACAGAGGTTTTGCATTCAAAAATCCATAGGAATAGAGGGAGATTTCTGCTATGAGCGCATAGTTTGGAACCATCATAGCTACTGTTCTAAAAAGAACCTGAAATATATAATGAATGAAATATATTATTTATATCAAGGAAACCATTCTTCAAGAGCTGAGCACAAGCATCCCAACAGAATGTGGTGAGATTCAAGTTTATTCCCCCAACGCAGCATCTTTTCATTAATTCTGTGATTTTTTTGCCAGCAGTACTGTATTGGTTTTGTGTATTTTAATATGTGTTAGACACCTAAAAAAGTTTTTAGAGTTTTACCTTATAGGTAATGGCAAAGGTAAAAGGGAGATTTACAAACGCATGTGAGAAAATTATGAGTGGATTGCGCTGCTGCTATGTTTGGTTAAATTGACTCTTACAAAATATTACCTTCAGATTGTCTGGCAGTTCAGAGCGTCCTGCATAGCCAGGATTCATGGTAATAGCTACAAAACAGTTTGGATTGAGCTTCAGTTCTGTTCCTTCGAAAACAAACGCTTCTAGTTTCTGCTGAATGGCTCTCTGGATGCAAAGGATCTGCTGAGCTACCACCGACAACACTTCCAACTCAATCCTGTTGAATTCATCAAAGCAAGCCCAAGCACCGGAAGAAGCCAATCCTTTAAAAAACTAAAAACAAGGGAAAAAAGGAGTCGAGTTTTCTTATAAAGAGGCATCATTTGTGAAACAAATATTTAATCCTTTAAGTCAAACCTAAAAATGAAGCCCAATAAACCCCCAAATATAAAAATGATATCTTTACCCCTAAAACTGAGGTTCAAATAATGCATAAACATTCAAATAATGCTTAAATGTGAGTTTCCTTCAGTTTATCCAGTTGACCTAGCTATAAGTTTGCAACATTTAATATGCAAGTTTACCTTTCCCATTGCTAGGTAATCTAGCCCATCTGAACAGTTGAATACCACACATTGGACAGCAAGAGCTTTAGCCAAGTCCTTGGTGGTTTCAGTTTTGCCTGTGCCTGCTGGCCCTTCTGGAGCTCCTCCAAGGTTTAAATAGAAGGCACCTATCTGAAAAGAAAAATACATATGAAAAGAAATTCATGCTTAGCTTGGGGGGGGGGGACCTATAATAGACAATTGCTGACAAAATGGATTTAGTCTTTTTTTTTTTTTTTTTTTTTTTTTATGATAGTCACAGAGAGAGAAAGAGAGAGAGGCAGAGACACAGGCAGAGGGAGAAGCAGGCTCCATGCACCGGGAGCCCGATGTGGGACTCAATCCCGGGTCCCCAGGATCGCGCCCTGGGCCAAAGGCAGGCGCCAAACCGCTGCACCACCCAGGATCCCTGGATTTAGTCTTATTTGTAGCTTCAAAGAGGCAGTAATATAATTCTGTTAACTTTTAGCATGCATTTTTCTAGCTACCCAAGGAAAAAGCAGCTCTACAAAAAATAAAAATGTATCAGAATCTCCTTATATTATAATACCTCATGGATATCCCATTCGCCTTTATTTATTTATTTTTAATTTTTTTTTATTTATTTATGATAGTCACAGAGAGAGAGAGAGAGAGAGAGGCAGAGACACAGGCAGAGGGAGAAGCAGGCTCCATGCACCGGGAGCCCGACGTGGGATTCGATTCCGGGTCTCCAGGATCACGCCCTGGGCCAAAGGCAGGCGCCAAACCACTGCGCCACCCAGGGATCCCTCCATTCGCCTTTAAAAACAAAAGGAATCTAGCCTTGAGACATTAACACTGGGTCAGAAAGGTTTGATTAGAGATGGTTGTGGAGACAGTTGTAGAGATCATTAATGGCAATCTCCATGGCTTGCTGCCAAAAGCCAACCCGTGCAAATGAGTATTTTAAGTGGGGGCCCATCAGTTGGAAAAGAAACAGAGGACCTCTTATGCAACTTTGTCCACAATTCACCCTGGCTATTGCACTCCACCCATAGTATGTTCTCCATTTTCTCCATCCTACAACACTGTTCTGTACTTCTCTTATCAATATGATCACTTTCTACATTGCATTAAAGTTAATTTTGTACATTTGGGTTTTTTTCCTCACAATTAGTCTTTAAAGCTGCTTAAGAGCAAAGTCAGCAGTTTCTGAATTCTTCCTGAGTCCCCAAAAGGACTAGAACAGTGGCTGGAAGCACACAAATTACAGTCAACTCCAACTGTGGAGTTTATTTCAAGAAAACTAGTATAAGGGTTAAGTATGAAACTTAACTCCTTTTAGAAAAAAATAGAGTTAAGACCAAAGTTGTACATATGGTACAGTAAGGCATACCTGGGAACTCTCCGTACTCTCTGCTTAATTTTGCTGTGAACCTATAAAACTGCTCTTTAAAAAAAGTCTATTTTTATAAAATAATTTAATAAAATTAAAATAAAAATTTTGATTAATAAATCATATTTTCACATTTACTAAAACGGCTTATTAAATAAAGGCAGTATCAATATTTTAACCATTTTAAGGTTATACTAAATGCTTTATACTATTAATACCCATTAACTTGATTGCTGGAAACCTCAGGTTCTCTCCCTTCTTTACAATTTCAAGAAAATGCTTGCAAATGGATTCCCTTTATTATGGATAATAGAAATTTTTTCAATATCTAGTGTTTTATACAAGTGTTAATGAGATTCTTATCTTACAACTCAAAGCTGTGAGCTTCCACAAGTACTGACAGCTTCTGACTTCTCTGAGGTCCCAGGGAGGAGACAGAAGCTTGAGATTCATTTACACAATAAATATTTAGGGACTGTGTACTTGTTCACCCCTAGACTAGAGAACAAGACAGACATGGTCCCAGCCCTCTGGTAGCTTCCTGAAAAAGTAGAAAGGTTTGATGAAACATTTTATCCTATCAGCAAGATGGCAGAAGAGTAGAGGTCCTCAACTCATCTGGCCCCACAAACTTAACCAGACAACTTTCAAAACATCCTGAACACCTACGAATTCGACCTGAGATTTAGAGAACAGCTGGAACGCTACAGAGAGAAGGGTTTTCACTTCTAACAAGGTAGGAAGGTGAAAAAATAAAATAAAAAAAGAATAAAGTGGGTAAGGGGAACCGTGACTAGCAGGGTTAAAATGGAGCAGCAAAAGCCTCCGGGGCAGGAAAGCCCAGCCCTGGAGAAGTGGGAACATTAAAAATCCAAGCCCGAGTTTTCCCTGATGAAAAAGTGCTTAGCAGGGAAATTAGGCAGAATCTCAGGAGGGACTGTGAAGCCTTAAGATTCCTGGAGTCGGGGATCCCTGGATGGCTCAGCGGTTTACCGCGCCTGCCTTCGGCCCAGGGCATAATCCTGGAGTCCCCGGGTCGAGTCCCACGTCAGGCTCCCTGCATGGAGCCTGCTTCTCCCTCTGCCTATGTCTCTGCCTGTGTGTGTGTGTGTGTGTGTGTGTGTGTGTGTGTGTGTGTGTGTGTGTCGCTCATGAATAAATAAATAAAAATCTTAAAACAAAACAAACAAAAAAGTTTCCTGGAGTCACTATAAGAGGAGGGGTGCCCAGGGGAAAGCTCACCACAAACCACGGTCCGACATCAGTAAAGGGTTGGAGTGCCGCAGCCCTCGGGGCATTTTGGAGAAGCCAGGAGGTTTGGCGGGCTGGCTCTGGAGCTGCGTTTACTCTAGAGGCTGGCAAGGGACGGAGGTGGCTTTACTCCATTCTCTTCAGGAGAGGCGGTCCCCAGGAGCACGGGCCAGCGGCACAGGGCCCCAGATCCCAAGATGCCCAAGTGGACAAAGCTGGCAAGGCTTCACTCCCCCTGAGACAGGCGGAAGCAGGGAGGGCACAGGAAAGCAAGAACTCTCTTACTGCTGGGTGCCCACAAGCTGTGCAGATCAGTGCACCGGTGCTTGCCCCCAGGAGCATCGAGGCCAGTGCGGACTGAGAGACTGCTTAGTTACTTGCAGGGAGCTCAACTCCAGCGCTAGAAATCTGGCCACCACCATTTTTTTCCCCTCTGTTTCACCTCTGCCTGGGAAAGGCAGGGCTTCTAAGGAACAAAGGCCTCATAGGATAAACAGCTCATACTAAGCCTAGGACCTGATAAGGGGCGGGCATCTCCACTCAGGCACAGACACCTGAGAATCAGCACAGCAGACCCCTCCCCAGAAGAACTGCTGGAAGTACAAGGGAAAAGCAAGTTTACTGAACAAGCAGCACTGGAAACCTCCAGGACTGAGGGAAAATAGTACATAGAACTAGAGGGTCCTTTTTTTTCTTTCTTTCTTTCTTTCTTTCTTTCTTTCTTTCTTTCTTTCTTCTTTCTTTCTTTCTTTTTCTTTCTTTCTTTTCCATTACAACTCGTTTTTATATCAGACTAAAAATTTCCAATATTTTTTCTATTTTCCCACCTTAACTACAGTATTTTACAACTCTTGATTTTTAAGTTTTTTCCTTTTTGACTTTCATATTTCTACAATTACATGTCTTAAATATATTTTTCACTTCTGGATTCCCTTCAACATATTCAATTTAATTTTGGTAGATATACGAGATATGGGTATTTGTTTTTTGTTTTTGTTTTTTCTGCCTCATTTTATTTTACAGTGGTGGAAGTTAGTACCTTCTAAAACACGACCAACATACACCCAGAACCAAGTGGAACACCATGTTGGTTCATTCTGTGAGATTATATTCTCTCTTCTTTCCCATTCTGCCCCCCTCTTTTATCTTGTTTATGTTTTTGTGGTCAATGTTGGACCTTTGTATAAGTATTGCTGGTTTATATAAATTTGGAATTGAGCATCTTCTAACATACAGAACAAAATACACTCTGAACCAAGAGGATCACCCTCTAGACCCATCAGGTAGATCACATTCTCTCTCCACTACCACTTCCTCACCACCACCATACCTCCCTTCTTTTTTCTCTTTTCTTTACTTTTTTTCTTTTTATTTTGTCTTCTTTGTTTTTGATTTTTGACTTTTTATTTTTACTACTTTGTTTTAAAATTTGTTTTTCACTTTAGTGATCCTTTTATTTTGTTCTGTTCTTTTTCCTTTATTTTCTGGTCTCTGACCCTTCAGAATCATCTAGGGTGTATTTTACTTAGGTCGTGATTGATAGTTTTGGTTTAGCCCTCTCATACAGCCGCTCTGCACTGGACAAATGACTAGAAGGAAGAATTCACCACAAAAGAAAGAACCGGAAACAATATTCTCTGCCACAGAGTTATAGAATTTGGATTTCAGTATGATGTCAGAAATTCAATTCATAAGTCCAATATAAAACTACTGGTGGCTCTGGAAAAAAGCATAAAGGATCCTAGAGACTTCGTTTCCTGCAGAATTCAGATATAATCAGGCTGAAATTAAAAATAGGTTAAATGAGATACAATCCAAACTGGATGTTCTAACTGCTAGGGTTAATGAGGTGGAAGAGACAGTGAGTGACATAGAAGACAAGTTGATGGTAAGGAAGGAAGCTGAGGAAAAAAGAGAAAAACAATTAAGAGTCCATGAGGCTCTTACAGATACAACCATTCAAAATCCTTGGGATACAGCAAAAGCAGTCCTAATAGGGAAATACAATATAAGCCTCCCTTGAAAAATTGAAAAAAAAAAACAACTCAAATACACAAGCTAACGTCACATGTAAAGGAACTGGAGAAAAAACAGCAAGTAAAACCTACAATAGGCAGAAGAAGGGATATGATAAAGATTCAAGCAGAATTCAATGAAATAGAGACCAGAAGAGCTGTAGAACCAGGAGTTGGTTCTTTGAAAGAATTAATAAGATAGATAAACCCCTAGCCAGCCTTATTAAAAAGAAAAAAGACTCAAATTAATAAAATCATGAATAAAAAAGGAAGGATCACAACCAATACCAAGGAAATACAAACAATTTTAAAAATGTATTATGAGCAGCTATATGCCAACAAATTAGGCAATCTAGAAGAAATGGATGCATTTCTGGAAAACCACAAATTACCAAAACTGGAACTGGAATAAATAGAAAACCTTAATAGGCCAATAACCAGGGAGGAAATTGAAGCAGTCACCAGAAACCTCCCAAGACACAAAAGTCCAGGGCCAGATCGCTTCCAGGGGAATTCTATCAAATATTTAAAGAAGAAATAATACCTATTCTACTAAAGCTGTTTCAAAGGATAGAAAGGGAGGGAATACTTCCAAACTCATTTTATGAGGCCGGCATTACCTTGATTCCAAAACCAAAGACCCCACCAAAAAGGAGAATTATAGACCAATATCCCGGATGAACATGGATGCAAAAATTCTTCCCAAGATAACCAACAGGATCCAACAGTAGATTAAGAGGATTATTCACCATGACCAAGTGGGATTTATCCCTGGGATGCAAGCTGGTTCAACACTCATAAAACAATCAACATGATAGATCACATCAATAAGAGAAAAGGCAAGAACCATATGATCCTCTCAATAGATGCAGAGAAACCATTTACAAAATACAGCATCCATTCATGATCAAAACTCTTCAGAGTGTAGGGATAGAGGGAGCATTCCTCAGCATCTTAAAAGCTATTTATGAAAAGCCCACAGTGAACATCATTTTCAATGGGGAAAAACTGAGAGACTTTCCCCTAAGATCAGAAACATGACAGGGATGTCCACTATCACCACTGTTATTCAACATAGTACTAGAAGTCCTAGCCTCAGCAATCAGACAACAAAAAGAAATAAAAGGCATTCAAATTGGCAAAGAAGTCAAACTCTCCCACTTCACAGATGACATGATACTGTATGTAGAAAACCCAAAAGACTCCATCCCAAGATTGCTAGAACTCATACAGCAATTCAGCAATGTGGCAGGATACAAAATCAATGCACAGAAATCAGTGGCATTTCTATACGCTAACAATGAGACTGAAGAAAGATAAATTAAGAAATCAATCCCATTTACAATTGCATCCAAAAGCATAAGATACTGAGGAATAAACCTAACCAAAGAGGTAAAGGATCTATACCCTAAAAACTATAGAACACTTCTGAAAGAAATTGAAGAAGACACAGAGAGATGGAAAAACATTCCATGCTCATGGATTGGAAGAATAAATATTATGAAAATGTCTATGCTATCCAGGGCAATTTACACATTCAATGCAATCCCTATCAAAGTACCATGAACTTCCTTCACAGAGTTGGAACAAATAATCTTAAGATTTGTATGGAATCAGAAAAGACCCCGAATAGCCAGAGGAATATTGAGAAAGAAAACCAATGCCAGGGGTATCACAATGCCAGATTTCAAGCCTGTGTTACAAACCTGTGATCATCAAGACAGTATGGTACTGGCACAAAAACAGACACATAGATCAATGGAACAGAATAGAGAACCCAGAAATGGGCACTCAACTCTATGGTCAACTAATATTCGACAAAGGAAGAAAGACTATCCACTGGAAGAAAGACAGTCTCTTCAATAAATGGTGCTGGGAAAATTGGACAGCCACATGCAGAAGAAAGAAACTAGACCAGTGTCTTACATCACACACAAAGATAAACTCAAAATGGAGGAAAGATCTAAATGTGAGACAAGAATCCATCAAAATCCTAGAGGAGAACACAGGCAACACCCTTTTTGAACTTAGTCATAGTAACTTCTTGCAAGATACATCTATAAAGGCAAGGGAAACAAAAGCAAAAATGAACTATTTGGACTTGATCAAGATAAAAATCTTTTGCACAGCAAAAGTAATACTCAATAAAACTAAAAGACAACCTACAGATGGGAGAAGATATTTGCAAATGACATATCAGATAAAGAGCTAGTATCCAAGATCTATAAAGAACTTATTAAACCCAACACCCAAGAAACAAAAAATCCAATCATGAAATGGGCAGAAGACATGAACAGAAATTTCACCAAAGAAGACATAGACATGGCCAACAAGCACATGAGAAAATGCTCTGCATCACTTGCCATCAGGGAACTACAAATCAAAACCACAATGAAATACCACCTCACACCAGTGAGAATGGTGAAAATTAACAAGACAGGAATCAACAAGTGTTGGAGAGGATGTGGAGAAAGGGGTACCCTTATGCACTGTGGGTAGGAATGTAAACTGGTGCAGCCACTCTGAAAAACAGTGTGGAGGTTCCTCAAAAAAATAGAGCTACCCTATGACCCAGCAATTACACTACTGGGGATTTACCCCAAAGATACAGATGTAGTGAAACACCAGGACACCTGTACCCCAATGTTTATAGCAGCAATGTCCACAATAGTCAAACTGTGGAAGGAAAAAAAAAACTGTGGAAGGAGCCTCGGTGTCCATTGAAAGATGAATGGATAAAGAAGATGTGGTCTATATATACAATGGAATATTACTCAGCCATCAGAAAGGACAAATACCCACCATTTTCTTGGACCTGCATGGAACTGGAGGGTATTATGCTGAGTGAAATAAGTCAGTCAGAGAAGGACAATCATCATATGGTTTCACTCATATATGGAATATAAGAAATAGTGAAAGGGATTACAAGGGAAAGGAGGGGAACTGAGTAGAAAAAGTTAGAGAGGGAGACAAACCATGAGAGACTCCTAACTCTGGGAAACAAAGGGCTGCAGAAGGGGAGGGGTTGGGGGGTTGGGATAACTGGATGACAGGCACTGAGGAGGGCAATTGATGGGATGAGCACTGTGTGTTATACTATATGTTTGCAAATCAAACTTAAATAAAAACAAATGTTAAGGGCAGCCCCAGTGGCACAGTGGTTTAGCGCCGCCTGTAGCCCAGGGTGTGATCCTGGAGACCTGGGATTGAGTCCCCCGTGGGGCTCCCTGCATAGAGCCTGCCTCTGTCTCTCTGTGTGTCTCTCATGAATAAATAAATAAAATCTTTTTTAAAAATGTTAAAAAAAAGAAAGAAATATTTTATCCTAGATATACTGACACCCTTCATTGGCCATTGTATCCAACCCCAATTGCTGTATCAGCTACAAATAGCGTACAACTGTCTTCTCCTGAGAATTGCCCCAGAATAATAGGTGCTACCTTATCCACGAACACCTGAGAGCTTACTCACGCCTGTTACCTTTAAAACTATCAGTTAGTTTACCAGCAAGAATGGATTTGTTCAAGAATAGCAGACAATTTCAATTCAGAACATACAAGCTTCTACAGAACCATGGGTAAGCCTAGAGAATGAAGGATAGGAAGGCTCTTTTATAGAGGAAAGGGAGCAATGGGAAGGGTCATTATAAACAAGTAATCCATTAGAAGAAACTGGGAGTTCCTTTTTTTTTTTTTTTTTTTTCCAGGAAACTGGGAGTTCCAAGTGCAGTAGCTTCTTATTGGCTGAGTTGAGACAGTCTCTCATTGGCTGGGCTCTTTCCGGAGAAGAAGAAAGTCCTTATTCCAGGCTAGGAAGTCCTGTACATGTTTCTTCCTGTCAGGAATGATAGTACTTCTCTTCCTGTTGGCTTTGCATGATGGGTGGTAGTAGGGCTTGAGAGCTTCTCCTTCTAGCCTCCCAGCTCCATTTTAGTGAAGTTTCCCTTTCTTAATTTTCGTGCCCTAGCCCCAGGGGTGACTGATAACCAATGACCATAAAGGGATATGAAAGCCAGGCTCTGGGATCCCTGGGTGGCTCAGCGGTTTAGCACCTGCCTTCAGCCCAGGGCATGATCCTGAAATCCCAAGATTGAGTCCCACATCAGGCTCCCTGCATGGAGCCTGCTTCTCCTTCTGCCTGTGTCTCTGCCTCTGTGTGTGTGTGTGTGTGTGTGTGTGTGTCATGAATAAATAAATAAAAATCTTAAAAAAAAAAAAAAAGCCAGGCTCCTTTGCCTTAAAGTAGGATACCCCCATGATGCCATTCATCAGAGCCATGAGATTAGGCTAAGGCTATACTTCTGTTGAAACTGCATTGTTAGTTAGCTTTCCCCCCTATTCTCCTCACTCTACAGGTTTTTATTGAGAGCATTCCCTAGTAAATCATTTGCCCTAGAACCCCCATTTCATCTCTGCTTCTAGAGAACTCAATGAACCTTAATTTTACTTACTTAGCACAGGTAGATTGGTATTTCTTGATGGTTCTCCTCAATTCTCAGGTAAGGTTACCAGGTTTAGCAAATTAAAATACAGAATGCCCAGTTAAGTTTGAATTTCAGATAGACAATGAATAATTTATTGGTATAACTAATTTACCTGAGAGTCCTGTATTTTATCAGGCAACATTATTCCCAGGTAGTTTTTGCTGTTGTTGTTTATAGTCATAGCTTTATCTTCCATAGCTTCTCAACACACAGACCTTAGCACCACTCCCTGCATTTCAGCTCTTTTCCTCCGTTTCAACAGAAATAACTTGGTGTTCTAAGGCCCAGATGGACTTCATTTGTCTTCCTGTCATGTCTCCCAGAACTCCACTGCAAAAACTGATACCATTTCCTGCAGCTCCAGTCTTCTGTTTAAATCTCAAATACCTTCTTTTTTAATTATCCACAATAGAAATGACTCATGATTTTCAAGAATTAGAATCCAAACACTCTTGTATTCTACAGAAGCACCCAGAAGTAAATATTTATTACTATAATTTCATATAAAGGGATCTAGGGACTAGGAAGGAATAGCTCAAATCAACCATTACAGGTAAGAGAATAAAATGAGGATAGCCATGTTAAATTTGGATAAGAAAATATGACAATAAACCAAAAAGTAGTTTCTAATGTATGAATTAAAATAATTTAAATGCATACCAATGTTCTGTAACACCTGTCCGTTAGAGGAGTAATGACAAGTCGAGGTGAGTTACCAAGATATTCATAAGCATATTTCACATTGCAATTAATGATATGAACTCGAGCATTGTCATATTCCCAATAATATCGAAGCTGAGCAAGCCACTGGAAATCTGTGTCATGTGAGACACCTAGAAAGAATAAAATAAAACAAGACATATAATCTTGAATGAAATGGAAAAATCTTTGAAAAATAGGTATTCTATCAACTTTTATAACAGCAAATATTAAAATAATTTGTTTTCCAATTTAGAGAAAAATCATGTAAAATAAATTCTGTAGAGAGAGAAAAAGATGTCTGTATAAATCTCTGTTTCTAGAAGCTATTGATATTTTATCTTTAACATTAAAGAGTCACATACCTATATCAATCATGTCCATGACCACATCTCTAGCATGGACATCAATTGTAACCAAAGCCCCCAGAGTGATCCTGGTCTGCTTCGACAATTTTCCCCTTACCAGCTCTACAATATCATTTAGCTGATTCTGAAGTTCGTTATAGTACTTCTTTAATGCCTACAAAATAAAAAAGCAATTAAACTAATGATATATAGTATCTAAAACATATATTTTATATACTCTTTTACAAAACAATTCTGACTTCATAATATATCTCAATATAGAGATGAATTATAAAACAGAATGAGTTTGTCTAACCTTCATAAAATGCCAAGAACAAGTTTTCAGCAAATTGTATAATTTTAACGCTAGATGTACAAACTGGTGGGAAGACTGCCTTTATGAAGAATAGATAAGCTAACTAAGAAACATCACAGTAGAAATGAATTTTGTGTAAAAAAAAAATGCTTTAGGGCACCTCGGTGGCTAATCGGTTAAATGTTGGACTCTTGATTTCAGCTCAGGTCATCATCTTATGGTCATGAAATCAAGCCCTGCGTGGAGTTTGTGCTGGGTATGAAGCCTGCTTAAGATTCTCCCTCTCTCTCTGCCCCTCCCCTGTGTGCATTCTCGCTACATAATAAATAAATAAATAAATAAATAAATAAATAAATAAATAAATAATGCTTTACCTCTGTCCCACCACTTATAACTTCCTGTGTCTCAGAAGTCCAGAACATTTGAGAAACACAAAGTACAACTTGGCCAGGCCATTCTCGAACCCAATCTTTTCTTATGGATTCCGGATAAGCCTGAATAATTAAAAAGCATTTTTACCTTTACAATATTATGGAAGGAATAAAAAGCTAAATGTCTAAAAATAGGGAAGTGCAATATTTGCTAGATTCATAGGCTAGAATATCACATAGTCATGAAAACTTTCAGATGACTATTTGAAAGAAAACTTGTTATAAATTATATTTTAAAATGTTTTTGTTTATTCATAAAAGAGTGGAATGATGAACGCTAACATGTTAACAGGGAAAGCTCAAGATGGCAGAGGAGTAAGGGACCTTGTTTCATCTGGTCCCTTGAATTTAGCTAGATAACTATCAAATCATTTTGAACACCCGTGAATTCAACCTGAGATTAAGATAATAATTACTGGAACTCTACAAGTAGAAAAGCAACCACTTTCTGTAAGGCAGGAGGTGAAAAAAAGTGAATCTGAAGCGATATATAAGAAATTAAGTGACAAGGGAAGGGAGCCTCCATAAGCCAGCTGCAGGCAAGTTTTATAGCCCTGGAGTACAAGATCAGAACCCTTAGAAATCTGCTCCAGTGAGAGACATCCCTGCATGAAAGGTGCTCAGGTGGTGAACCCAGGTAGAGTCTTAGTTGGGGCACTGTAGTCTCAGGATCCCCAGAGTCACAGAAAGTACAAGGGTGCCTGGGCCAGTAGAGTTCTCAAGCATTGGAGCAGGAAAACTGGTTACCATCAATTCTATTTGCAATAAACCAAGAGCCAGGGTTGGTTGGTTGACCACTCTCCATGAAGGTAGGAACTTGAGGACCCTCCTCCCTTCCCCTGGAAGGAGTGGGTGCATGTGACAGTTCTCAATGCAGAGACCCTGTAAAGGACAGTAATGGGAAGACCCTCCACTTTCCCCCAAGAGGATTGGTATGGGCACACACTGTGGGATCTGCAGAGTTTGGCACACACAAAAGTGAAGACCACTTATCCCTGAAGGTTTACTGAAGAGAGAGGACTGACATCTTTTGGCTCTGGGGCTGGATATTGGATGTGGCCATTTTATTTTTCACCCTATAAAGAGGTACAGAAAGGCATCAGGGAACAACTAGAAAGAGCTTAGCTGAGCCCTGTCCCCTGGCATGGGGCAGTGCAATCCCACCCAGGCAGACACCTGTGAATCATTGCAGTAGACCCCTCCCCCAGTAGACCAGCTGGAAGAACAGGGGAATACTAAGTTTACAGATCTCACAGGACTGCAAAGCACCAGCTCTAAGGGAAAATAGTGCATAGAATTCGAGGGTTCTTTTCTCATGATTTGTTTATCTTTTAGTTTAAAATTTTCCATTTCTGTTTTCTTTTTCCCTTTTTCAACTAGTTTCTTGTTTTATCAACTCTGATTTTAAGTCTTTTTTTAACTTCCATTTTTTACATGTACATTTTATAGATATATTCTTTATTTTGGGCATCCTTTCACTCTATTCACATTTATTTTTGTATATATATAAGTTTTGCTTTCTTTTCAATTTTGGGCTTTAGTGTCTTCTAACACACAGACCAAAATACACTCAGGACCAAGTGGATCACTCTGTTTTGTCCACCCTGAGTTATATTCCACCACCACCCCCTTTTTAAGTTTCCCTTCTTTTCTTTCCTTTTTATTTTTCTCTTTCTTTTCTTTTTTGGCTTCTGACCTCTTTGGATTTGTATTTTGCTTGGGTTGTGGTTGATATTTTTCACTCGTTCATCTATTCTTCTCTAAGCACAATGACTAAAAGGAGGAGTTCACAACAAAGGAAAGAACCAGAGGTATATTCTCTGCAACAGACTTAATTGATATGGATATAAATGAGATGTCAGAGCTGTAATTCAGGATAGTAATTATAAAGTTAATAGCTGGAATTGAAAAAAGCATTAAAAACTAGAGAATTTCTTGGTGCAGAAATGAGACCTAATCAGGCAGAAATTTAAAATGCTCTAACTGAGACACAGTCTAAATTGGATGCTCTAACAGCTTGGTAAATGAGGCAGAAGGGAGAGTAAGTGACATAGAAGACAAGTTGATGAAAAGTTAAGGAAGCTGAGGAAGAGAGAAAAACAACTAATGGACCATGAAGGGAGGCTTTGAGAAATCAGTGACATTATAAAATTTAAAAGGTATTAGAATTATTGGGGCCTCTGAGGGAGAAGGAAGAAAGAGAGGGCCAGAAAGTATATTTAAACAAATCATAGCCAAGAACTCCCCTAATCTGGGGAAGGAAACAGGAACTCAAGTCCAATAGTAGAGAGGACCCAAAATCAATCAAAATAGATCAACACCCTGACAAATAAGTAAAGCTTGCAAATTTCAGAGATAAAGAGAAGATCCAAAGCAGGTCGAGACAAGAAGTTCTTAATCTACAGGGGTAGGAACATTAGACTGGCAGCAGACCTATCCACAGAGACCTGGCAGGCCAGAAAGGACAGACATGTTATATTCAGGGTACTAATTGAGAAAAACATGCATCCAAGAATATCTTATCCAGGAAAGCTGTCATTCAGAATGGAAGGAGAGGTAAAGAGCTTCCAGGACAGACAGAAACTGAAGGAATATGTGACCACTAAATAAGCCCTGCAAGAAATATTAAGGAAGATTCTGTAAGCAAAGAGAAAACAGAAGAATAACATAAACCAGAAAGGAACAGAGACAATCTACAGAAACAGGGATCTTATAGGTAATACCATGGCACTAAATTCATATATTTCAATAGTTACTTTGAAGGTAAATGGGCTCATGCCCCAACCAAAAGACACAGGGTATCAGATTGGATAAAAAAGCAAGACCCATCTATCTGCTGTCTACAAGAGACTCACTTTAGACTTAAAGACACCTCCAGACTGAAAATGAGGGGGTGGAGAACCATTTATCACACTAATGGACATCAAAAGAAAGCTGGGGTAGTAATCCTCATATCAGACAAATTCAATCTAAACCAAAGACTATAGTAAGAGATGAAGAGGGACACTATATCATACTTAAAGCATCTATCCAACAAGAAGATCTAACAATTATAAATATATGCTCCTAACATGGGAGCAGCCAATTATACCAACCAATTAATAACCAAATTAAAGAAACATATTGATAATAATACAATAATAGTAGAGGACTTCAACACCCCACTCACTGCAATGAACAGATCATCTGAGCAGAGGATCAACAAGGAAATAAGGGCTTTGAATGACATACTGGACCAGATGGACTTCACAGATATATACATAGCATTCGATCCTAAAACAACAGAATACACATTCTTCATGCATATGGAACATTCTCTAGAATAAATCACATACTGCACCACAAATCAGGTTTCAGCTGGTACCAAAAGATTGGTATTATTCCCTGTATATTTTCATACCACATAGCTTTGAAATATGAACTCAATCACAAGAGGAAATTTGGAAGGAACTCAAACACTTGGAGGTTAAAAAGCATCCTACTAAAGAAAGAATGAGTCATTCAGGAAATTAAAGAACTTTTTTAAATTTTTTTTTTAATTTTTATTTATTTATGATAGTCACAGAGAGAGAGAGAGGCGCAGAGACACAGGCAGAGGGAGAAGCAGGCTCCATGCACAGGGAGCCCTATGTGGGATTCGATCCCGGGTCTCCAGGATCGCGCCCTGGGCCAAAGGCAGGCGCCAAACCGCTGCGTCACCCAGGGATCCCTAAAGAACTTTTTTAAATCATGGAAACAAATGAAAACGAAAACACAACTGTTCAAAATGTTTGGGATGCACCAAAAGTGGTCCTAAGAGGGAAGTACATTGTAATACAAGCCTCTCTCAAAAAATTAGAAAAATCTCAAATATACACGCTAACCTTATAACTAAAAAAGCTGGGGATGCCTGGGTGGCTCAATAATTGAACATCTGCCCTGAGCTCAGGTCATGATCCTGGGGTCCCAGGATCAAGTCCTGCATCAGGCTCCCTGAATGAAGCCTGCTTGTCCCTCTGCCTATGTCTCTCCCTCTCTCTCTGTCTATCTCTCATGAATAAGTAAATAAAAATCTTTTTTAAAAAACTAAAAAAGCTGGAGAAAGAACAGCAAACAAAGCCTAAACCCAGCATGGGTAAAGAAATAATAAAGATCAGAGCATAAATCAATGAAACAGAAACCAGAAGAACAGTAGAACATATCAAGGAAATTAGAGGCTGGTTCTTTGAAAGAATTAATAAGATCAACAAACCCCTGGCCAAACTTATCAAAAAGAAGAGAAAGGACCCAAATAAATAAAATCATGAATGAAGAGAGATAATGACCAACACTGAAGAAACCAAAACAATTATAAGAACATATTATGAGAAACTATATGCCAACAAATTAGGCAATCTAGAAGAAATGGATGCACTCCTAGAGATATATAAATACCAATACTGAAACAGGAAGAAGTATAAAACCTGAACAGACCCATAACCAGCAAGGAAATTGAAGCAGTCACCAAAAATCTCCCTATAGCAAGAGTTCAGGGCCATATGGCTTCCCAGGGGAATTCTACCAAACATTTAAAGAAGAATTAATACCTATTCTTCTGAAGCTGTTTCAAAAAATAGAAATGGAAGGAAAACTTCCAAATTCATTCTGAGACCATCATTACCTTGATCCCCAAACCATTGTGGTGGCATCACAATGCCAGACTTTAACTTCTATTACAAAGCTATAATCATCAGGACAGTACAGTACCAGCTCAAAAACAGACACACAGATCAATGGAACAGAATAGAGAATCCAGAAATGGACCCTCAACATTATGGCCAACTAATCTTCAACAAAGAAGGAAAGACTATCCAATGGAAAAAAGTCTCTTCCACAAATGGTGTTGGGAATATTGGACAGCCACATGCAGAAGAATGGTACTGAACCATTTCCTCATACTATACACAAAAATAGACTCAAAATGGATGAAAGACCTAAATGTGAGACAGGAATCCATCAAAATCCTAGAGGAGAACAGAGGCAACAACCTCTGTGACCTCAGCCACAGCAACTTCTTGCTAGATGTGTCTCCAAAGGCAAGGGAAACAAAGGCAAAATGAAGTACTGGGACTTCAAGATAAAAATCTTCTGCACAGCAAAGGAAACAGTCGACAAAACCAAAAGACATCCAACAGAATGGGAGAAGATATCTGCAAATGTTTTATCAGATAAAGAGCTAGTATCCAAAATCTATAAAGAACTTATCAAACTCACCACCCAAAAAAACAAACAATCCAGTCAAGAAATGGGCAGGAGACATTCACAGACATTTCCCCAAAGAGGACATACAAATAGCCAGACACATGAAAAAAATGTTCCACATCACTTGGCATCAGGGAAACACAAATCAAAATCACAATGAGATACCACCTAACACCAGTCAGAATGGCTAAAATTAACAGGTCAGGAAATGACAGATGTTGGAGATGATGTGGAGAAGGGGGAACCATCATACATTGTTAATTGGAATGCAAGCTGGTACAGCCACTCTGAAAAACAGTATACAGATTCCTCAAAAGGTTGTAAATGTAGCTATGGGATGACCCAGTAACTGTACTACTAGATATTTACCCAAAGATACAAAGGTAGTGATCCAAAGGAACACCTGAACCCCAATGTTTATAGTAGCAATGTCCACAATAGCCAGACAATGGAAAGAGCACAGATGTCTATCAACTGATGAATGGATAAAGATGTGGTATATATACACAATGGAATACTACTGAGCCATTAAAAAAATATCTTGCCATTTGCAATGATATAGATGGAACTAGGCAGTATAATGGTATGGGAAATAAGTCAATCAGAAAGACAATTATCATATGATCTCACATGTGGAATTTAAGAAACAAAACAGAAGATCATACAGAAGAGAGGAAAAAATAAAACAACTCAAAATCAGAGAGGGAGACAAACCATAAGAGATTCTTAATCATAAAAAACAAACTAAGGGTCACTGGAGGGGAGGTGGGTTGGTGAGATAGGATGACTGGATGATGGACATAAAGGAGGGCACATGATATACTGAGCACTGGGTGTTATATAAGACTGATGACTCACTGACCTCTACCTCTGAAACCAATAATACATTATATGTTAATTAATTAAATTTAAATAAAATAATCTGCTTCAAGTGATAATAGTAGATTCAAATTATAAACTGAAAAAACTGCAGAACAAAATTTGAAGATGATGCTAATAAGAACTATATTTAATACAGTAACGTTTAGATACAATAATGTACATAAAGATATAAATATATTATTATTTAAATGCATTTTATTAGCAACATTTAGAAATAAAAACAAATGACAAGTTTCAAAGAAGGATAAGTTTCAAAGAATGTATGACCCATTGCTAGGCACATAGGAGGTAAATTTCTATACAAATTAAGGAAATACTTTCATGGATAATGTTAATTTTTTTCCTAGATGTTTTAGTTTGCTTGGGATCATAAATAGAAAAAGAAGAGAAAAAGTCAAGATTTATCTGCAGGAAACATTGAAGTTGAATAAAATGGCCACTGCAAGAAGATAAGCTTCACAGAAAGAAAGTTTCATGAAAGAAAAATGATACCTCACTCATGTGAAGTCAGTTGCTGGATTTTAAAAGGCTGCAATGAAAAAAATAAAAAATAAAAAAATAGAAGGCTGCAATGCCTTTTAAAATGTATTTTTAAAAAACTACATAACTGTTAATTTGTGGTCCTAAAGATAGAAATATACTGAATTTATTATTCAAGATTAGGTTAGCTGGATTTGCATAAGTAAGGTGCATGTAGTACTTCATTGTTACATTTCTTCCAAATAGCATATACCCTTTTAATGTATGTTCATCTCATTCTGAGTTTCTAAGTAATTGTTTAGGTATCAACAGCAGTAGATAACGCGTTTAACACCCCTAAGATTCTTTCTGATCTCAAGGGCTGTACACAAGATACTTTCTAAATTATGTATATTATTCTTTCTCATAACACCTTTTGTCTTTTGTAGCACTTAGTCACATATATTATTATCAATTCTTACTAGTATTATTATCTTAATAATATTAGAAACAAAGAGTTAAAAATGGTTTAAAATAGTAAGAACTGTAAATGTTAATTTACCAGCACACATTCAAAACCTCCCAAAAAGAAAGATTTACAGAATATAGAGTATACATTAAATCTTAGGAAAACACACCAGCCTGGCTGCTGCAATCACATCATGAATACTCCGAAGCATTAAGTCTTCCAATTGAATGAGCCACTTTTCCACAGCACCTCGCGCTGCAGATGTAGAAATAAGTGCAATCAGCTCCACTCGCTCCCCTTCAGAGCTATACATGGCCTTAATGTCCAAATTAGGAAGGAATTCCAATTTAGCAATGCCCTCGAAGCATTTTTTTAAATGAGGCTGAACTCTAAGTGGATCTTTGGTCTCTGACAAAATTTCTAACATTTCATCATTAGATAAGAAGAAAAAGCTAGAGAAAAACATGAAAATACAAGTGCCTTAGTTGTAATTCATTATGTATCAGAAAATGCTTTTAATTATAGTACAATTAATTATCCATCATACCGAGGGAAGAAAAGTCGTTTTTTTTCAAGATATGCATTAAGTCCTTTCATAATTTTGTCCAAAAGTTCATTGCAGTTCTGCAATTTTTCCAATAAACCTGTTAAAGAAGTAGCAGCAAGAACCTAAAAGATACACATTCACTCAGGTCAGCACTTATACACCAGATATAATTTTAAGTCCTAAACATTAGTCTATAGTAAATGTCAAAATGTTGAAATATCAAAAGGCTTAGGAAAATTGTTGTAAATCTTTTTGTAATGTAAAACTATTAAATTCAATAAACCAGAAATATTCTTATCCAAGAATGCAAGTTACAAATGAGAAGTTATAACTGTCATGTACATATTCATTTTTCCTATATTTTTTGAATGACGTGAGAAATGTCTGTTAGGTTGGCATGTGGTTTAATTTTTACATTTACAACTGTCAACTATAAACACTCTATAGTATGAACTGGTGAACTATATCCCATGGGCTAAATCCAATCTGCTGCTAGTGTCTTTCTTATTTTCCAGCTTTATAAGGTATAATTGACAAAAATTGTATATATTTAAGGTATACAACTTGAGGCTTTGATATACAAATACACTATGCCGCCAGTTTTTGTATAACCTGGAAATTAAGAACTATCTTTATACTTTCAAAAGGTTGAAAAAATTAAAAGAAAAATCATATTTCGTGGCACATGAAAATGTCACTGCCCAGAAAGTTTTATTGTAGCATAGACACATCTGTTCAGTTAAATACTGTCCCTGTCTGCTTTCTGCCTACTGCAATAGCAGAGTTGAGTAGTTGCAAAAAGATGCTATGTCTCACAAAATCTAAAATATTTACCACCTGTTCCTTTGCAAAAAAAAAAAAAAATGCTGACTTCTGATCTATAGGATATCGTGTTTCACAAAGGTTCTATGTGGAAGGTAAAATCCTTGGAACTCATATTTCAGCATACTATTGACTCCCAACAAGCCCAGCATGGCTAGCTTTTATCCAGCATTAAAAGAAATTGTTAAGTTAAACACCAGATAAAAAAAAGTGGATGTATATCCATGAACTATGTGTACTAAGTGTATGAAAAATACATAGGGGCAGCCCTGGTGGCTCACTGGTTTAGCGCCACCTTCAGCCCAGGACGTGATCCTGGAGACCCGGGATAGAGTCCCACGTTGGGCTCCCTGCATGGAGCCTTGCTTTTCCCTCTGCCTGTGTCTCTACCCTTCTCTGTGTGTGTGTGTCTCTCATGAAGAAATAAATAAATAAAATCTTGGAAAAAAAATACATAGTCTGTCTTTTAATATGAGAATCACACTCAACGAGGTGCTATAATACTAGGAGAGACCCATAGTGAGGCCAACTGAGAGAATGGCAGATTCTTTATTCCCATCGATCCCAAGTATATGGAGTCATTGAGTAGTATGTCAGATGAATCACCTATACTTCCTCTCTCTCTTTCTCTCTCTCCCCACTGCCCCTTCCACCTCCATCTTATTTTATTTTACAGTTTATTTTACCAGAGAAGAGTAGCAATGAGTGTATGTCACAGTCAAGTGAGTTAAATGTGAATTTGAGGCAGCTGCATTATGAGTTATAAGCAGTATATCATATGAATTGAAAAGTAAAATTATTTTAATGCTTTCTGCTTTCTTTGTTTAAGATTTTAATTATTTATTCACGAGAGACACAGAGAGAGAGTGAGGCAGAGACACAGGCAGAGGGAGAAGGAGGCTCCACGCAGAAAGCCTGAGGTGGGACTCGATCCGTGGACTCGGGAATCCTGCCCGGAGCCAAAGGCAGATGCTCAACTGCTGAGCCACCCAGGTGTCCTGCTTTCTGCTTTCTTATATTTTTCTGAACTTTCCAGTTTGTATACAATGAGCAGGTTTTGTTTTTGTAATCAGAAAAAAAAAAAAAGAACTATATGCTTTCTTTAACGGCCAAAGCTAACGGTTCCCTTTATTTGTAAGAAAGAAAACAAACATTTCACCTTTGGGTCTTTCACACAGAACTTCATGATATCTCTCCAATGTCTGTCTACTGTCTGAAACTGACGCCCTTCTTCTGGCATCTGTTGCATGATATCCTCAGAACAAAATATGGGCTCCAAGTATAGCCATTGAGCTTGTACTTTTAACCATTCATCAATCGTATTCTTGTATTCGAATCAAACGGTCTTCCCAGGCCTTAATGAAAAGCACACTGTACTAAATTCCAGTTATTAAAGAAAAACTATAAATTACAGTGAGGAATATTTATTTAAAATTTACTTATTTTTAAACCAACGCAAAACAGATCAAGGTCACTTATGGGTATCACATGAACTTAGAAAAACTCTAGGAAGTCCCACGTTTTCCTAAGTCATTGGAACTCACCATTGGAAATGACTGTAGTTATTTAGATCAATTTCCTAATCACTAGGGAACTATTCCAAGTCTAAAAAGCATCCATAAAATAAAATAAATAAAATAAAATAAAATAAAATAAAATAAAATAAAAAGCATCCAGAAATATCCTGCTATACAACAGTGGTTATCAACCTAGGGGCTGTTTTGCCCTTCACCCCAACAGATATTTGACAATGTCTGGAGACATTTTCATTTGTCACAACTGAGGGGTGAGGGTGCTACTAATATCACATGAGTAGAGGCCAGGATGCTGCTAAACTTCTTAACATGTACGAGACCGTCCTCATGACAAAGAATTATTGAGCCCAAAATGTCATTAGTACTGAGTTGAGAAATCCTGCTCTACATCAACACAACTTAAAGGTGGAGGGGGGACAAGCAAACAAGTCTCCTTATTCTCACAGCTCTCCTAGAATTGGAAAGATATTTCACTAGCTGATCATTATACAATCTCTTTGGTTCTTAAATATGTGGCCTAAATTCCTATGCATCAAGAAATTAGACCTCTTATTTTTATTGTTTTAAAATCTCTTAGAGCTTTTAGATTTGTCTTGTAAATTCTTCCTTGTTAGATAAGAAATTTCTACAAAAGACATAGTACCAGGAGAAGTAGACAAGCCTGATTCATGGGAAAATACGTAGCATTATGTTCTTTTCGAAGAATACCTGTCTTCTCCAAATATTGAGAGTCAAGGTCTTCTATGAAGCACTATTTATATTCAACATTTTTTAAAAAGATTTTATTTATTTATTCATGAGAGACACGGGGAGAGAGGCAGAGACACAGGCAGAGGGAGAAGCAAGCTCCATGCAGGGAGCCTGATGTGGAACTCAATCCCGGGATACCAGGATCACACCCTGAGCCACAGGCAGATGCTTAACCACTGAGCCACCCAGGCGTCCCTTATGTTCAAATTAGAACCAGACTACCTTGGTTTGAATTCAGTTCTATCAGTTATTAGCTGGGCAAATGTGGGTAAACTACCTATCTTCCTATGCCTTGGTTTCCTTATCTCTGAGTACAGATAACATTGCCGACCTTGAACATCTGTTATGGGGTTTAGATGGTTTAATAAATGTAAAGCCCCTAGAGCAGTATCTGGCACATAACTAGAAATCTGTAAATATCAAGGGAAGCATCCCATTTGTTGTCTGTCTTTTCCCCCAGGGTAGAACTTTGATACTGCCCATAAAGCTATTAATTACTATAATTTGTTTGTTTTCTGTATTTCCCATACCAACTATAAGAATATGAAATAAGGGACCCCTGGGTGGCTCAGCGGTTGAGCATCTGCCTTTGGTTCAGGGTGTGATCCCAGGGTCTAGGATCGAGTCCCACATCAGGCTCCCTGCATGGAGCCTGCTTCTCCCTCTGCCTCTGTCTCTGCCTCTCTCTGTGTGTGTCTCTCATGAATAAATAAATAAAATCTTTAAAAAAAAAAAGAATATGAAATAATCTTATAGTCTCAAATGTCATTTCTTTTGATTTCCAGTGGACCATAATTCATTGATTATTCTAAAATACCCTCAGGATGGTTGTTTACAAATATAGCTAAAGTATGATATATAGAACTTCATTTCAAGTTATAAGAATATAGCATGAAACAGGGTCTAGGCTGTCTACAGTTAGAATCAATAATACCACTGTTTTCCTTCCAAGTCGATCACTGTCATTGGAGAAGTTTTTGGGTTTTTTAAAAGATTTTTAAATTTTTTTATTTTATTATTTGAGAGAGAGAGCACAAGTAGGGGGAGAGGGAAGGGGAGGGGCAGAGGGAGAAGCAGATGCTCTGCTCAGCAGGGAGCCTAACACAAGGCTCCATCCAAGGACTCCAGGATCATGACCTGAGCTAAATGTAGATGCTTAACCAACTCTGAAGGCACTCTGAAGTTTTTTTAATAAAACCAATTTTGTTCTTTTCAAAATTATTAGAGTTACTGTCTCAGATCTGTTCTATACAGCTCCACATTAATTTTTATATATCTGTTCCTATATATCACCAAAGCTATACAACAAACTGACTTATTTCCCACAAGAATATACATGTAATAAAATTACAATTTTTGTAAATGACCAGAATCTATCATATTTAGCATACCTTGATCTCTTTTTCAAATGGTTTGATGAAAGGTGAGCCTCTCATTGTCTGAGTTTTTATAATTTGATCATCAAGGAGAGCCTGAATCTCATCTACTGAAGAAAGAATAGAGACTCCAGTATCACGATATGGACTTACATGAAAAGCAATATCATCCCAGGTTCCTATCATTGTATGCATGGCTTTCTCTAATGAAAATTCCTAAAAGGAAGAAAAGGAGAAAGAATAAGATGGTGAAGAAAGGTCTTATTTACTGTATCAACTCACCCTGGTGAATCCAGTAAGCATTGGATACATTACACAGTCATTTTCTTAGCATAATCTGTGGTGATCTGAAACTGAATCTGAAACTCTCTTTAAGTTAAAAAGGTTTCTCCAACAATTTAAAAATTCCTAAGAAAGATAATGTATTTTTAAAAATTTCACTTGCTAGGAAAATTACTGCTATCAGTATTAAAATAGACAGTAGAATAAAATACCCACAGAACTTTCTCTGAAGTAGCCTTTCTAGGCTACAGCTTGAAGATACTTTCTGTATATTTCAAGAACCCTAGAGAGCCATACTTATTCTACTAGAATACACACACATCATATGCTACACACACATGGAGAAGTCAAAGGAGCCATTTCTAATCTGGATTCAGGACAAAGCAGTAGTATAAAAGTACACACTTGTGGGGGGAAAAATGAGTGGTCTCCTATCACATTCCCTTCATCTCCTCCCACTGCTACCCGGTACTGTATACTCAACCCCAACAATAACTATGATTATTTGATTAACAAACTCGTCAAAGTATTCCAGTTGATCTTCATATTTACCTTACTTGCACCTGCACTTATCACTTCAAATTTTTCCAAGTATGGTGTCAGGTTTAATTTTAAAATTTTTCTCAGTGTAGTTCCAGAGTCTGGAGTCAAGTCATAGCCTACAATTTCTGATATCTGCTTCCAATGACGAGTTCTCATTCCTGGATTGCACAGGATGGAGACAGTAGGAATATAATCCTAATGATGAAAATACAAATAATAATGAGTCACTCTTTTGACTGGTGTACCCACATAGATTTTTATAAATGAAGCCTCAATAGTATAAGGATTACATTTCTTGAAATTATTTAATATATTTGATAAGTCCAGTCAAAATCCCAATTAGATTTGGAGAAGAGAAACTAACAAAATGATTCTAAAGTTCCAGGATGCCTGGGTGGCTCAGTTGGTTAAGCATCTCCTTTTGGCTTAGGATCAAGCCCCACATCAGGCTTCTCAGGGGAGCCTCCCTTTCCCTCTGCCTTCCACTCCCCCTGCTTGTGCTCTCTCTCTCTGTCAAATAAATAAATAAATAAAAACTTTTAAAAAAATGATTCTAAAGTTCATCTGCAAAAATAAAAAATAAAGTTCATCTGCGCAAATGAACATTTAGAAATAGCCCAGAAAATTATAAAAGCAAAAAGGAAGAGGAGTAAATGTTCTATACAATATTGAACTATTTGGTAAGACTATGCTAATTCAAACTGTGGTATCTGTGGTATTATTATACAAACACTAAGTTGTTATATATATTATTTGTAGAAAAATATAACATAATATATAGTTATAAATATACACAATAAACACATAACATAAAAAGGGGAAAAGCCTATACCAAAATGCCAAAATGTAACTTTTGTTTGGAAGTGAAGTGAGAATTAAATATCAAGTGAAAATACTTAATTCACGATTCTTGATACTGACATTAGAACATTTTCTTTAAAATCAGGAACAAGATAAGCATACCTATTATTACTACTTCTAATCAACACTGTATTGAGTGTATTAGCCAGTAAAGTAACATAAATAAATAAAAGATAGGAGGAATATAAATTTAAAAAACAAAACTACCCAAAGGAAAAAAAAACATGAATTCCAAAAGATTTATGCACCCCTATGTTTACTGCAGCATTATTTACAATAGCCAAGACATAGAAGCAGTCCAAGTGTCCATCAATAGATAAATGGATAAAGAGGATGTGGATACAATGGAATATTACTCAAGCATAAAAAGGAGTGAGAATTGGGTGCCTAAGTGGTTCAGTTAATTAAGTCTCCAACTCCTGATTTTGGCTCAGGTCATGATCTCAGGATTTTGAGACAGAGCCCTGCAGCAGGTTTTGTGAGGAAATGGAGTCTGCTTAGGATTCTTTCTCTCTCCCCCCTTCCCTCTGCTCCCCCCAACCTACATGCATGCCTGTGAACTCTCTCTCTCTCTAAAAAAAAGAATGAGATCATACCATTTGCAACATGGATGGACCTAAAGGGTACAATTGGGAAAAAATGACATTGTTCACAGATTATTGTCTGTGTACAATGACTGGATATTAAATTAATATAAAGAAAGTTAAAAGAATTATTGTATATAAGCCACAAATAGAAAGCACAATTAACAAAAGAATCAATTTACAATAGCAACAAAAAAATAAAGTACTTAGAAATAATTTTATTTTTCTAAGTTTTTTTTTTTTTTTTTTTTTTTTTAGCAATCTCAACAACCAACATAGGGCTCAAACCCATGACCCTGAGATCAAGAATTGCATGCTCTTCCCACTGAGCCATCCAGGTGTCCCTACTTAGGGATACATTAAGTGAAAGCTGTGCAGAGTTATTTTGGAGAAACTATATAACTTTATTAAAAGATGTTAAAGAAAATCTAAATACCATGCACTGATAGACTCATTATCATATAAGTGACAAAGGCTTATTACCCAGAATGTATTATAAAAATTCCATAAATTACCAATAAAAACAACAGAAACAACCACTGAAACAAAAAAAATGACAAAGGGTCAAAGGGCATAATAGACATTTCACAGAAGAAATATAAAATTTAAGTAAAATTTAAGTACTACAGGATATAAGATCACTATACAGGGATTTTTGTTCATGAGACTATAAGTACAAAAATCAGTAAATTAGGTAAGTAAGCAGTGATATATAGCAGTGAAAATGGCAGACTACAGTCATTTCCAAGACATGGATGAGTTTTAGAAACATAATGTTGAGTGAAAAAAAAATCAAGTCACATAAGACTACATATAGATGATATATTTTTTATAAATTGTTACATACAAATGTGAAGAAAAAATTATGACACAGTTATCTTCAAGAAGGATTAAGGGGGCCAGCCCGGGTGGCTCAGTGGTTTAGCGCCGCTGTCAGCCCAGGGCCTGATCCTGGAGACCTGGGATCGAGTCCCACATTGGGCTCCCTGCATGGAGCCTGCTTCTTCCTCTGCCTCTCACTCTCTCTCTCTGTATCTCTCATGAATAAATAAATAAAATCATTAAAAAAAAAAGAAGAAGAAGGATTAAGGGGCTTAAAAGAGGGAAGGATTACATGGAGTGAAGCAAGAGTATTGATTATTTTTTAAAAATCTTTTAATTTTAAAGAATAGGGAAGGGTTGATGGGTATTTATTTATAGCTTACATATATGTTACATATATTCTTCAAGTATTAGATAACAAAAATGTATTAGCAAAGAGAGATAAAGAACATTTATATTTTCCCAATCCAATTCAAAGCCCAACAAAATCATACTTATTACACTCTGGTCACCTCCTTAGTAAAGATTTATCTGTTTTCCAAATGACAAAATCAATTGCTCCATGCCCTTTTCTTTCAGAGGACACTGCTATCCTCTACCTATGAATTTTTTCATTCTGCTTCATTTACAACCAGTTGTTTACAACCATTTCTCTTGCTATATTGTGTTCTCTCTGAGGGGCAAAAGGCAATTTGTGTGATCTGGACAACAAAAATGCTGTAATTTAGTTAGAAGACTCCAATGTCAATATCTAAGCCACTAGTTATGTGGGAAAAAAATCTTTTTTAAGACATTTAGATTGGAAATAAAAACATAAAACTCTCTATTTACTGATTATGTAATCTTATGTATAGAAAATTCTAAGGAACTCATTTATTTTTTTAAAGTAATCTCTATATCCAATGTGGGGCTTGAACTTATAACCCTGACATCAAGAGTTGCATACTCCACTGACTGGGTCAGCCAGGTGCTCCACTAAGGAATTCATTTAAAAACTGTTAAAACTAATAAATGAGTTCAGTAAGGTTGCAGGATATAAGATCACTATACAAAAATTAATTGTATTTCTACAAACTAACAATAAACACCTCAAAACCAAAATTAAGGGGAAAAATCTCATGTATGATAGCATAAAGAAATATAAAATACCTAGGAGTAAGTTTAATAAAATAATTGCAAAACTTGTAGACTAAAAATTACAAATAATTGCCAAAAGAAATTAAAGAAGACCAAATAAATGTAAAAATATCTCATGCTCATACACTGGAAGAATTAATATTAAGATGACAATATTTCCCAAATCAATTTAAAGATTCAATGCAATCCCAGCTTCCTTTTTTTCGAGGTTCAAGATGTATTTTAATAAGTTGATGCTGCATTATTGCTTCATTTCTCAGAAAAGTTCTAAAGAGTATTAGGGACAAATAAAATATGGTACAAGTAAAAAATGCACAGCATAACTATCTAAGATTAGGCACAGCTAAGGGCTACTGGCCTACATTTAGCATACAGCAACACTGTTCCCAAGTTTGTATTAGGTCTATCAAGAAAAGCTGTGAACAGCAATATCATAGCCATGAAGGAGCCATTCCTGGGTTGTCCTTATCCAAGGAAAGGTGGAGGAGACTAAATGGAAATCTCTAAGAGATTTCATTATGTCTTCCTTAGTAATTATTCATGGATTAGACAATCTTTTTTTTAGATATGACATCAAAAGCACAAGCAACAAAAGAAAAAATAGATAAATGAGACATCATCAGAATTTAAAACTTTTGTGCTTCAAAACATACCATCAAAAAAATTAAAAGACAATCCATAGAAGAAATGGGAGAAAAAATCTTAATATATAGATACATATTTTTTTGAGAGAGAGCACACACACTCACAAGTGGTGGGGGACAGGTAGAGGGAGAGAGAGAGAATCTTCACACCCAGCATGGAGCCTGACAGAGGGCTCAATCTCAGGACCCTGAGCTCATAACCTGAGCCAAAATCAAGAGTCTGGTGCTTAACCAACTGAGCCACCCAAGTGCCCTGGAGAAAAACTTTTAAATCACATATTTAATAAAGGACTTGTGTCTACAATATAAAAAATTATAATTTAATATTAAGAGACAATCCAATTTAAAAATGAGCAAAGGATTTATTTTTTTTTAAGATTTTATTTATTTATTCATGAAAGAGACACAGAAAAGAGAGAGGCAGAGACAAAGGCAGAGGGAGAAGCAGGCTCCATGCAGGGAGCCGGATGTAGGACTCGATCTGGGGTCTCCAGGATCAGGCCCTCGACTGAAGGCAATGCTAAACTGCTGAGCCACCCGGGCTGCCCCTGAGCAAAGGATTTAAACAGATATTTCTCCAAAGAAAATATATAAATGGCCAATAAGCACACGAAAAGATGCTCAATACTATTATTAGTCATTAGGTAAATATAAATCAAAACCACACTGAGATACCACTTCATACTCATTGGGATGGCTATACTAAAAAAGACAGACAATAACAAGTGCTATTGTCAACAAGTGTTGACAAGAATGTGAACAAATTGGAACCCCTGTGCATTGCTGGTAGGAATGTAAAAATAGTGCAGCTACTTTGGAAAAAAGTCTGGCAGTTTCTCAAAAAGTTAAACGTAGAATCACCATGTATCCCTGCAATTCCACTCCTAAGTACATACCCCAGAGAAGGAAACATATGTCCACACAAAAACTTGTGCCTAAATATTCATAGCAGCATTACTCATAAGAGCTAACAAGTAAAAACAATGCAATATCCATCAAGAGATGAATGGATAAACAAAATGTGACATATCCATACAATTGAGTATCATCCATCAATAAAAAAGAATGAAGTATTATATATATTACAACATTGAAGAACATTGAAAACATAAGCTAAGTGAAAGAAGCCATTTGCAAGGGCCACATACAATATGATTCCACTTATATGAAATGTTTAGAATGGATAAATCCATAGAGACAGAAAGTAGATTAGCAGTGCCATGATCTAGGAGGAGGAGGAAATGAGGAGTGACCATTAATATTAATAGTTAAGGGCTTACTTTCTGGAGTGATGATGTTCTAAAATTAGATAGTGGTGATAGTTGCAAAACTCTGCGAATATTCTAAGTCACTGAACTGCATGCTTTAAATAAATAAAATCTTTTCTTTTTAAAAGGAATAGGGAAGATAAAACTTCCCCATTTTGTTTTATAAGATCAGTATAATCCTGATACCAAAATCTGACAAAGATATTACAAGAAAATTAATTAAGATCAATATCCCTCCTTCCTCAAGAATCCTCAATAAAGTGTTGTCAAATAATAAACTATGAAAGTACTAGAAGAAAACATTAGCTTGGAATGAGGAAAGCATTTCTAGCTACAATTTAAAATTCAGTAGACAAAGGAAAAGAATGGGGGTGCCTGGCTGGCTCAGTTGATGGGGCATATGACTCTCAATCCCAGGGTGATAGTGAATGGGTGACGGGCACTGGGGGTTATTCTGTATGTTAGTAAATTGAACACCAATAAAAAATAAATTAAAAAAAAATCCCAGGGTGATGAGTTCAAACCCCATGTTGGGCATAAAGAGTACTTAATTTATTTTTTAAAAAGGAAAAGAATGATAACTACATAAAATTTAAAAACTTCCTTTTCCATTTACTTTGGAATAATAAATCTAAATTCAAATAAAAACATAAATAGGCTTCTGCAAGGAGACGCCTGGATGGCCTTAGTTGGTTAAGCACCCAATTCTTGGTTTCAGCTCAGGTCATGATTTTAGGGTCATGCTCTCAAGATTGTGAGATTCAGGCCTTAGTAGGGCTCTGCACTTACCAGGGAGCCTACTTGAGATTCTTTCTCTCTCCTTCTCCCCACTTTGTCCCTCCCCTCTGCCCCTCTCCTTGCTCACACTTTCTCTCTCTCAAATAAATAAATATATAAATACATAAATAAATAAAATCTTTTTAAAAAAAAGACTTCTGCAAGGCAAGAGCCATGATAAAGTCAAAAAACAAATAACAAATATTTGCAAAACACCTCATAGGCAAAGCCTAATATCTCTTATACATGTTATATATATCTATAATATAATGCCCTAGGAAATTAATGTCCTAGAGATATTAATATAATTAATATTAATAGACATATAAATAATATTTATATATTATATCCTAGAAATCAGTAAGAAAAAGACCAATAATTCAATAGACAAATAGACAATGTTAAGACCAAACAGTTCACAAAGAAATATAAAACATTTTTAAATATATAAAAATATGCTTAACACTTTATGTAATAAGAGAAACGAAAATTCTCTTAGCAGATTAGTAAAAACCCAAGTTTGAGGATATTCTCTTGTTGAAGGTGGTGAAACTTTAAATAGATTTAGCTCCTATGCAAGGTAATTTGACTATAGATTTTAATCTAGCATACTCTTCTGGAATTTACCTTGAAGTTGCACTTTTACACGCACACCTACACCAATATATAACATTATATAGATGCAAAAAAAAGAGAAAAAGTTGATAACATGAGGAGAAAAGTCTCCAAGATAAAGTAATCAAAACAAAGGAAGAAAATAATACATGTAGTACACTATATTTTATGTAGAAAGATGGAAGAATAAGAATTCATATTCACAGTGTTATACATGCAACAAAACTCTGGGAGTATATACATGAAAGTCATAACATTGATAACCTGAGTTATACAGGTAAGAAACAATGCTCAAGATCCCATCCGAGTTTGCGCTATGCGCATGCAGACAGTGGAAACTTGTCACTACACCTGGAATCACTGCCACTGCTGCCTAGGGAAGCTGGAGGCCTTATTAACTGTCATAACACCAGTTTTTATCCTCTCATAAAAATGACTGAAGCCTGGGAGGCTAAATATCTTGCCCAAGATATGCCACTACCAAGCACAGAATTGTGATACAAACCTAAGTGTGTGATTTTAAAGCTTTTGCAACTGATACCCTGTGTTGCTGCCCTTGGATAGGCTGACTGGTCTGCACTAGTAATTTTTCATCCTCTTTATATAATTGTATATGGTCATTCTAATCTTTGCTATTTGCCATCCATTGTTTGACAAAGGGATTGATTTAAATGATTTCATCAGAAAAAAATGAAGCATGGATTTAGTAATAGATCTAGTTTTCCAGACTCAGCTTTAGTTTTGCTTCCAAATCATTCTTTTTCTCTTCATTAGCACTGGATGATGTGTAATAGCTCCTACCAGGGCTTCATAAAATGTCATTAAATGTGTTCATACCTTAAAAACTTTTATCTGCTCCATTACTGTAGAGCACATAGTAATAGTGGGATTCTCTTTTGGTTCTTCTTCAATTCTTTCTTCTCCCAGAGATCGCCTTTTTGCTGCCTTTCTTTTTTCTTGTAATTCCTTCTTTTGCTTCATTTGGAAAAATTTCAGTGTCTTAAAAATTTCTCGGGAAAATTCATCCACATCGGCTTCCATACTTTCCCCATTGAGGTCCAAAAACCCTCCATCCATCCACCTGAATTGAAAGACAAAATATTAAACTCAGAAACTTCTGGAGTGCAGAGGGGAACTTAGAGATTCTTTAGGCTAGATTTATTTTATAAGAGAAGCAACTGCAGGTAAGAGCACTTTAACAGTTTTTCTTAATCACAACAGGTAGAGCTGATGGTAGAGAGATAAGTAAGATTAATCATCACAGTCATGCTGCATATGCTAAAAAATGTATCAAACTGTAAATGAATGACTGAGCAGCCAAATGAAATGCAGATTTAACTCCAAAAACATTAGTCAAATTCATTAATTGCATATCACTTTAGTATCAGACTTCAGTAAGGTTAGGTGCTATCTTAGCAACAGTTGACATTTCTTCTGCATGACACTTGATTCTGTTTCAAGTGGATGAAGAAGTCCTACTTTTAAACACTTAGCCAACAACAACATCAAAAATCACTATACATTTTACATGTCTTTTTACATTTGTTCAATTTGTATTATATTACCAGAAATTACCGTTTTTCTGTTCGTTGCCACTTCAGAACAAGATTAAAAAACTTCTGATAGGGTTCAATGTTCACTTTTAATTTATCCAGTTCAGGATATTTTGTCAATTCCCATTTGAAAAGTTCCTCTTCTTTATTAATAAACTGAACTGCTTCTTCGGATTCCTGAATACGTTTTTGTAGTTGCCTTACATCTGCCACGTACTGAAAGCAAATAACGTTTTATCTCAAGAAATATCCAAGTAATGTTATAAAAATATGATAATATGAGACTGCATAAGCTGTGTCCTTGCATTTACATTGCAATTTTAAGTATCAACTTCTCAGTACTACTATGATATAGAGCAAAAGGTATGGTTCTATTTTACAGAGAGAACACTAAATCAGAAGGAAGATCACATAAATAGTATCAGTTCCAGGACTAAAAGTCAGACCCCTCTTTGCCATAGGAAACATTTGTTTTTCCATATATTTAAACGTTTGCAAACATGTCCTGTACTAATCTACAGGCTTGTTATAGCTGCTTTTATCACACCTGTTGCATGTGGTCCAATTCTGCAAATTCTGTAAACTCTTCCATGCGCCGTGATTCCTTTTCTATTTCCAAAATCAGTTTCTCTCTCTTGGCGATTAGCTCATTTTCCTTTTTATGTTTAGCATTCTCCATGAGCTTTTTAAAAGACAATTTGATCAAGTTAATTATTTTGTTACAAAGGAAACTTATCAAATCAGAAATCTGAATGCTGGGGATCCCTGGGTGGCGCAGCAGTTTAGCGCCTGCCTTTGGCCCAGGGCGCGATCCTGGAGACCCAGGATCGAATCCCATGTCAGGCTCCCGGTGCATGGAGCCTGCTTCTCCCTCTGCCTGTGTCTCTGCCTCTCTCGCTCACTCTGTGTCTCTCATGAATGGATGAATGAATGAATGAATAAATAAATAAATAAATAAATAAATAAATAAATAAATAAATCCTTTTTTTAAAAAAAGGAACTTAGGTTTATCTAAATTAAGTCCATGCTTTTCATTACTATACCATCTCACTTCCCACTTTAAAAGAGGTTGGTTTATACTAGAACTTTTCCAAAATCTAAAGTATATTCAGTCTGATATAAAATTCTGAATCTGCTACTTCTTTTCTCTTTGATACTGGGCCAGTTATTTAACTTCTCAGAGATTCACTTTTCTTATCTATGAAATGGGGGAAATAGGAGCACTTGGGATTTTTGCAAGTATTAAAAAAATTACTAAATGCAAAATACTTAAGGCAGTGCTTACTGTTATTATCAATCTATAATAGTTCTGACCTCTTTAATGTCAGTCCCACTTCTTACCAGATCCTGTATTAAGCCTAACAGCCTGTCCTAAGCTTGCAGAGCTATAAATGTTGCTAGCTCCAAACTCATATTGACACATAAAGTTAGCTTTTAAAGGTAGATCAAATAAATGTGCTTAAAATATCAGAATAAAAAAATATAAACTGAAAAAGATATTTACCTCATCATTTTCATCAAAGATGGGATTAATTTTCCAAGGCCACATAAGGACAGCTGAATTTAAAGCTAAGTCTTCTTGAGAAAATAGGAAAACATCTAAAAAGTAACTCATTCGGCGTTTGGATTCCTACAAAAAAAGCTCCAGATATAATACATCATCTAGAAAAACCAAGGCATTATGGAATACAGAAGAGCCAATAACTTCTAAAACTCTAAATAATGTTTTGGAAACATGTCATGTTTATGAGGACAGAACCAAAACATTCACTATTTGTAATTTATATGATGGTATATGTAGACATGCAAAAAACTCTTCAGATAAACTATTAAAATGAAGAAAAATAAAAATACACAATATTTTTACTTTCTTAAAGATTTATGTATTTGTTTTAGAGAGAGAAAAAGCACACACATGAGTGGGAGAGGGGGGTAAAGGGAGAGGGAAGGAAACCCTCTAGCAGACTCCCTGCTGAGCACAGAGCCTGATCATGCAGGGCTTGATCTCAGGATCCTAGATCATGACCTGAGTCAAAATCAAGAGACACCGCATCATTTCCATCAGGGAAATACAAATCAAAACCCACAATGAGATACCACCTCACACCAGTGAGAATGGTGAAAATTAACAAGGCTGGAAACAACAAATGTTGGAGAGGATGTGGAGAAAGGGGAACCCTCTTGCACTGTGGGTGGGAATGTGAACTGGTACAGCCACTCTGGAAAACAGTGTGGAGATTCCTCAAAGAGTTAAAAATAGAACTTCCCTATAACCCAGCAATTGCACTGCTGGAGATTTACCCCAAAGATACAGATGCAGTGAAACGGCAGGACACCTGCACCCCAATGTTTATAGCAGCAACGTCCACAATAGCCAAACTGTGGAAGGAGCCTCAGTGTCCACTGAAAGATGAATGGATAAAGAAGCTGTGGTCTATATATACAATGGAATATTACTCAGCCATCAGAAACGACGAATACTCACCATTTGCTTCAACATGGATAGAACTGGAGGGTTCTAAGTTCTATTATGCTGAGTGAAGTAAGTCAATTGGAGAAGGACAAACATATGGTCTCATTTATTTGGGGAATATAAAAAATAGTGAAAGGGAATAAAGGGGAAAGGGAGTGGGAAATATCAGTGAGGGTGACAGAAGATGAGAGACTCCTAACTCTGGGAAACGAACAAGAGGTAGTGGAAGGGGAGGTGGGGGGGGTTGGGGTGACTGGGTGACGGGCACTGAGGGGGGAACTTGATGGGATGAGCACTGGGTGTTATACTGTATGTTGACAAATCGAACTCCAATAAAAATATATTAAAAGAATAATAAATAAAAATATTTTTAAAAATCAAGAGATAGCAGTTTAACTGACTGAGCCACCCATACACCCCAAAATACAACATTTTTAAAATTAAGGTTTTAAAGAAAAAAGAAGTTTCTTTTTTTTAACTTTTTAAAAAGATTTTATTTATTTATTCATGAGAGACACACAGAGAGAGAGAGAGGCAGAGACACAGGCAGAGGGAGAAGCAGGCTCCATGCAGGGAGCCTGACGTGGGACTCGATCCCAGGTTTCCAGGATCATACCCTGGGCTGAAGGCAATGCCAAACCATTGGGCCATCAGGGCTGCCCAGAAAAAAGAAATTTCAAAAATTAATAAAAAATTCAGTGATAGCTATTTATTTATACATAACAATAAATTTTATGTTATAAAATTCTATTATAGCCCAAGGTATAAAATAAATACCCATAAGTCCATAGTGATATAAATAAGTAATTGAGTAAATTATAAGAGGAGGAGGAGACAAATCTCTCATGCAGAAGAATTCCAAATAAATTATGTAGCTACTCCACTCTAACAGAGTATAATTTTCCAATTCTGAAGTGTGGGCTGCATAGAGTGACTTCCTTCCAGAGACAACATATGGAAAGGGGGAGGAAAGAATAGAGAAACCTGATAAACACTATTTCAGACTGGTGATCAAGGTCACATCAATAACGGTAAGTCATGTTGATAATATGTACCCTTGATTTGATGTGATGAAAATGGCATTTACTTTTGTGATCCTCCTTCAGAAAGCCCACTACCTCCCTTAGTCTAATCATGAGAAAAACATCAGATGAATTCCAACACAGGGCTACCCTCTGATATACCTGACCCATACTTCTCAACACTATCAATGTCATTAAAAACAAAACAAAAGAGGGAGAGCCTGGCTGGCTCAGTTGGTAGAGCATGCAACACTGACTGCAAGCCTCATGTTAGGTGAGGCTACTTAAAATAAAAACAAACAAACAACAACAACAACAACAACAACAAAAAAACCCACCAAATCTGAGAAATTCTCAGAGCCAACAGGAGCCTAAGAAGATACAACTAGATATAATGTGGTGTCTAAGATAGGTTCCTGAAACAGAAAAAGGACATTAAGTAAAAACTAAGAAAAACTGAATAATCTGTGGATTTTAGTTAATAATGTATCAATACTAGTTTATTAATTCTAATAAATATACCATACAAATGTAAGATGCAATGAGTAAATTGAGTGTAGGGGGCAGTAAGGACTATGTAATAAGAAACTCTGTACTTCTATAAATTTAAAACTGTTCTAAAAAATAGTCTTAATTATTTTATAAATTATATTTCTGTATTCAAGTAATAAAATGATTTAAAATTTAAAGATATCATTTAATATAACATTAAAAGATATTAAGTACCTGAAAATATATCTAAAAAAGATGAGTACAACTTTTACAGAGGAAATTATAAAATACTGAGAGATTTAAAGAAGAGACAAATTTTTTTAAAAAGATATATCATGAATTGGAAGACTACTGTGTAAATGTGCCAATTCTCTCTATTTAATGCATTCCTAATAAAAATCCCAACAGATTTTTGTGGAATGTGAAAAACTCATTCTAAAATTTATACCAGAAAGATGCAAATTCTCAAAAAAAATATTTTTTAAGACTTTATTTATTTATTTATTTATGAGAGACCCAGAGAGAGAGAGAGGCAGAGACACACACAGGCAGAGGGAGAAGGAGGCTCCATGCAAGGAGCCCAATGCGGGACCCCATCCTGGGACTCCAGGATCATGCCCTGGGCCAAAGGCAGGCGCTAAACCACTGAGCCACCGAGGAATCCCCAAAACTATTACTAATGTGATCTTAGCCAAAATCCCAAAAGGTATTTTATGAAATGTGATATGCTAATTCTAGAATTGGTATGAAAATTCTAAGGACCAAGAACAAGCAAGAAACTTGGTGAAGAAGAATGGGAGGACATGTTCTACCAAGTATCAAGACTTATTATTGCTAGAATCAGACCTATAAATACAGAGAACAAACTGATGGTTGCCAGAGGGAAGGAAATGAAAAGTTAGGTCAAATAGGTGAAGAGGATTGGGAGATACAGACTTCCAATTATGGAATGAATAAATCACGGGAGTAACAGGTACAGCACAGGGAATACAGTTAATGATAATTGTAAGAATGTTATATGATGACAGGTGGTAGCTACACTGTGGTGAGCGTAGCATAATGTATAGAGATGTTGGATCACTATGCTGTACATCTAAAACTAAAATAAATTTGGTGTCAATTATACTCAAATACAGTCTATGATAAATACATAATTGCTCATCTATGTGGATGTGGATGCTCATCTATGTGGAAAAATAAACAGGTTGCTTTTCTCTGGGTGTGTCAGCAAAATGGCCGTTGTCTGTCTTGTGTGAAATATGAATTGGCAAGTAAGGCCAACATTCAGGCCTAGAGCAAGATGAGATGATGAAAAATCTTTGCAGCTGATTTGGCCTGTGGTTCCCAGTGCTGAGCAACAAGGAAAGGAGCCACCAATTGAGCGTCAGGATATTATATCTGATTAAGAGAGAAGAGATGAAGGAGTACCTGTAGCTCAAGGGTCTGCCCTGGAACCTAATCAGGAGGAACTGACTCTTCCCGAGACTGGGAAAGAGCATGGAGACAGTCCTGATGTCAAAGGGAAGAGACTTGTCAAAAGGAATAGACTTGCAAATCTAGAGCCCCTTAAGATGCTGGAAGCAGGCGAAGGGAAACCCCAGGATTGAACAAAGACAAGCTGAAACCATGTAGACTGTTCTTGTGTTCAAAATTTGTTAAAATTCTCTCAATAAAGTTTTCCAGTTTTGTCCAAAAAATAATAATTAGGTTGAACCTCACATCATTCACAAAAATAAGATTCTAGGAAGACTGAAAACCTAAACCTGAAAGGGAAAACTACACAAGTCTAAAAAAGGATATAAGAAAAAAATCATCATGTCCCTAGGTAGGAAAGGATTTCTTAAACAAGACACAGAAAGCACTAGCTATAAAAGGAAACATTGGGGGCACCTGAGTGGTTCAGTCAGTTAAGCGTCAGACTCTTGATTTCAGCTCAGGTCATGATCTCAGGGTTGTGAGATCGAGCCCTGCCTTAAGCAACATGGAGCCTGTTTAAGATTCTCTCCCTCTACTTCTGCCTCTCTCCTTCACCTCTCTCTCTCTCTCTCTCTCTCTCTCTCTCTCTCTCTCTCTCTCTCGCTTCCTCCCTCCCTCCCTCCCTCCCTCTTTAAAAAAAAGAGGGGGGAACATTGCCCATTTGACTGCATTACAATAAGAACTTCTCTTCATCAAAAAATACCATTAAAAAGTTAGAATAAATTAGAGTAAAAGAAAAAGGATACTTACCAATAGTATCTTCAAAACTACAAATGAAATAGCACACTTAAAATTTTTTGTTATGTATATTTTAGCACAATTGAAAAAAAAAAACTATTATAGACCAATAAGAAAAAGAGGGTAACTGGGTGGTTCAGTTAGTTAAGTGTCTGCCTTTGGCTCAGGACATGATCCCAGGGTTCTGGGATCCAGCCCTGCATCAGGCTCTCTGCTCAGTGAGGAGTCTGCTCCTCTCTCTCTACTTCTCCCCCTGTTCATGCTCTCTCAATCTCTCTCTCTCTCTCAAATAAATAAATAAAATCTTTTTAAAAAATAAAAAAGACACAAAACCCCAAAGAAAAATAGGCAAAACCATGTAAAAGCATTTCACCAAAGAGGAATTCCGAATGGTCAATAAGCATATGAAAAGTATTCAAACTCATTCCATGAGGCCAGCATTACCTTGACCCCAAAATCAGAAAAAGACTCTACCAACAAGGAGAATTACAAACCAATATCCCTGATGAACATGGATGCCAAAATTCTCACCAAGGTACTAGCTAATAGGATCCAACAGTACATTAAAAGGATTATTCACCAAGACTAAGTGGGATTTATTCCTGGACTGCAAGTCTTTCAACATCTGCAAATCAGGTGATATATCACATTAACAAAGGAAAGGATAAGAACTGGGAAGCCTGGGTGGTTCAGTGGTTGAGTATCTGTCTTTGGCTCAGGGCCTGATCCCGGAGTCCCGGGATCGAGTCCCACATCTGGCTCCCTGCATGGAGCATGCTTCTCCCTCTGCCTATGTCTCTGCCTCTCTCTGTCTCTCTCCAGAATAAATAAATAAAATATATTTCAAAAAAAAAGAAGAAAGAAAGGACAAGAACTATATGATCCTCTCAGCTGATACAGAAAAAGAATTTGACAGTCTTCACAATTTAAGGATAGAGGGAACATACCTTAATATCATAAAAGCCATATACAAAAAGCCCCCAGTGAATATCATTCTCAATGGGGAAAAACTGAGAGCTTTTCCCCAAAGGTTAGGAACACAGCAGGGATATCCACTCTCTCCCCTGTTGTTCAATAGTACTAGAAGTCCTAGGCTCAGCAATCAGACAACAAAAGGAAATAAAAGGCATCCAAACTGGCAAAGAAAAAGTCAAACTCTTACTCTTTGCAGATAACATGATACTCTATGTAGAAAACCCAAGACTCCATCCCAAAATTGCTAGGACTCATACAGCAATTCAGCAAAGTAGCAGGATATAAAATCAAGGCACAGATATCAGTTGCATTTCTATACACTGAGACAGAAGAAAGAGAACTTCAGGAGTCAATCCCATTTACACACAATTGCACCAAAAACCTTAAGAAACCTAAGAATAAACCTAACCAATGAAGTAAAGGATTTGTACTCAGAAAACTGTAGCACACTCATGAAAGAAATTGAGGAAGACACAAAGAAATGGAAAAGGTTCCATGTTCATGTATTGGAAGAACTAATATTGTTAAAATATCTATGCTACCTAGAGCAATCTATACATTCAATGTAATCCCTATCAAAATATCATTGACTTTTTTCACAGAACTGGAACAAACAATCCTAAAATTTGTATGGAACCAGAAAAGACCCTGAATAGCCAAAGGAATATTGAAGGAGAAAAACAATACTGGTGGCATCACATTTTCAGACTTCAAGCTGTATTACAAAGCTATAATCATCAAGACAGTGCGGTACTGGCACAAAAACAGACAAACAGATCATTGGAACAGAATAGAGAATACAGAAATGGACTCTCAACATTATGGCCAACTAATCTTTGACAAAGCAGGAAAGACCATCCAATGGAAAAAAGACCATCTCTTCCACAAATGGTGTTGGGAATATTGGACAGCCACATGCAGAAGAATGACACTGAACCATTTCCTCATACCATATACAAAAATAGACTCAAAATGGATAAAAGACCTATATGTGAGAGAGGAATCCATCAAAATCCTAGAGGATAACAGAGGCAGCAACCTCTGTGACCTTGGCCACAGCAACTTCTTGCTAGATGGGTCTCCAAAGGCAAGGGAAACAAAGGTAAAAATGAAATACTGGGAGTTCATCAACATAAAAAGCTTTTGCACAGCAAAGGAAACAGTCGACAAAACCAAAAGAAAACCAACAGAATGGGAGAAGATATTTGGAAAAGTCTTATCAGATAAAGGGCTAGTATCCAAAATCTATAAAGAACTAATCAAACTCACCACCCAAAGAACAAATTATCCAATCAAGAAATGGGCAGAAGACATGAACAGATATTTCTCCAAAGAAGACGTACAAATGGCCAATAGACACATGAACAAATATTCCACATCACTCAGCATCAGGGAAATGTAAATCAAAACCACAATGAGATACCACCTCATACCAATCAAATGGCTAAAATGAACAAGTCAGGAAATGACAGATGTTGGCGAGGACTCAGAGAAAAGAGAACCTTCCTATACTGTTGGTGAGAATGCAAATTGGTGTAGCCACTCTGGAAAATGGTCCTCAAAAAGTTTAAAATAAAGCTACCATACAACCCAGCAATTGCACTACTAGGTTTTTTACCCCAAAGATACAGATGTAGTGATCTAAAGGGGCACCTGCACCACAATGTTCACAGCAGCAATGTCCACAATGGCAAGATGGCAAGAGCCCAGATGTCCATTGACAGATAAATGGATCTTTATATATATATATATATATATATATATATATATATATATATATACATATATATGCATATATATGTATATATATATATACATACACATACACACATACATATATATAATATTTATTATATATCTAAAATAACATATATATCTATATCAGTGTGGTATGTATATATATATAAAAGTATTTCAATAGTACTAGAAGTACTATTATATATATAAGTACATATATATATATTGATGAAATACTACTCAACCATAAAAAAATGAAACCTTGCCATTTGCAATAACATAGATGGAACTAGGTGGTATTATGGTAAGTGAAATAAGCCAATCAGAGAAAGACAATTATCATATGGTCTCACTCATATGTGGAATTTAAGAAACAAAACAGAGGATCATAGGGGCAGAAAGGAGAAAAATAAAAAAACAAGATGAAATCATAGAGAAAAACCGTAAAAGACTCTTAATCATAGGAAGGAAACTAAGCGTTGCTGGAAGGGAGGTGGGTGGGAGGATGGAGCAACTGGGTGATGGACATTGAGGAGGGCACGTGATGTAATGAGCACTGGATATTATATAAAACTGATGAATCACTAGCATTTCTGAAGACTTCAAATAGGTGTTATTCATTTCCCCACTTGTTAACATGGGAATATCTGAGGTATCTGTTATTTTGAAATACCCCCATAGTCATATACTATTTTTTCATAATATAATCATAATACTTGTAGTTTAATGGGGAAATATGACATACAGTGTTCAAATGCAAAACGGAACATATGAGATTCCAAATGAAACAAGAAATCTTTCAGCTCAGAAGAAGTCTGTTTTGAGGTCAATCACAGCCTGGATCTTATGATTGATTAGTCCTTCTGTGTGGGGGACAGCATTTGTGAAGACATCGGACATATTGTTAATGACAAACTTTGAGGCGTGGCTGTCAATATACTTCTCTAAATATTATTTATAGAAATAAAAAGCAGGGGATCCCTGGGTGGCTCAGCGGTTTCGCACCTGCCTTTGGCCCAGGATGCGATCCTGGAGTCCCGGGATCGGGTCCCGCGTCGGGCTCCCGGCATGGAGCCTGCTTCTCTCTCTGCCTGTGTCTCTGCCTCTCTCTCTCTCTATGTCTATCATAAATAAATAAAAATAAATCTTTAAAATAAATAAATAAATAAAAGCAATGAAGAAAAAAAAAAGACGGATGAATCACTGAACTCCACCTCTAAAACTAATAATTATCTTAATTAATTGAATTTAATTTTTTTTTCTTTTTTTTTTAATTTTTTTAAATTTTTATTTATTTATGATAGTCACAGAGAGAGAGAGAGAGGCAGAGACACAGGCAGAGGGAGAAGCAGGCTCCATGCACCGGGAGCCTGACGTGGGATTCGATCCCAGGTCTCCAGGATCGCGCCCTGGGCCAAAGGTAGGCGCTAAACCACTGCGCCACCCAGGGATCCCCCAATTGAATTTAAATTTTTAAAAAAATTGGAGGCATCTTAAAAGTAAATTAAAAAAATAAATTAAGAAATGAAAACTGGAGGCATCTTCAATATCCAACAGTGAATGGTTAAATAATTCACTTATTCTTGACACATCTAAACCTGTAAATTTAAATATTCAAAAATACATTTTTATGTTTCATATTTGTTTCAATCTTAAGTCAAACATGTTTACAATAAAATCCTTTTTTTCATGTTGATGTAATCTTAAGTCAAAAATATGATACTCAATTTTCTTTTTTTTAAAAAGATTTTATTTATTCATGAGAGACACAGAGAGAGAGAGAGGGGCAGAGACACAGGCAGAGGGAGAAGCAGACTCCATGTAGGGAGCCTGATGCGCAACTCAATCCTGGGACTCCAGAATCACGCTCTGAGCCAAAGGCAGGCACTAAAAGGCTGAGCCACCCAGGAATCCCTCAATTTTCTATTAAGTAGGAATATGTTTCATGTTTTTGGTCAGCTTAATGTTTTTCTGTATCTCTTACTTCTCTACTGTCATTATGTTACTTTTGTAATAAAAAAATTATTTTTTAAAAAGCATATGAAAAGTATTCAAATTCAGTTTTCTTCAGGAAAATGCAAATTAAAAATACAATGATTTCCACCTAACAGAACAGCAATTATTCTTTTTTCTTTAAAGTTTTTATTTAAATTCCATTTAGCTAGCAGACAGTGTAATATTAGTTTAGGTGAACAATATAGTGATTCAACACTTCCATACATCACCCAGTGCTCATCACAACAAGTGTACTCCTTAATCTCCATCACCTATTTCCCTCACCACCCCCAACCCACCTCCCTCCTTAGTAACCATCAGTTTGTTCTCTATAGTTAAGAGAACAGCCTGGCAAATTTAAAATATCTCACAAGAGCAAGCATAAGTAAGGGTGTAAAATAGTAGGACTCATACACTGCTGGTAGGAGTATAAAATTGAAACTATTTTTTTTAAGATTTTATTTATTTATTCATAGAGACACAGAGAGAGAGGCAGAGACACAGGCAGAGGGAGAAGCAGGCTCCATGCAGAGAGCCCAATGTGGGACTCGATCCAGGGTCTCCAGGATCACGCCCTGAGCCAAAGCAGATGCTCAATGCTGAGCCACCCAGGCAACCCAAAACTACTTTAGAAAAGAGTTTTGCCTTAGCTAGTAAAGGTGAAAATAAATATGTTATAATATCTAGGAGAAATGCATGAATATATAAACCAGGATACATGTACAGAAATGTTCCCAGCAGTATTGCTATTAATAGCAAAAGTAGAAACAAACCAAATATCCAGAACAATAAAACTAAAATAACAAGTTATTATATGATTATATAATAGTAAGTATAAGACAGCAATGAAAATGAAGCTAAGAAACAATGGCATGGCATTACTAACATAATGTTGGCAAGATGCAAAAGAACAGAAACAGTATGATTCTATATAAAGATCTAAATGAGACAAAAATTAATTATATTGATTAGAAATGCATATTTTGACAGTAAAACTATAAAGAAGTTGCAAGGAAGCAATTATCACAAAAGTCAGGATAGTGTACACATCCAGGAAAAAGAGGCAACTATGATGAGCTTCTAATGTGTTGGCAAGGTTCCATTTCTTCCCTGGGTGATAATTATGGTGTGTTTACTTTATAAGATTTTATTTTATTTTTTTTTTTTTTTACTTATGATAGTCACAGAGAGAGAGAGAGAGAGAGGCAGAGACACAGGCAGAGGGAGAAGCAGGCTCCATGCACTGGGAGCCTGATGTGGGATTCGATCCCGGGTCTCCAGGATCGCGCCCTGGGCCAAAGGCAGGCGCCAAACCGCTGCGCCACCCAGGGATCCCTACTTTATAAGATTTTAAACTGCACAATTTATGTTTTATGTAATTTGGGGTATGTGTGTTATATTTCACATTTTCAAACAATGAATTAGAGTACAATATAGGTGAATGGGTATACAATCTTGTGCTTGGGAAGGCATAAGTATACTATTAAATGTAAATTATAAAAGAAAGAAAAAATTTTAAGCTCATGTTGTTTGAGGATGCACACATAGTTCGTGGCACAAAAGAATAAAAATGTGTGATTACTGTAGAAACCAAGGGAAACCTCTAGGGCAGAGAGGGAGAGAAGCAGTTATGATCAGAAAGTCACACACAGAGGGCTTCAGAGGTCCAGGCAATATCCTATTTCTTAACTTAGTCATGGCATTATAGGTGGGTACTTTTAAAAAAAAAAAAAAGATTTTTATTGGAAATATCAGAAAGGGAGACAGAACGTAAAGACTGCTAACTCTAGGAAACGAACTAGGGGTGGTAGAAGGGGAGGAGGGCGGGGGGTGGGAGTGAATGGGTGACGGGCACTGGGGGTTATTCTGTATGTTAGTAAATTGAACACCAATAAAAAATAAATTTAAAAAAATAAAAAATAAAAAATAAAAAAATAATTTAAAAAAGATTTTTATTTATTCTTGAGGACACACACACACACACAGAGGCAGAGACACAGGAAGAAGAAGAAGCAGGCTCCATGCAGGGAGCCTGATGCGGGACTCTGGGGTCTCCAGGATCACACCCTGGGCAGAGGACAGCGCTAAACCACTGAGCCATATAGGCTGCCCAGGTGGGTACTTTATAACTCAGTTTAACTATGTTTTACATATTTTAAATATGTTTATCATATTTCACAATAAAAAGAAACTAATTTAAAACATACAAATTAAAAGATTCTTACCTTGATCCGTAAAGCCAACTCTTGAATCCCTATAGTCCGGGATTTCTCTACATAAGCTATCAGATCCATCATCTCTTCTGTTGTTCCAGGGACTTTTAATGCATGCTCCTTAATTGCTTCAAAATCACTGCAAATACTGACATAATACTCTGCTTTACTATGGCTATGGTAATTAATGCTATATCATACTCAATATGTTTGTGTTATATTATGATTATTGTAAAATATGAACTGTGATATCCTTAAAATATTAAGACACTAAGATGTCTTAAAACATTTAAGGACAATTTATCTGTTATAACTCAGCATACATCTTATATCTACAAAATCTACAAAATTGAGGTAACATTTTCATGTGGAAATTAAGACGTACTAAAAAAATTTTTTCTACAGATCTCTTTAACTCTCTTGAACTACCCAGTTAAGCAGTGTGATATAGAGCATACTTAGAATGGCAAGCAGGCCAATATGAATACAAAGAAGGGGACATAAAATGAGGCTGGAGAGATAAGCAAAACTGAGATCACATAGAGTTTGATTGTTTATTCTTGATTATCAAAAATTTAGGAGGAATTCATTAAAGTCGATAATGACAAAAAGACAGGTGATCCTGTGGAGACACTTCTTGCTAGAGCAGAATCTAAGTCCCTTGGGAAAGACATTACAGCAAAAGACAAGGAGGCAAATAAAATGATTGAGAGCAAAGTGGCCCAAGCAGATGTTAAACCAAATTGTGAGCAATCAAATTGCTCTTTAATGATTATTATTCATTTATTTAATAACTTTTACTTTACTTAGTGGCACACATTTCCTCCTTTTGGTGTTATCTAGGTCAAGTGTGGAATTTAAATAGAAAACAAAGAATGAAAAAAAAAAAAAAAAAAGAAAACAAAGAATGAACTAGATAACTTTTCAGCTGCTCTTATGTCATGGGTTTATAGTAAGAGTTATTTTGTTGGAAGTAATAGAATTTTCCAGAAAAGTCATGTATACTGCAAAAAATAAATACCAAAGAACTGTCATGTTAAACATAAATCATTTTTTATTATGGCATCGTCATTGCTCTTATTCAATGAGATTGTTAGAAATGAATGCCATGCCATCTTTGATATCTTTTTGTGTAGTAGTATATTTTTGTACAAAGTATGCCTGATAATACTTGACTTTTTGACAGTCATGTATTTTCTGTTCATTTAAAAATATTTATTGATATGATAGCTCCCTTAATTTGGGCACCTATTCTATGCCAAGTATGGTGCCAGATACTTTACAAATGTTATCTGTAATCTAACACTAGTCCTACAAGGAAGGTATTAGTTTTCACACCTGGCACAGCAGGTGAGGCTCAAAGAAATTAAGTGATTTGCCTAGAGTCATAGAACTAGTTCATTGAAGAGTCAGTATTCAAATCCAAGTCTTTCTGATTCCAAAGCACATGATTTTCTCACATTGCTTCTGGGAAAATAAACACACTAGCTAACATTGATTGAGTATCATATTCCCAGCACTGTGCTGGTGCTTTATATATATCAGTTTTAATCTTTACAAAAGTTACAAGCTAAGATTCCTTGGGGCCCAGACAGGTAACAAATAAGTTAAATGAGTTGGATGATGAATTGCTTGAGCAGTGGGTGAACAAATGAAAGGACATATTCCCTGTGTAAAACAAAAACTGCTTCTCAGCTCCATTTACCACTGAAGGCCCAACGTGATACAGTCTTCCCACTTTTTCAAGAAAGGTAGGAGATCTGGAGAGAGAGAGAGAGTGTGTGTGTGTGTGTATGTTATGTGTAAAATCTCCTAATTTTGAAATGTTGATAGTCAATTCAAAATGTACTTAAACAAAAAAAAACAAACAAAATGTACTTAAACAAAATAAAATACAGCATGAGACAAATAAAAATATCTGCATGACATATTCAGACAACAGGCCACTGGTTTGTGAATCTAATTTTACAGCCACTCTGCAAAGTAGGTACTGCTGTCTCTATTCTACAGATAACGAAAATAAGCTAGGTGACACAAGTAAATACTGGGGTCAGGAACAATACCAGATGTTTCCAATATCATTGAAAGTCTAGTCTCTCCATTTTCATGCAACCTGTATCCAAACACTGTTTTATTTCAATTTCTTTTTTTAAAAAAATCCTGGGTTGCCTCAAAACAACTCTCAAACTGTACCAAACAAACACATAAAAACCAGACCATTGGGACTACAAAGGATATTCCTTAAGAGGCAACTATGAAGAGAAAGTTGTAAACACTTATATTTTAATCTTTTAAAAAAAATTTAAAGCTTATGTATTTTATTTAAGTAATTAATCTCTACATCCAACGTGGAGCTCAAATTCATGACCCCGACATGAAGAGTCAAGGCTCTTCCAAATGAGCCAGCCACACATCCCTCTTACTTCAACCAAGAATTATTATTAGCAAAATATTTCTTTTTACTCTATATTTCTGAGTTTAGCAATTACTTCTACTTACCATTCATTTTCCTTTCTATGTTTTGAAGCTATGTTGTTTAATAATATATTTGCAAAGTTTTTTGCTTTGTTTGTTAGGCCTGTCTTCAAATCTTCACAATCCAAACGCACCATAGGGTAATGAACCCACTGAGGCAAAAGCATTATTTCCGAGGCAAGATTGAAAAATCTTCCTATAAGCTTAAAATTTTTTAAAAAAGCATTTACAATTCAGATCCAAGTATATCACTTGCATAGCTAAAAACCTTCAAAACAGAGTACAAACTCTTGAGCAAAGATACTCTAAGATTATCCCACATGTCTACCTTCATATTCTAAATCTGCTATGTACTGCATCCCTGTTACCTAGACTTCAGCTGTTTGGGTTCATTTGATAGTCTCTGAACACCCCTAAGTCCTTTTGGTCTTTGTTCATGTTACAGTCCCTGTCTTCTCCACTATAGACTTCTACTTCAAAGCCTCGCTCACTTCTCACTTCTTTAAGAACTCTTCACCAATCTTCCAAAGCAGAAGCAATCATTCCCACTTCTGTGCTTCCACAATACTTTGTTTACACCTCCATTCCAGTACTTATCTCCATATGTCATTATTGTTACTCATATGTCTGGCTTCCAGGCCAAACATCAGCTCCTGAGGGCAATGTGTATGTATTATTCATCTTTCCACCACCAAAATCTTGTTAGGTGTCTGAATGTAATTGTTGAAGCAATGAATGAATACATGAATGACTAAAGAAATTATTTGGTGAATCTATAAGTTTACTATAATGATATTTTGAATAAGAAATTCTATTAACTTTAATTGAAGCATTTACCTTCCAGGAAAAAAAGCCCTAATTAAAAAAAGAAAGTCAAAGGCATTAAAGTAGAACAGAATTACCACTTACATCTGTGTATTCATCAAAAGTATGATCTTCTGCCTGAAAAGTCTCTATCAGCTCAACTGCGGTCCCATCAAGAAGCCAATTGTATTTTTCAACTGAAAATTAATAATCTAATGTAAATCTCAGTAATAAGACCCATTCAAAAAGATAAAGCACTTTTTGATATGGTCATGGAAAGGAGTAGACTATTCAATTAAATATATTAATAGAGAACTAACATACACTACTAGGAAAAGAATAAAATAGACCTAAGCAAGCAAACCAGGTTGAACATTGGCATTTTAAAATAAAGACAAGAGTGTATATATAATGACCTTACAATAATTTGGAGGTGCAGACAAACCAGTTAATAGAAGGTTTTGATTAAGAGAATGTCAAATAACTATCTCCTGACCCCATACACACTTAGAGACTGTAAAACTGAGCTGCAGTCTCTTCAAAACTATTCTTTAAAACTATATTAATTTAAAACTTGTTTTAGCTTTCTCCTTATTCCAACATCTCTTCTCTCTACCTTTTGGCTTTATTACTCTGCTCCTGTTAACATTTACACTTTGGACTAGACAACAGAATTCAAGCTTCCTGGGTTCATGCTTTGATTCTGCCAAAAGCCATGCCAATGCTCACTTCTGGCTCTTTCTGCTTTTTCATGACAGCCCCAGACAATCAAATATTTGACCAATTTCCAGTAAAAATAAAAATGGCATTCTTTTATGATAAAAGGGTGTAATATTATATTTGTGATATATACCGTATGTCTCATAATGTTTTCTTGCACCTTCTAAGTTATAATGTACTGCCAACTTCAGTGTCGTAAGAGCCCATTGTAACACACGTTCAGGAAGTTGTGTGTCAAGATTTACGGATGGTGAAGCTCCTGATAGCCAAGAGGGAACTGTTTGGACATTCTAACAAAAAATAAAATGATAATTTATGAAATAAATATCTGGTCTATACGTAGATCTAAATATTGGTCTATACATAGATCTTATAATTTTAAACATTCATTTCAGATTTCAGTGCCCCGCCCCCACCAAAAAAAGACAACTTGATTCAAAATAATGATTTAAAATTGTATAGTTTGGGGTGCGTGGCTGGCTCAGTTGGTAGAGCATGTGACTCTTGATCTCAGGGGTTGGGAGTTCCAGCCCCACATTGGATTACTTAAAATTAAATCTCAAAAAATAAAATAAAATAAAATTGGATAGTTTGTAGTCTAGTATAAAAACTTGAGTTAGTTTTCTATCATTCAACAAGTATTTATTGAATAACTATAATGTCTAAGTGATTATACTAGAAAGTAGAAAAAACAAACATGATGTGGATCTCATCCTTAAGAAGCTCACAACTAAGTAGGGAAGATGAAATGAGCCCATAAATACCAATTCCTAACTGTAATAAAAGTTCTAAAAAGGAAAACATCATTTCTATCCAGGGACTTTATCAAAGAGAAAGCACTTTGTAACTTAAAATAACTTGGAGGATGGAAATAAAACAGAGTTATAACATTTTATGTTATGGACATTTTATGTCCACTTTATAGTTTCAACTGTTTAAAATGTTGAAAGAGATCCATATAAAGAAGCCCAGTGGATAAGGTTGGTGGAATACCTGCAGAGCTTCAGTTATTCGCTCTACCAAACCCAAAACAATATCTTCCAAATCTTGAAAGGTAGGATAAAATTCCATTTTATCATCATCAAATGTCAGTTCCATCTTAAATATTGGCAGCCCTTGCTGATCTTCTCGGTCAAAGAGTTTTACAAATCCTTCTACAGTTCTCTTTAAGAAGTCCTTTAGCTGCATGATGTAATAAATTATTACTTTAGAATTTACAAATTCAACCTTTAACCTTTAGTTCAAAATGAGTGAGCTATTACCTATAACTAAGCCATTCTATCATTCCATTTAGCCTTCAAAATTATCTTCAGCACAATATGTTCCTACTAAATGCAGTCTAAAACAATAAATGGAACAATATATGCAAACTTTAATTTTTTATAGAATATCAATAATCTTTTTAAAGACTATTTATTTGTTTATTCATGAGAGACACAGAGAAAGAAGCAGAGACATAGGCAGAGGGAGAAGCAGGCTCCTGTGAGGAGTTGATCACAGGACCCGGGTATCATGACCAGAGCCAAAGCCAGATTCTCAATCACTGAGCCATTCAGGCGTCCCAAATATCAACAGGGTTAATATGGCAACTCAGAATCTTCCACATTCTTTAGTAATTCTTTCCCTGTTACAGAAAACATTTCAGAAAATTAAACAACCTGGTAAATACTAATGGGAGGAAAGGCCAGCCACTTGAGGGTGAGGGTGATAAGGGATGACAGGCATATAAGGTGAAGGACGGTGGTATGCTAGAGCTATCTCCTAGTGCCAACTGCTAAATATTGAAGACTTCTATGAGCCAATTATTAATCCTTTGTATGCCTGAAAATTGCCACAGTGAGAATATTTACACCAGAAAATTGGCAAACAGTACAAATTAGGGCTTTTCTCCCTCATCCCCAAAGCTGGATTTCCAGCATATCACTAGGTGAGTGTGAAGCCACTGGACTTAGAAATGTGCACACTAAGTTGCCAAAGTATGAATAATGCATTATTTTTTAAAGATTTTATTTATTTATTTATTTATTTATTTATTTATTTATTTATTTATTTATTTTAGAGAGAGTGGGGAGGGGCAAAGGGAGAGAGAATCTCAAGCAGACTCTGCACGGAGCACAGAGCCCAACTGGGGGCTCTATCTCATAACCCTGAGATCATGACTTGAGCTGAAACCAAGCGTAGGATGCTCAACCAACTGAGCCACTCAGGTGCCCCTGAATAATGCATTCCTATGTAGAACCAACTATTGGAAATTTAGCCAAACAAAAAAATATATCTAAAACCATCTTCAAAATATTCCTCATCTCTACTTCTTATCAAATAATCATAGTCCTCTTAAGAGGATAAAGGTAAAAATAAAATAATGTATATATTAATTACAGGATTATATACTAGATATTAAATGTGTCCTTTTAAGGATACATTGAAAAATTCATAGAATCTTTGGAGATATTTTCCAGAAGGGAAAGGTTTTATTCAAAACTATTTTTATAGAATTGTATTTCTACAATAGTAAAAATTTGAGGAGCCTATAAATATATAATTAATATAAATTAATATTCTTTAAAGATGATCAATTCCATTTCAGACCAAAATTTTATTGAGAAAAAATGAGAATCAACTGACTTGGAATTTCATATGTTCAAATATGTTTACTAGGGGGACTCCTGGATGGCTCAGCAGTTGAGCATCTGCCTTCGACTTAGGGCATGATCCTGGAGTCCCAGGATCAAGTCCCACATTGGGCTCCTTGTATGGAGCCTGCTTCTCCCTCTGCCTATGTCTCTCCCTCTCTCTGTCTCTCATGAATAAAATAAATAAAAATCTTTAAAAAATGTTTACTAAAATAGTCCTTTGTGAATATTCTCCAATAAACCTATAGATAGTTGATAGCCCTTATGCATGAGCCCAGTAATCAGTTATAATATTGACACATACTTCTAGACTTTCTTTTTATTTTATATTGCTTCAGAAATGAAGTATTTTATGCTAAACTAATTTAAACACAATTATGCTAAAGATATTTTAAACTTATTTCAAAATAATTACCTACCACTATATCTAAATAGAATTTTATTTAAAATAATAAACTAAAACACCAGTTTTAAACTCAGCACTCCAAAATGAATAATCAAATTAAGAAATGGGCAGAAGATATAGACATTTTTCCAAAGAAGACATACAGATGACTAACAGACACATGAAAAGATGCTCAACATCACTCATCATCAGGGAAATACAAATCAAATCAACAATGAGATATCCCCTCACACCTGTCAGAATGGCTAAAATCAACAACACAAGAAACAATAGCTGTTGGGGAGGGTGTGGAGAAAGGGGAACAATTTTGCACTGTTTTGGGGAATGCAAACTGGTACAGCCACTATGGAAAAACAGTATGGGGGCTCCTCAAAAAGTTAAAAATGGAACTACCCTGCAATCCAGTGATTGCACATCTAGGCATTTACTCAAAAGAATAAAAAGTACTAATTCAAAGGGATACATGCACCCCAATGCTTATAGCAGCATTGTCTACAATAGTCAAATTATGGAAGCAGCCCGTGTCCATAGATAGTTAAAAGAATAAAGAATATGTGGTATATTTACATAAATGGAATATTAGCCATAAAAAAGAATGAAATCTTGCCATTTGCAATGACACGGATGGAGCTAGGGAGTATAATGCCAAGTGAAATAAGTCAGTCAGAGAAACAGAGATACCATACTATTTCACTCATATGTGGAATTTGAGAAACAAAACAAACAAGCAAAGGAGAAAAAAAAGAGAGAGAGGCAAACCAAGAAACAGACCGTAAACTATAGAGAACAAACTGATGGTTATAGGGGGGTGAGGGTGGAGGAATGGATTAAATATGTAATGGGATTCAAGGAATACACTTGTGATGAGTACCATCTGTTGTATGGAAATGTTGAGTCACTATATTGTTCACCTGAAACTAATACTGCATTGCACATTAACTAACTGGAATTCAAATAAAAACTTAAAAATAATAAAATAAAATCATAAACTAATTTTATTAACATTATTTAAGATATACAAAATATATTTACCTGATTTGACATAAGTGTGGAAACACAGTTATAAAATGCATCCAATTTTTCAGGTTTGATGGTTTCTAGAGCTTCCTTCTTGGTAAAAAGATTTATAACCTTTGGATACCATGTATTCATTATCTTCTCTTCTGCCTTTCTAGCTTGTATTGATAGATCATTTTTCAGTGATTCACAATCGATTGGCCCTTTAGCTCTATTTATGAGAAAATTTAAAATGATTTAAAGCAAATGATAAATATTGGTTTTAATACACAGTTGTTTAAAAATAAGATAAATTAAGGGCAGCCCGGGTGGCTCAGCGGTTTAGCGCTGCCTTCAGCCCAGGGCCTGATCCTGGAGACCTGGGATCGAGTCCTACCTCGGGCTCCCTGCATGGAGCCTGCTCCTCCCTCTGCTTGTGTCTCTGCCTCTCTTTCTCTCTGTGTGTGTCTCTCATGAATAAATAAATACAATTAAAATTAATTTTAAAAAGTTTTAATCTAAAGAAAAGTTCCCAAGACTTAGTTGTTGTTTTTTTCCCAAGACTTAGTTTTAAAACGCACACAGTCAAAATATAAGGACTCAAGCAGGAGACATTCAAATCTTAAATGTTAGTTAATAAATATGAGACTTTACCTAATCCCTGTTAAATCTAGCAAAACTGTATTGGCAAACGTCGTATAGCCAAGGTCCAGTAACATTTTCATAATTGGATGAACAATGTGCAAATTAGCTGATATTTGATTTCTTGTCTGCAGATAGCTAGAATGCCAAGGATTAGAATAATCCAGTCCTCTGGAAAAGCAAAACACCATATCAAACAGGGTTCAAACAATACACTCTAAATTTTAGGAAATAATAGTTATGACATAGAATTAGTATTAAAGCAAGAATAGGGATTTAGAAGAGAAAAATATGGTCTGCAACAGGAGCTTTAGAAGACATCCATGTAATAAAAATGCATCAAGATCTTGAAACTGCATTCTCTTCGGAAAGGCCAAAGACCACTTGTGGGGAAGGCAGAATGATAGGCTAGGTGGGGGTGCCCTGCTGACTTCCACTGTGCTCTGGCTCAGTTACTGTGGGTAGAGATCCACAAACCCAGACCTTAGGCCTGGGGAAAAGAGATGAAGAAATCTGTCTGCCACATACCAAAGCTTCCTTAAGGTCAAGTTGACCTATACATCCATAAAGGTTCCCTTAATTGTATAAACAGCAAATAGACAAGTCCAGAGCAAGGATACCTTCGAGGGGAAAAAAAATAGTAGTGCTATTTTTTAGATGTATTCAAAATACCTTTGAGCTTCACAATTCTAGACTGAAATGTAAGATCAGCTTATTTTCGATCTGTTATCAAAAACTAGATGCCATTCTGTTTCTAAATTTACTAGGGCACCTGGGTATCTCAGTTGGTTGAGCCTCCAACTCTTGATTAGGCTCTGGTCATGATCACAGGGTTGTGGGAATGACCCCCACATTGGGCCCCACACACTCAACGAAGAGTCTGCTTGGGATTCTCTCTCTCTTCCTCCTTTTGCCCCTCCCCCTGCTTGTCACTCACGCTCTAAATAAATTCATAAATAAATACAAATCTTTAAATCATCATAATAATTTACTCACGTAGGGGATTCAGGTAAAGGGCCTCCTTCATCTTCAAGCCATTTAACTGGAGGTTTCACGAGAACACTCCTCACTAAAATACATATATGTATTAATATTTCTTGAAAACTCTTGCAAATCCTAATCAAAACAAAAGTTTCTAACTTTTGATATTGGGTAACATGGTTTATAGAGCATTAAAGTGAGTAGAAGAAAAAGTTCCTTTATTTGAAAAAAAAATCAAGTTCTTGGTACTATTTTGATGTTACTTTGGGTGTGAAATCAGATACAGAAAAGCTTTGAGTTTTCAGTTTTTTTGTATTCTCTCTACTCAAACACCACTTAAGAAAACTTATTCCAATAAAAATTGCAAATGTTAAGTCCTTAATAAATCTCCCTAAATACAGTAATATTTTTGTAAGCAGTATAACTATAGCCATAAAGACAAAGACAAAAAATCAAAAGGCTATTAGCTAACAAGGCACGTAAAAATTACACAAAGTTCCCTTGAATGACAAAGATTTTGACTAGATAATAAGCGCAAAATAAAAACTTTTTAAAAGTAGATTTCATTTGGGACGCCTGGGTGGCTCAGTGGTTGAGCGTCTGCCTTCAACTCAGGACGTGATTCTGGAGTTCAACTCTGGTACTGGAGTTCCAGTACCACATCGGGCTCCCTGCCTGGAGCCTGCTTCTCCCTCTGCCTGTGTCTCTATCTCTCTCTGTGTATCTCTCATGAATAAATAAAATCTTTAAAAAAAATAAAAATAAAAGTAGATTACATTTTTTGAAGTAATCTCTACACCCAAAGTGAGGTTTGAACCTATACCCCAGGATCAAGAGTTGCATGTTCTAGTGACTGAGGCAACCAGGTGCCCCTCAAAGTAAAAATTTTAAAAAATATCTAAGAAATACATATAGCTAAATACATAAATGTTCATTATTCATATTTCTACTTTTGATTGGAGGGATGGGAAACAAAAGTAAAAGAAGCTTGGCATGAGTTAAATGCCACTTACCCAGATACCTCTTCATGCTTTTTTCAAAGTCACTTGACACCTCATTTATGAGACTTTCCACAAGTCTTTCTCTTTCTTTCCCTTCCTTTAAAGACTCAGGTATCAGCATTAACATGTGATCCAGCCATTCCTGCTGAATAGGTACTATAGGACTGCTTTCTACACATTGCTTTAAATAAATATAGTTGAACTGGGAATATAATAAGAAAAAATTAAGTCTTCTAAATGGTGTAGTATTTCAGTGTAACTCCTGAGCTCTGTCCAGTCAAGACAACTTTTTTTTTCAGAATAGAAGAATTCTGAAAAATAACGTCTTCAGAATAAAAACATTTTACCCAAAAGTATGACCTAAAAAGAAACCACTTTTTTTTAATGTGCTTAATATATATTTATTGAATGAATGAAAATTGGTAATTGGGACTGAAGTGTGGGCTAGAGAAGCTGGGTGTGCCCATGTGTTATCCATTCAAACATTGAAATATGGGCAGCCCCAGTGGCACAGCGGTTTAGTGCTGCCTGCAGCCCAGGGCGTGATCCTGGAGACCCTGGATTGAGTCCCACATCAGGCTCTCTGCATGGAGCCTGCTTCTCTCTCTGCCCCCCCCCCATCTCTATGAATAAATAAAAATAAAATCTTAAAAAAAAACATTGAAATATTTAGCATTAATCTGTTAAACAGTCAGAAATTACCAAGCACAAAGGTACACAATTGATGAAATAACAAAGAATAACAGGAAATAATAATAATAAATTATGAGTGAATATTATTAAGTATTTTAGAATATTTAATCAAGCTAATTTAAAATATTACCAGGGTGGTTCTTTCTAGGCCAAATCTGCATTTTATACTAGAGAAAACTAATCTTGTCACAAGCTCTTCACTCAAACCAGGGCTGGAGTCTAACGTTTTCTGTATTAAAACATGTCTAAATGCAGATTCATCAATATCTTAAATATGCAATAGAAATGAATTAAGTAGGTTGTCTTTATCTTTTTTTAAGGTTTTATTTATTTATTCATGAGAGACACAGAGAGAGAGAGGCAGAGACATAGGCAGAGGAAGAAGCAGGTTCCCCATGGGGAACCCAATGCAGGACTCAATCCCAGGACCCCAGGATCATGACCTGAGTGGAAGGCAGACGCTCAACTGCTGAGCCATCCAAGCAACCTGAATTAGGTTTTAATATTTAAGAGTGTACTATGAATTTACCATACCAGCTTGTTGGGACTCTCTGAATAGGAATAGATTATTGTAAAACAAAACATAAATAATGTCTCATCTAGGGAAAAAATAAGACTTTCTTGTGGGTAAAATGTGTGTGGTTTGAAAGAAGAACAGATAAATGGTTAAAAAAAAAAAAAGAAAAGGAGAAAACACTATAGGGTATGGAAAAGAGCAGAAAGGTAACAGCTAAATGAAACCAGCAGAAACAGAGAGGGGCTCTAATACAGCATACCAAAGTGATGGGGCAGGAACAGAACTGACTAAAATTTAATCTAGAGGGAGGCAACTGAGTTGAGTAAGAACCAATTGGTCACCTCCAGGATAGTGTGAGATGATCACAAAAACAAATTGATGTAGGCACACTGGAGGCAAGCAGAAAAGGACCCTGGTTTCCCAGAGAGTAAGAAAGGGGACTAAAGGGAATGGAGGGCCTGGGATGGGGAACCAAACAGAAGTTCATAGCATCCAAGGATTCAAATAGGGAAATCTAGAGAGTAACAGGAATTGGAAGAGGAGAAAGGGATTCTTTAGGACCTTTTAGTTGGGCAAAGGGCTCTAAGCAGTCTAGACCTCCACTTTCGATGGACAGCAACAATATACAGCTCCCTGCGTTTCATTTTACTGTTACACTTGATAACCTGTGATCACAAGGGCTCTGTATCCTGGATGAAAGCAGTCAGAGCTGGAGAAGGGAGCCCTGCCAGGGAAGTGAAGGCAGGGTAACAAGTCTAGAGGTTCTTCCCACTGGACCCCTAGGTGGTGGCAGCCAAAATGAACACAAGACTTTCTAGCAGATGATATATCATATACTTCATAAAAGGGGCTTTGTAGAAGAATAATGAATGAACTAGATGCAAAATGCAATCCTTCAGCTTTTAATACCTAGAAGAGTAAATCATGCTCTCTAGAGCCCTGATGTATTTACTATAAATTCACTGGAGGTCAAGTGTCTGGGCAGGAAAAACATTTTGCTCTGTCTTTTCAAAGAAACCAATTTACATTTTTCTTTATTTATGATGAGTTATTGGCAAAAGTAATGTTCTTTGTACACTTTTCATTTTCTCAAGGCAAAACAAAGATTCTTTGTTTAACTTAAACATGTTTAACTTAAACATCCTATAAAAATAAACATGTGAGAATAGCTTAAAAATTCTTTAACTTTAACATGTTTAACTTAAATATCCTGTAAAAAATAAACATGTGAGAATAGCCAAGAAATCCCTGAGAAAAAATGTCTACCAGGGAGGACCAGCCCTAGGAAACATTAAAACATATTATAAGGTCTCTCTAATTAAAACAGTGTGGTAGGGCAGCCCTAGTGGCGCAGCAGTTTAGCACCGCCTGTGGCCCAGGGTGTGATCCTGGAGACCCAGAATCGAGTCCCGCGTCGGGCTCACTGCTTGGAGCCTGCTTCTCCCTCTGCCTGTGTCTCTCTGCCTCTCTCTCTCTCTCTCTGAATAAATAAACAAATAAACCTTTAAAAATCAAAAAAACAAAAAACAGTGTGGTACAGGAGCCTGGGTAGACAGGCTAGCAGGGTAAAAAAAAAAGTCCAGAAATAGACCCAGTATGTAGGAAATTTTAGCATATGATAAGCATAGCACCTCAAATCAGTGAAGCAAAGATGAAGATTTTAAAAAATAGTTCTGGGACAACTGGCTAGCCATTTGGAAAAAGGTAAAAATGAATCCATACCTTCCACCATACAAAAAAAGTAACCCCAAGTAGTTGAAGAATTTAAATTAAATAATGAAAGACCAAAAAATTGATAAATTCTGCTGTAATTGAGTGTAGGGGAAAACTTTCTAATTATGATTCAAGATCCAGTTATAAAAAAGAAAAAATGACTGACAAATACTGACTACATAAAAATTAAAATGTGGGAGAATGCTGGGTGGCTCAGCAGTTTAGCACCTGCCTTAACCCTGGGGAGTGATCCTAGAGTCCTGGGATTGAGTTCCGCATCAGGCTCCCTGCATGGAGCCTGGTTCTCCCTCTGCCTATGTCTCTGCCTCTCTCTGTGTGTCTCTCATGAATAAGGAAATACAATCTTTAAAAAAATTAAAATGTTTGCATGGCAAAACAACTCAATAAAAACAATCAAAAGACAACTGACAATCTGGGAGGAAAAAATTGCAATATGTATCTCAAAGTATAAAGAATGCTTGAAAATGTAAAGGATAGATGAAATTTGGTGACTTTATGTGAAATGAAATAAGCCTATGACAAAAAACAAATATTATATGATTTCACTTCTGAGTAAGCGTAGTCAAATTCATAGAAATAGATAATAGAATGGTAGCTGCTAGGAGCTGAGGGAAGAGAGAAATGGAGAGTTGTTTAGTGAGCAAAATTTCAGTTTTGCAAGATGAAAAGTTCCAGAGATTAATTACACAATTATATGAAGAAACACCACTTCACCGTACACTTAAAAATGGTTAAGATGGTAAATTTTATGTTGTGTGTATTTTACTAGATTCCAATTTAAGAGAAAATAAGACCAAAACCCAATAGAAAAATGGGCAGAAAATATGAACCAACATTTTGCAATAAAAATATTATAAAAATGGTCCTTAACTCTGATAAATATTTAATCCTACTCATAATTAAGAAAAGCATATTTAAACCATTCTGAGATACCATATGTCACCTGAAGAAGTAAAAAACATGACCCCCACATTCTATGGTGAGACTATGGGGAAGAAGTACTCCCACATATTACAAGTAGGAATGCGTATTGGCATTATCTTTTTGGAGAGAAATTTTGTAAGAGCTACCAAAACTGCACATTGACCTAGCAGGCCAAGAGCACCTGGGTGGCTCAGTGTTGAGCCTCTGGCTCAAGTTGTGATCCCAGGGTTCAGGGTCCAGGATCAAGTCCAGCATCAGGCTCCCTGCAGGAAGTCTGCTTCTCCCTTTGCCTATGTCTCTGCCTCTCTCTGTGTGTCTCTATAAATAAATAAATAAAATCTTTTTTAAAAATGCCTTGGATTTGGCATTAGTGGTCACTGGTGAATTAATGATGAAGAAGTGGAGTTCCTACATGCCAGATTACCAAAAGCAGTGGGCTCAGGAGTGAATGACTGTTTCATGCCTGGTTATGTATTTTAGATTGTAAGACACTAGTAGGCAAGAATTGTGGATGAAGAGTGAGTGAGGATGCTAAGCACATACACACAAAAATGCCTTGCAATTCACCTGGTCTCATGAGAAACACTTATGAATGTTTTGTATTAGTTCTTATATCTAGTAAAGAGCAAATATACACAGCCAAAGTCTTCAGAAAAGTTGGGAGGGTAGAAGGCAAAGAAGAGGAAAGAAGGAAAGGAGGAAAGAAGGAAAGAAGGAAGGAAGGAAAGAAGGAAGGAGGGAAGGAGAAGGGAAAGGAAGGGAAGGGAAGGGAGAAAAGAGAAGAGAGAAGAGAAGGAAACTTGGAGTAGCTAAAATTAGATTCTCCCACAGATCCTCAATACAGGGATGTGTCCTGAGCCCTCTATCTCCAAAGGGAAGTTGAAGAGACTTGGAAAGTACTCTTGTCTGGGAACATGCTGTATGAATTTCTGTTTTGTGGGGCCAGCTCCATAGGTTTCCTTATGCTTTGCTGTGCAATAAATGTTGTGCTCTCATCTTCCGACCAATCACACCACATGCTCACGTTGTCATCCATGCAGTCAGCGCCATTTTTAAAAAATCAAGCATCTAGCATGTGGCTAGCACCCTATAGATTCTCAGTAAGTAATCATTATTACACCAATACTAGAACAGTGAAAAGGGAAATGCATTTCCTTTATAATTGCAACTTTAAAACATTTTTTCCAGTTTCTGGAATAAGAACTAAAACCTTTACAACTAATCTTCAGATAATAAATGGCAACAAAAATAGAACTCTTAAAACCCATATTGTCATCCATGGAATGCTTATTCCTTTGGCTAATAAAAATGAAAATCTTAGTTCTAAATTTCTTCTTCTAGAATGGGTCTTATTAGCAGGTTGTCTTAGAAGGAACTACTTTGTAATAATTTCTTTGAACATTTTCAAAACAAGAAATATAAAAAAATTGAACTCACTCCTTTCTTTTTAATTTCACTGGTCATCTGTCAAAAGCAAACAAATAAGACATAATTAAATCAAGGAGGAAAAATTTTTAAAATAAGCGATGTAAATGTATGTATTATGTGTATTATTCTCTTAAAAATACTAGTTATATGGAGATCAACTTAAGATAATTAGAAATTAAAAGTGTAGAAGGATAAAAAAAGACTCTGTTTCTCTTTTCAAAGAGACAACATAAACTTACAGTTGGAGGATAATCTGGCTCTGGTGTTGGAGGTGTTCTTTTATCCAGTGCTCTGTCTAAACTTCTTTTGGCTCCATCAATTCTGGATTATGGTTTTAAAAATAGTTTATAGTTACAAACTATTTATAGTTATAAAAAATGTCTACCTCTCTTGAAGACATTAGGATATATTATTAAAATATGGGATCCCTGGGTGGCGCAGCGGTTTAGCGCCTGCCTTTGGCCCAGGGCACGATCCTGGAGACCCGGGATCGAGTCCCACGTCGGGCTCCCGGCCCATGGAGCCTGCTTCTCCCTCTGCCTATGTTTCTGCCTCTCTCTCTCTGTGACTATCATAAATAAATAAAAATTAAAAATAAAATAAAATAAAATATTACAATTTGGGGGTGCCTGGCTGAGTCTTGACCTTGGGGTTATAAGTTCAAGTCCCACATTGGGGGTAGAGTTTACTTAAATAATAACAATAATAAAATATTACAATTTGAACATCTTTTCAATTATACTTATGGAAGAGATACTCAAGACTTCTTTATCTTACTGAATTTTCTATAAGAAACAAATTCCAATAGTCATTATCAATGAGACTTAAATTTTCTCTTTTTTTTTTTTTAAGATTTTATATATTTATTCATGAGAGACACAGATAGAAAAGCAGAGACATGGAGGGAGAAGCAGCCTCCTTGCAGAGAGCCCAATGCAGGACAGGATCCCCAGACCTGGGATCATGCCCTGAGTCAAAGGCAGACGCTCAATTGCTGAGACACCCAGGTGTCCCAAGAGTTTAATTTTCAAATTATTCATGTGTACTGTAAATGAATAAGACTAAAAATAAAAATCAAATTTTTTTCAATTCAAACTTACAAATTTTAATTTAATCCTGATGCCTAGTAGGCCCTCATATGTATTGTCCCCATTCAAAAGCCACCTTGTCAGAGAAGGCTTAGCTTACCCTCCCCCCTTTTTTTTAAAGACACATTTATTCAGCATCATGATCAGACTATTACATTTAGCAATCAACAGCATGGGTGCAAAAAAAAAAAAAACTACATTAAAACCCTTTGTTGGAATGCTTTACACTTTCCACATAACAGAAACTAAAATAACCTGTTATACAATTAGTCACAAATACAGTCCTCGAGTTTTTTGCCCATACACATGAGTATTGTCTAAAACATGTCTTCTTTGTAGCAGCTAGGCCCTGCCACCACTGTGCTTGGCTGAGTTCACAAATCTGTTGTAACCTGTAGCTTCCCTGTCACTTCTCTGGCTCTTCCCTCCTGCGAAGCTTTGTTTCCTGGCAGTAATTGAAACCTTCTACCACTGCCATAGCTGCTGCTGCTGCTGGAACCGCCATAGCCACCTTGGTTTCATGGTTTGGCAAAGTATTGGCCTCCACCACCATAGGGGCCAGAGCTTCTGCCTCCAAAATTTCCTCCTTTCATGGGTCCAAAATTTGAGGATTGATTGTTTCAATTGCCAAAATCATTATAGCTTCCACCACCTCCAAAGTTGCTTCCATCATTACCAAATGTGTTATGGCCATCCCCACTGCCACCATATCCACCACCACCTCGACTGCCACTGAAGCCACCTCGACCACTGAAGTTCCCTCCACGACAAAGTTGTCATTCCCACCAAAACCACCTCCACGACCACCACCAAAGTTTCCAGAACCACTTCGGCCTCTTTGGCTGGACGAAGCACTAGCCATCTCTTGCTTCCATAGGGCTTTCCTTACTTCACAGTTGTGGCCATTCACAGGATGGTATTTTTGAATGGCAATCTTGTCTACAGAGTCGTGGTCGTCAAAGGTCACAAAAGCAAAACCTCTCTTTTTGCCTCGGTCAGTCATGATCTCAATCACTTCAATTTTCTCATACTGTTCAAAATAATCTCTTAGATAATGTTCTTCAGTATCTTCTTTAATGCCACCAGCAAAAATCTTTTTCACAGTTAAGTGGGCAGCAGGTCTTTGAGAATCTTCTCTTGAGCTAGCCCTCTTTGCTTCCACAACTCTTCCATCCACCTTGGGTGGCCTTGCATTCATGGTTGCATCCACCTCCTCCACGGTGACATTCGTGACAAACCCAAAGCCTCTGGAGCACTTGGTGTTCGGATCTCTCATTACCACACGGTCCGTAAGCATTCTCCATTGCTCAAAATGGCTCCTCAGACTCTCATCGGTTGTTTCGAAGCTCAAACCTCCGATGAAGAGCTTCTGCAACTGCTCGGGCTCTTTGGGAGACCCTGACTTAGACATGACGGGGGTGGGAGGGGAGACTTTAACGATGCTTACTCGGGGCGTCCAGGCCCCCCCCCTTTTTTAAGACTTTATTTGTTTATTCATGAGAGACAGAGAGAGAGAGAGAGGCAGAGACACAGGCAGAGGGAGAAGCAGGCTCCATACAGGAAGCCCGATGTGGGTCTTGATTCCAGGACTCCAGGATCACGCCCTGAGCCAAAGGCAGACAGATGCTCAACCACTGAGCCACCCAGGCATTCCCCTTTGCTTACCCCTTATATTAAGTAGCACTTCCTTCACTCTCCAACCTTTTTGTCCTTACTTACCCTGCTTCATAGAATTTACCATCATTTGACATATTACATGTTGTAGACTATTTTATTCATTGCCTTGCCCCTAATGCTCAGAACAGTACTTGATCACATAGTAGGTACTTGATAAATAGTTTGAACAGAGGGTGGCCTGGGTGGCTCAGTGGGTTAAGCATTTGCCTTTGGCTCAGGTCATGATCCCAGGGTCTTGGGATAGAGCCCCATGTCAGCAGGTTCTCTATTCAGTGGGGAGTCCGCTTCTCTTTCTGTTCCTCCCCCTGCTTATGTTCTCTCTCTCTCTCTCTTTCTCTCTCTCAAATAAATAAATAAAATCTTTTAAAACATTTTTTTAACAATTTGAACATAGGAATTTATCATCCATAAAATAAAGTTATGTCATCTAATCCATCTGTCACATATTTATTGAAAATTTATTGAATGCTCATATTACGCAAGCATTCTACTAGGTTTGGTATTTTTTTAAAGATTTTATTTATTCATTCATGAGAGACGCAGAGAGAGAGAGGCAAAGACATAGGCAGAGGGAGAAGCAGGCTCCCCATGGGGAACCCAATGTGGGACTCGATCCCAGGACCCCAGGATCATACCCTAAGCCGAAGACATTCAACCACTGAACCATGCAAGCATCCCCTCTAGGTTTTATTAAAAATATAACAGCAACAAACCTCAAGGAATTGATAAGCTGAAAGGGTGAGGAGATAAAAACAGGTACCATATGCCTTTTATGGGACCCTGATGGTTCAGAGGAAGGAACAAGTTCACTTCGACCTGGAGGTGTCTATAAAGGCTACATGAAAAAGTTAGCATTTACGATGAGTTTAAATAGAGGAGGGGATTTCAGGTGAAGATGTAGTTTTCCTGGGTAGATAGATCTGAACAAACAAGACTCTCCTAAGGAACAGGAAGTCAAGGAAATGATCAAAGGAAAAAATAAGGAGTAGTAGGGAATTGTCCAATATGCTCATTGGTTATGGGACCAAATGGAAATTAATTTGGAGAAATAGACTGGAATATCCAACTAAGGGCCTCAAAGAGCAGGGCTGTTTTTTTTTTTTTAATTCAATAACAATGGAGAATTGCTGAGAGTTTTTGAGCATGGAAACATTTGTAGGAAGATAAATCCATCAGTTTGCAAAGGTACACTGGGGGAGATGGCCAAAGCAGAGAGTATACAAGGAAAAGAAGAGACCTGAAAAGGAAGATTGGAGGATGCCAACCTTGACAAGAATAAGAAAAAAACACAATTGAAGGAGGAAAAAGAGATGTGGTCAGAGAGGCAGGAGAACCAAAAGAAATGTAAAAGAAAAGATGGCCACCAAAACCATAAAAGCATAGATGGTTAAGTTCCAGAGAGACAAAGGCCATGTCTGTTTTGCTCACTGCTCTAACTACAATACTTAGTGTCCATCAAGGTCCATAAATACCTATGGATTTGGAAAAAAATCTTGTGTATCTAATTCAGTACCTTATTTGATGCATGAATACTCTCAAAAATATCAAGTTGTACCCAGAGATGAGTAAGGGGGATGACATTCATCACTTTCTGAGGTAGACCAATTTACTGTCAGCTAACTATATTCTTGGTTTTTTTTTTAAGATTTTATTTATTTATTTGAGGGAGAGAGAGAGATATAGCGAGAGAGAGCACAAACAGATGGGGAGAGGGAGAAGCAAGTTCCCTGCTGAGCAGGGAGCCCAATGCGGGACTCAATCCCATGACCCCAGGATCATGACGTGATTCAAGGGCAGATGCTTAACCAACTAAGCCACCCAGGTGCCCTGGCCTATATCCTTAGAAACAGAATTTTTATATTGAGTTATATCCTTATAACTTTTGTTCTCTAGAGCTATATACAAAAAGTCATATTCTTTTTCTGTTACCCTTCTGAAACTTAATGATACCTATCCAGTTCTTTCAACTATTTGTCAATAAAAGTTACCACTTGTGGTGAGCTTATTATGTTTTAGGCATTGACTTAAGACCTTAAGTGCATAGATCTCATTTAACTCCCACAAAAATCCTGACAATAGCACTATTCTTATCTCCATCTTACAGACAGAAAGATGAAGATAAGCAAAGTTACTTAACTTGCCAAATTCATGCATGGCTGATAAGCTGCAGAGACAGGATATGAACTCAGGGCAGTCTGATGCCAGTCTATACTCTTACCCATTAAGCAGATCAGCCTCCTTCAAATGAGATAGTTTTTCAAAATTCCTCTCTCTTCCATGCCTATTATGGTTTATCAACATACCTCTTAAAGTGTGACCCTAGAACACCAGATGTTGTTTAATCAGTGCAGAGCGAAAATTTTCTATCATGCATTCTAGACACTTTACATTTATCAAAGCAGTCTAACATGAAACTCGATTTTTTTTTAAGTAGGCTCTAAGCCCAATGTGGAGCTTGAACTCTTGACCACAAGATCAAACGTCCCAAGCTCTATTGAGCCAGCCAGGCACACCTGAATTAGCTTTGAGTAGTCTAATTTCCATGTTGACTCTTATTGAGCCTGACTAAAATTCCAAATGCTTTTTCACATAAAGTAGAAAATGTGACTGGAATATCCTCCTTCCTTTTTTCTTTATGAATCATCAAGGCCCCAGCCAGACTTCCTTTCATCTGTCATTATTTCCCTGAATAGCCTAGCTCTCACTGATCCACACTTTCAAGGAATTTGCCTCATACTTTGGTATGCTAGTATGGTAGTATAGTATGCTAGCTACAGCCGACTTGCACTGTAATTATCCCAACAAAAATATGCTTGACCTCCTTGAGCTCTTTATATATAAAGCTACCCTTTAAGATAGCAACAATTTCCTGGAGTGTGTTTTCTCCTACCGGTTATAAATAAAAAGAGCTGGGAAGAATATAAAAGTGAACCTTTTTGTTCTCTGTTTTTGCTTTGTGTGTTGACAGTCAAAAACAAATAAACAAAAATTGTATAATTTCAAAGCAACTGTGTGAGAGACCACATGAAGTGAAGGAGAGAAAGGTTGGTCTGAATCAAGAAGGAGATAGTGGTCAAGGAAGAAGTGACTCATTCCTGGGACTCCAGAAGCTACAAAATAATTTTTTTTTCCTCAACCAACTGTTCCCAGGCACTGGTCACAGAAGGGGCCCAGTTCTGCCCAGGACACCTTACATCCTACCTCAGTCCTGGAGCTCTCTCTATTAACAGACTTTGAAACAGGGAAATCTACATTCCTATTGCCTAATAGGTAGATCAGTAAGACCAGAGAATCACAAAATCCACAGTCATCCAGAAAAATGTGTTTCTGGTATAAAAATCTTTCATCGCAAATGCATTTATCCTAAATAAACACATGGCAATTCTAATCTCAGTATTAGAGATTAATGCTTCAGGTAATTCTGAGACTATTTTTTATTAAGCACCCAAATGAGAGAGGTACTACTTAAACATCTGTAGAAAGCACAAGAGTTAGGTTCCTCTTTAAAAAGTTCCTTTATTCACTCATTCAATTCACCAACAGTAACATGCCAGATACTGTGCTTTGTGTTGAGATCTGCCCTTACCTATGCCAAAGTTAGTGGAAGAGAATAGCAACAAAGACACAATAATATACCATGTTGTTGAGAAAGTCACACTTCCTCGATCTATTTGCTGATTGACCCTTCTGTACCCAACATCTAAATATTATCATTTCTGGGGCGCCTGTGTGGCTTAGTCAGTTGGGCATTTGACTCTTGATTTCAGCCCAGGTCACGAGCTCAGGGTTGTGGGATCAAGCCCTGCATCGGACACCAAATTCAGCTTGAAGTCTCCTTGTCCCTCTCTCTCTGCTCCTCCTCTCTCTCTCTCTCTCTCTCATTCATAAATAAAATCTTTAAAAAATAAATAATTATAATTCCTAAAGGCTTAGTCCTGAGCTATCTTCTCCTCTCAATTTTTACCATCTCTAGGTGATTTGAACTATTCCTCATAGCTTTAACAATTGTCCACATTCTGCTGACTCCCAAATTTGTATCTTTAGCCTAAACCTCTTCTCTTATATATTCAGCTGCCTACTTAACATATTTCCCCTTAGATGTCAGATAAGTACCTAACCTTCAAAACTTACCTCCCCCATCTCCTGGACTTCTGATTGTCTATAGACCCTACCATTCACCTTGTTACCAAAGCCAATCCAATAGCAAGTCCTACTGATTCTGGATCCAAACCTATCCCTTGGGCAGCCCCGATGGCGCAGCGGTTTGGCACCTCCTGCAGCCTGGGGTGTGATCCTGGAGACCCGGAATCAAGTCCCACATTGGGCTTCCTGCATGGAGCCTGCTTCTCCCTCTGCCTGTGTCTCTGCCTTTCTCTCTCTCTCTCTCTCTGAATAAATAAATAAATCTTAAAAAAAAAAAAAAGACAAACCTATCCCCTATAAATCTAATTCTCTCCTCCTCCACTGTCTCCAGACTTATTCAAGCCACTGAAAGCTCTCACCTATGTTACTACAAAATCATCCTACCTGGTCTCCTTGTTTCCCTCTACTCTTGCCCTCTTCCTTCCACTTCAGTCTATTCTTAATAGCCAGAGTGATATTTTTAAATGTAAGTTGAATTTCATGTCATGTCCTAGTTTAAAACATTTTGTTGGCCTTCATTGTACTTAAAGTGGAACCTGGATTCATTATCATGTCTTAAAAAGCCATTCACACTCTGCCCTTCATTAGCATGGCTTAAAAACCCTTTCACTCTCACTTTCTGTCCACCTTCACCTGATACACCACTCTTCCCCAGGCTCCACTGGCCTTTGTCAGCTCCTAGAACACACAAAAGCATTCATATTCAGGGCTTTCAACACTTGTTATCCCCTTTGCTAGAGAGCTATTCCCATGTTTATTTAAATTAAAACTTCTTACTCTTTTTTTTTTTTTAAGATTTTATTTATTTATTTATTTATTTGACCTAGAGAAAGAGGGAATGCATTCAAGCAGGGGGAATGGCAGAAGGAGAGAGAGAAGCAGGCTCCCCACTGAACAGGGAGCCCAACCCAGGGCTCAATCCCAGGACTCCAGGATCAAGACCTGAGCCAAAAGCAGATGTTTAACTGACTAAACCACCCCTACACTTCAGCTTCTTACTCTTTAGATTTCTACTTAAATATCATCTCCATAGGATTTTCCTGTGATGTTGCTTGAGACAACTTCCCCATCACTCTCTACCCCACAATCTTATATCATCATAGTATCCATCACTACTAAAAGGCTAACATACTCTTTTTGATTATTTGTTTTTAAATGTCCACTATCTGTCTTTCCTACCAGAATATAAAGACACAATCCCTTCTGTTGTAATCTCTTTGGTCTCCCTAGTAACAAGTACAGTGTCTGTTTAACAGTTGGTAGGTAATATTGCTAAATAAACTGATGTAAGAGAAATATAAGGAAAAAGCTAAAGCTGTGCGAAGGGGATTAGGAGAAGACTTTCTAGAGAAGGTGATCCAAAAACTAAGCCTTGAAGAACTAGTATAAATATTCAGGCAGACAAATACTTTCAAGTGAAGGAAACTACAGGCAGTAATTATGAAATTTATCTTTCACCAAACTGTGAAAAATAGAATATATTCATGGAACTGCAAGTAGTTCAACATAACAATGTGAGATTATGAAAGGTTGTGGAGTAAAAACAATATGTAATTCCTAAGGCATTTCTTTAATCTCTAAGTATACTAAAACATTGAGTAAACCTACATTTATAAAATAGAGGTAAGAGGAGCACCTGGGTGGCTCAGTGGTTGAGCATCTGCTTTTGGCTCAAGGCACAATCCCAGGGTCCTAGGATTGAGTCCTGCATCAGGGTTCCCACAGGGAGCCTGCTTCTCCCTCTGCCTACGTCTCTGCCTCTCTCTCTCTCTCTGTGTCACTGATGAATAAATAAATAAAATCTTTTTTAAAAATAGAGATAAGAATAGTACCCATCATAGAGGGTAGTTGTGAGAAGTACAGGTGAAGTGATAAAAACAATGCTTAGAGTAAGCAGTGATTAGCATAAGCACTATATTAACTATAGATATAGTGACATATATAGACATATATATCTATATATATAGTGACATATAACATATATATAGTGATATGTAACATTTATTAAGGTGATTACTTTTTTGTTTCCCTAATTGAACTTGAAAATGGTATTTCGCCCATGAACAACCTACATAGTTAAAGCTTTTTCATGAGACTATGAACACTAATCATTTCACTTCAACTCCATAAAAGATTTATTTCCAATATGCTACTTACACTAACTGATTAATTGTCTTCTGCTGCTCCTTAGATCTTCTGTAATTCAGCAATTTACTTTGTGCTGATGTGTCAACACCTATGTCTTCAGGGGGGCACACAATGGGAGGTAACTTCAAGTTCAGAGCCTCCTTTTCTGCTGCGATGGCAGCTTTGTTTGGATCTGACATGTTGATCTCCTGAAGATTAAAATATTTTATACTATGAGGAGAAAAAGCTCATAAAACCGTTATTGTAAATGTTAGCCTCAATATACTTATATCTTAGCTATCAGTACCAAAAATTCCAGATTTTTTAGATCTTCTTCCCAAGTATGATATTAGTCTAAAGAATGACAGTTGAGGTTTGGGCAGGGATTCTTGTTACAAGTCTACATCCCACTTGCTTTGAAGAAATGAAACCAGTCACTTCCCAGTTAGGGTTTCAGTTTTCCCATGGATGAAGTTAAGGAACTGGATTAGATGCCCTCTAAATACCCCTACAAGTCCTAAAATTCTGGGTTCACATTTTTTCCTTAAAATCCAAACACTGTAGGTTAGTAAATTGAACACCAATAAAAAATAAATAATAAAAAAAAAAAAAATAAAAAATAAAAAAAAATAAAAAAAAAAAAAAATCCAAACCACCACTACCACCACAACAATAAAATCCAGTTGTTGAGGTATAACCCTGCTCCCAAAAAAGCTGATGTTTGACACCATTAACACTTTTAAACACCAATATTGTACCTTAGTCTTGCTACCTTCCTAGGAAGTGATACAATGATCAAGCAAAAAATAGGCATACTTTTTTGCATAGAAAGTCTAAAATGTCATGTAAATGGTAACTGTGATACCAACTGCGTTCGTCGCGGAAGCCCGCAGAAATTGGGAGAGTCTTGCCTTGAAAAAGAGTATTTCTGCCGGCACCCAGTTAGAGATCTCCGACTCTGGGAGAGGAGTGAGAAAAAAACTGAAGTCAAGGAAGTACCTATCTGATTGCTTTTCACTACTCCGGCTGCGCAGAGAGGGAAAGGTTCAGTTAGCTTCTCCTCTGGCGAAAGGAAGAAGGGACACGAGGGGTGAAACCTCGGGAATCCCACCGCTCCCGACGAGCTGGGCAGTCCGCCTGCCGTGTATAAACAAAGTTGTCGCCATGGAAACCGTCCCGGTAGCGGCTGGAGAGACCCGGTAGAGGTTGCCTGGAGAGGCAGTTGCTGAGCTGCGAGCGGCCGATTAGGATTACCTGTCACAGTAACTCATTACTCAATTCAGTACTAATCCATTAGGAACGGAGGGTGGAGGAATGAGGTTTTTGTTTTGTTTTGTTTTTAACCTAACTGCTTTCCCTTAGAAGAAGTCCAGGGAATCCGGATCTTCAAGTTATGGAAAACTGCAATATTGGAAACTTGGATGAGTTGGAAAATAGATTTATGTAAACGCTCTCAGAGGAGGATAAAGTCTTCAAATGTTCCCATGGTGACTTCCCTGTAAATAATCAGCAACATAATTTTTCCTTCTTTCTTTTTTTTAAATTTATTTATTCATGATAGAGAGCGAGAGAGGCAGAGACACAGGAGAAAGGAGAAGCAGGCTCCATGCCGGGAGCCCGACGTGGGACTCGATCCCGGGTCTCCAGAATTGCCCCCTGGGCCAAAGGCTGGCGCTAAACCGCTGAGCCACCCAGGGATTCCCTCTTCTTTCTATATTTGGTATTTGTTTATATAGTACTTTTCCTTCAGGAAATCCTTGGCAAAAAAGGTTAAGGTGTGTCAATTTACAGGTATGCTCAGAGACAGAAATGTGAAACTGCTTTGAGAGGCTGTACAATGGGTACTCCATCTAAACTATGATAGCCTACACAAATATCATGTGCATAAATAAAATTGGGGATGAGTAAGTCCTGGTGGTGTATTGATGGTATATTCATTCAACAAATATTTGAGCAATTTGACATAGAGTGCCAGTCATCATGGAAAGAATTTTTTTTAATTTTTTAAATTTATTTATGATAGTCACACAGACAGAGAGAGAGAGAGAGGCAGAGACACAGGCAGAGGGAGAAGCAGGCTCCATGCACCAGGAGCCCCACGTGGGATTCAATCCTGGGTCTCCAGGATCACGCCCTGGGCCAAAGGCAGGCGCCAAACCGCTGTGCCACCCAGGGATCCCTATAAACTGGATTTAAGGGAAGACAGAAGTCTTTTGTATCATACCCACAACCTCTCACAGTTCAGTTATTCAGTTAAACACTAATCTGGTGCTGCAATAAAGAGATTTTGTAAATGCAATTCAAATCCTAGTAAATTGATGTTAAAGTAGGGAGAGTATCTGGGTGGGACTGACTCAATCAGTGGAAATCCTTTTAAAGAAAAGGTTTAGGCACGCACTGAGTCAGACTCTAAACAGCTGGTTTATAATTGCTCTCATCTCTGGATCTTCCCTTTCTGACAGCCTGCCCTAAGATCTTGGACTTGCTTAGCCAGTTCCCACAACTACATAAGCTAATTCCTTGTAATAATTTTAAATATATATACATTTATATTAGCTTATATATATATATCAGTACATACATCTGGATAAATATAGGGGATATGTATAATCTACTGGTTCTGCTTGCCTCATTAAACCCTAATAACAATGTATATCTTTTATTTTTATTTTTTGTATATCTTTTTATATAGCTTTATATAGGTATAATTTAGGTACTAAAAGTTTTTACCATTTTAAATTCTATAATTCAATGATTTCTTTAGTAAATATAGAAAATTATACAACCATTACCAAGATCCAGATCTAAAACATTTCAATCACTTCAAGAAGTTCCCTAGGGCTATATGCAGTGAATCCCCACTCTCACTCCCAGCCCCAAGCAACCACTGGTTTGCTTTTGGCCTCTATAGGTTTGTTAAGTTCTGAAAATTTCATATAAATGGAATAAAAAAGTATGTAGTCTTTTGTATGTTGTGCCCAAGATTGCGAATCCAAGAAACCACCAAGGAGCCAACACCGATGCAAGCGCATGAGGGTTTATTAGCAAGCTCGAGCTTGGGTCCAAGTATACCCGACACAGCAGAGCAGGGACTTGGACCCCGAAGTGGGTTACAGCTGGGTTTTTTATAGGCTGGTCTAGGGGATTTTCAGAAGGGGTGGAGAAATTTCTCAAGTTCTATTTACATTCTGATATGGGGCTTTCAAGGGCATTGAGCTCTTTTCTCATTCTAATATGGGACTTTCTACCATGGGCGTGGGCTCCGTTGTCCTTCTGATATGGGATTCCCTGCCAAGGACATTCTGCAGTTTTTCCCGTAGTAAAGTTCAGCTCTTATTCACAGGGGCCTAAGATGGCTGTACTTGTGCTAATGCTAAACTTTAGGTGGGATGGCCTTAATATTTCTCGGCCTCCACATTGTATTTGGCTTCTTCCACTTAATAACACGTTTGAGGTTCACCCATGTGAGGTATGTAACAGAAGTTCATTTTTATTGAATAGTCTTCCATTATATGGATATATCGTATTTGGTTTATCCATTCACCAGTTGACAGATGTTTGGATTGCTTCCAGTTTGGGGCTATTATGAATAACCCTGACATGAACATTCATGTACGGGTGTTAGGATGAACATACATTTCTATTTCTCATCCATAGAAACCTAGAATGGAACTACTGGGTTGAATGGTAAGTCTATGTTTAACCTTTTAAGAACTGTCAAACTGTTAAAACTGTTTTCCAAAGTGGCTGAAAGATTTTATATTCCTACCAGCAACATATAAGGGTTCCAACTTCCCTGTGTGTTTGCCAACACTTGGTATTGTGTATCTTTTTTATTACAGCCATTCTAGTGGACATATAGTAGTATCTCATTGTGTTTTTAATTTGCATTTCCCTAAATACTAATGATGCTGAACACCTTTTGTTTTAGGATTTTTTTTCTCCGTTGGCACCCATGGTTCTTGGTCACACCTAAGAATGAAGAGGTAAACCAGACAGAGTGGTAGGCAGCAAAGCAAGGTTTATTGAATGATAGTACAAAAACTGAAAGAGAGGGGACCCCAGAGGGTTGCCACCAGAGTTTCTAAGTCTAGGGTTTTGTTTTTTTTGTTTTAAGATTTCATTTATTTATTCATGAGAGACACAGAGAGAGAAAGGCAGAGACACAGGCAGAGGGAGACGCAGGCCCCATGCAGGGAGCCCGACGTGGAACTGGATTCCGGGTCTCCAGGATCACACCCTGGGCTGCAGGCGGCTCTAAACCGCTGTGCCACCGGGGCTGCAGTCTAGGGGTTTTTATGGGCTTGTTAGTAGGCTGTTTTATTTTATTTTTTTAAAGATTTTATTTATTCATCCATGAGAGACACAGAGAGAGAGAGAAGGAGGCAGAGACACAGGCAGAGGGAGAAGCAGGCTCCACGCGGGAGCCGGGTGTGGGACTTGATCCCAGAACTCCAGGATCACACCCCAGGCCAAAGGCAGGCACTAAACTGCTGAGCCCACCCAGGGATCCCCAAGCAGGCTATTTTAATCTGATTAACCCTTCCCGTGCCTGTCATCCTATCAGGTTTTTGTCACCTATCTATCACATGGAAAAGGGTGGAGGGCTCCATCCAGGGTGGTGTAAAATCCTTTTAAGGATGGTTTCCTCTTAGGGCAGGGGACGGGGAGTGGAGGTTGAGGGGCTTGTACCTGCCTGCCTTCCAACTATCTTTCATCATTTTCATGTGCTTATTATCCACTAATGTATCTTTTTTTAAAATAATTTTTAAAGATTTTATTTATTTATTCATGAGAGACACAGAGAGAGAGAGAGAGGCAGACACACAGGCAGAGGGAGAAGCAGGCTCCATGCAGGGAGCCCGACGTGGGACTTGATCCTGGGTCTCCAGGATCAGGCCCTGGGCTGACGGTGGCACTAAACCACTGAGTCACCCGGGCTGCCCCTAATGTATCTTTTTTTGATAAAATGTTTATTCAAATCTTTTTTCCATTTTTAAATTGGATTATTTAACTTTTTATAGTTATGAGTTTTTTATAATTTGCAAACACATTCTCTTGATGTACAGCTTTTCATTTTCTTTTTTTTTTTTTTTTTTTAGCTTTTCATTTTCTTAATGGTGCCTTTTGAAGAGCAAAAGTCTTCAATTTTTTTGAAGATTTATTTTATTAGAGAGAGAGAGAAGAGGGGGTCAGAGAGAGATGGAGAATCCAGCCGATTCTGCCCTGAGCAAGGAGCCCAATGTGGGGCTCCAGTCCAGGACCCTGGAATCATGACCTGAGCTGAAAGTCAGTCGGTTGCTTAACTGACTGAGCCACTCAGGTGCCTCCAAAAGTCTTCAATATTTATAAAATCAAACTTAAAAAAAATTTTTCTTTATGGGCCATGCTTTTGAGATTATTATATATGAAAGACAGATGAGGTCAAGATCTCCTGTTTTCCTCTAGCTCTAGGTTTTACATTGAGTATGTATCTAAAGGAAACAATCACTATCTGCACCCCCATGTTCACTGTAGCATTATAACAGCCAAGACATGGAAGCAACCTAAGAAAGATAAACGAATAAGCAATATGTGGTATAAATAGATATAGACATAGATATTGGAATATTACTCAGCCACAAGAAAGGAAACCCTGCTATCTGTGATAACATGGATAGACATTGAGGTCATTATGCTAAGTGAAATAAGTCATACAAAGATAATTACTGCATTACCTCACTTGTATGTAGAATCTGAAAAAAGAAACTGAACATATTGGTGGTTGCCAGAGGAGGGAGAAAAGGGTAGAAGGCAGGAGAATGAAAAGAATGGGTAAAGGTGGTCAAAAAGGTAAAAACTTCCAATTATAAGATAAAGTTCTGGGAATATAATGTACATCATGGTGAATATGGTTAACAATACTGTATTATATATTTGAAAGTTGCTAAGAGTAGATCTTAAAAATATATAACTATGGAGTGATGGATGTTAACTAAATTTTTGTGGTAATCATATGTATATACTATTAAATCATTACATCATACACTGTGGACTATTACAGTTGTAAGTGAATAATATCTCAATAAACCTGGAAAAATTGGGGCACCCGGGTAGCTCAATCGGTTAAGCGTCTGCCTTTGGCTCAGGTTATCATCCCAGGGTCCTGGAATCAAGCCCCGCAACAGGGTCCTTGCTCAGTGGGAAGCCTGCTTCTCCCTCTGCCTCTGCTTGCTGTTTCCCCTTGCTTGTGCTTTCTCTTGCTCTCTCTCTATATCAAATAAATAAATTTTAAGAACTGGAAAAATTAAAAAATGTTAAGGAAACAAAGATACTGGTTCTCTAAATAGAAAGCAAATGAAAATGATCAAATTTTGAATTTATAAGGAAGTAGCAGATTACCACGAAGTAGTATCACCCGGTACTACTCAAAATTTCTGAGCACTATCACTCAAAACTATAGTACCATGTTGACCTTAAGTAAAAAAGATAAAGGTACATTAATAATCTATACTGTTATCTACCAATGTTATTAATCAAGGTGAAGGTAATCATAAGAAACTAGTCTTCACATGCTGTTTGCAGATATACGTATAAGTAAAAAGAAAACTCCACCAACCTTAAGCTTTTGATTAAAGTTAGCTTGTGTTTCTTGATATGGACTGAGAATGGCAGAATAAAATGATTTTTATTAGCTTTGGTATCAGGGGAAGCATAGTATTGGTTCAGTCTTCTGACCTCAAATTTTAATTGTATAATGTATACAATTATAATTTAGCCTCATAAAAATAGAACTTCAAACACATGACTTATTATGTATTTTTTTTGACATGTATTATTTTCAAATCTGTTAAAGTTCTAATCACATTTTCTGTGGGAAATTGTGACTTTCATTCACTTTCTCTTGAAAGAATTAACAAGATAGTGAAAATTTAGCTGCGGCACAAGAGTGCAAGAGCACACGGCTCTGAGGGTTCCAAACAGACCAGGTTTGACCACCCATCCCAGACAAACTCCAAAGGCAGACAGATGAGTGGTGGTCAAACAAGAAAGGAATTTATTTCACTAAGGCCAATACCAGTGGCTTCAAAGATGGTCTCTGAAGTACTGACAATACCTCTAGGTTTACACCAGGTAAATGTGGAACAAAGGTCAGGGATACATGCAGGTGGGCAGTAAAGGCCAGAAGGATCATGGTCTAGAGGTGGGGACTTGCTGGCTCAGAGCAATTCTTACTGCTTGAGGGAGTAGTTTTGGCTCCTACCACAAGATACGCCTGCAGGGTCTTTGGCCTGTGTAAAGAGATAAACTGGAAGGAAGAAATTAGGAAGTTTGAGATCAAAACAGAGGTAGTTGAAATCCTCTTTCAAAAAGAGGAAAGTACTGAACCATGGGAATACTATATTCCTGTTTGTGTAAACAAATAGGAGGAAGGTATATGTTCATAAGTGGGACACCTGGGTGGCTCATCAGTTGAGTGCCTGCCTTCGGCCCAGGATGTGATCCTGAAAAGGTAGGATCGAGTCCCACATTGGGCTCCCTGCATGGAGCCTGCTTCTCTCTCTGCCTGTGTCTCTGCCTCTCTCTCGCTGTGTCTCTCATGAATAAATAAATAAAATCTTAAAAAAAAAATAAGTGTTTGTGTTTGCATAGAAGCAGAAGTAAGCTACAGAAGTAAAACATGGGTATGTTTTACTCTTTCATAAAATAATATTTTATATATATATAATATGATAAACTAAGAGAAGTATGACACGTATAGGCACTGTCTCAAAACTATGATGAAGACTGCTGGGATCCCTGGGTGGCGCAGCAGTTTGGCGCCTGCCTTGGGCCCAGGGCGTGATCCTGGAGACCCGGGATCGAATCCCACGTCGGGCTCCTGGTGCATGGAGCCTGCTTCTCCCTCTCCCTGTGTCTCTGCCTCTCTTTCTCTATGTCTATGAATAAATAAATAAAATCTTAAAAAAAAAAAAAAGACTAATTGTTAAATGAGATCGGTTTGATTGAAGGAAACTCACATTTTTCTGGTAGGACTTCTATCTTTATATAGGCTGAGTTAAGATTGAGTTCTAAAAAAAAAAAAAAATTTTGAGTTCTGCAAGGCTGCATGAAGGAAAATGCTGTGGATAAGAAAAAATGCCATTTCAAAACTCCTATTTGCTAAATGAAGTACTATCAACTGGACTACCAAGACTTATTTTCTTTCTTCCTAGGTTAGTCAGTTGATACAAAGCAATGACTTTTATATCTAATATTGTAGCCTCGAACTGCATATACACTATCAGTACCCAGTCGCTGTATTAAATATTTGGTAGGTGGGAGGAGTGGAGGACAGAAATACAAATTTCAAGTAATTGCAAAATTCATTCTTTTAGAACACAGTTCAAAATGCCTGTTTTCAGGGATCCCTGGGTGGCTCAGCGGTTTAGCGTCTCCCTTCAGCCCAGGGCGTGACCCTGGAGTCCCAGGATCGAGTCCCACGTTGGGCTCCCTGCGTGGAGCCTGCTTCTCCATCTGCCTGTGTCTCTGCCTCTCTCTCTCTCTGCGTCCCTCATGAATAAATATAAAATCATTCATGCTAGAATGCCAGAAAAGCATTCTAGTTGTAGGATAAGGTAACAGTGGATACAAATAGATCATTTACGGGCAGAAGTGATTTCTCAATTTGTCTTTGAATCTTCAAGGTTGTATTGTTTTTTTGTTGTTGTTTTGTTTTGTTTTTTCAGTTAATCACCGATTATTCATTCTATGCAACACAAAAATCACTCTTGAAATACTTTCTTCATTTGCTGCCCAGTGAAGCTACACTTCTCATTTCCTCTTACTGGCCGTTCTCAGTCTCCGGCCTCGTCTGGGTGACCTTGAGCAGGGAACTTAATCACCTTGTAACCACACAAGACGTCTCCGCTCCCTACAGGGTCGTTCTTGGATAACGCTCGTGGTTACGAAGTACCACAAAGAGGGCCTCCCTGGGTCTGCGCTTGGGTCAGCCTGAGGCGAACGCACCCACACCTCGGAAGAGACGAGCAGCAGTGAGACCGCTGTGGAGAGGAGCTGGGCAACGCTTCCCACGGCCGCGGCCAGGCGGGCAATCCCGGAGGAGCTCTCCACGCCCTCGCGCAGCTTAGCGTCCGGGGGCTCGAGGACGAGGCAGGCGGCTGGACTCCACAGAAGGAGCCTCCTTCCCGCGGGAAGCGGAACCCTTGACAACGCCCCAGCGACTTCCGGCTTGGCGCGCCTCTCCTTCAGTCCCATAACTGCACTTTCGATTAAAAAAAAAAAAAAAAAAACAGTAAATCTAATATTTCCCTCTGGCACCTCTATAGTTTCTTGATTTTCCACGCTTTATGGCTGGATTCTAAGATAAAGATTAAACTGGGAGGGATTAAAGACAGGCGTGGCTTACGGAGGGGGGAGGAAAAAGGAGTAGATAAACCGGCCTGGCGAAAGTGCAGAGCAGGAGCATCCGGCACTCTCCCCGCCCCAACCGGAAGTTGCAGGACTGAATGGATCTCCGAGCCGGAGGCTGCACCTTCTCAGTCTTTATGTGACGCTTGGCGGCCGCCAGGCTACCAGGTTCATGTGGAGGCTCCCAGGCTCCCGCGCCGCGCTTCGTGGGGTCCGCACGGCGGTGGAGCGGCACACTCGGGCCGAGGCGGCGGCGGCGGCGACGGAGACGGCGGCGGGCGCCATGGAGCGCGCTGTAGTGCGTTGCGTGCCCTCGGAGCCTAAGCTAAGCCTGTCGTTCGCGCTGGCCGACGGCAGCCACAAGAACATGCAGCGCGACCAGAGCGAGCCTCTGGGTCGGGCCCTCAGCCGCATCGCAACCAACGCCCTCAAAGGCCACGCCAAGGCGGCTGCCGCCAAGAAGAGCCGGAAGAACCGGCCAAATGCAAGTGGCGGCGTGGCCTGTGCGGGGCCGGGGCCGGGGCCCGGGCCCGAGCCGGCCGCGGCCTGCGAGCCGGTGGTGAAGCTGTACTACCGGGAGGAGGCAGTGGCGGAGGATGTGCTCAACGTGGACGCCTGGCAGGACGGTGCGGTGCTGCAGATCGGCGATGTCAAGTACAAGGTGGAGCGCAACCCGCCGGCCTTCACCGAGCTGCAGTTGCCACGCTACATCATGGCCGGCTTCCCGGTATGCCCCAAGCTCAGCCTCGAATTTGGGGACCCCGCCAGCTCCCTCTTCCGCTGGTACAAGGAAGCCAAACCCGGAGCGGCAGAGGCTGAGGGCGGGGGCCCCTCGTCATTGTCTCCCTCTTCACCCTCTCCTAGTTGGACGGAGACGGGTGTCAACGAGCGCGTCTACACGCCGTCCAATGCGGACATCGGTCTACGACTCAAGCTTCATTGCACCCCAGGCAATGGGCAGCGCTTGGGGCCAAGCAGGGAGTTGGAAAGCGTGTGTCCCGTGGAGGCTGGGCCTGGCACCTGCACCTTTGACCACCGGCATCTCTACACCAAGAAGGTGACGGACAACTCTCTAATCCGCACGGTCTCGTACAACCTCCTGGCCGACACGTACGCCCAGACTGAGTTTTCGAGGAGCGTCCTGTACCCGTACTGTGCCCCTTATGCTCTGGAGCTCGACTACCGTCAGAACCTTATCCAGAAGGAGCTCACCGGCTACAACGCTGACCTCATCTGTTTGCAAGAGGTTGATCGCAACGTGTTTACGGACAGCTTGGTGCCGGCCCTCGAGGCCTTCGGACTGGAAGGCGTGTTTAGAATCAAGCAGCACGAAGGCCTGGCTACTTTCTACCGAAAAACCAAATTCAGTCTTCTCAGCCAGCATGACATTTCTTTCCATGAAGCCCTGGAGTCCGACCCACTTCACAAAGAACTGCTGGAGAAGCTAGTGGTGTACCCATCTGCGCAGGAGAGAGTGCTCCAGAGATCGTCTGTCCTCCAGGTGAAGTACCTCTGCCATGGTCTTTACAGACCGGTGGGTTTTTAGGGCCCTGAAAGACCCTTCAAATTTTACTGAAGGGTGTTTGCTCTTGTGTCTTCAGCACAAAAGTTAGCTTTCATTCATTCTTTGAGCAAATACTGAGCACTTTTAGTGTTCCAGGCACTCTGCAGATTGCTTTTAACAAGAGACCTTCATGGTGTTTAGTCTATTGGGAGAGACACATGCTGAATACAAGAATATAGTAATAACTAGTAATTTCTTACTACTTGCCAAGCACTGTGCTGACATATTTTAAAGCAGATGGCTAAGTTTACTTATCCACACAAGTGGAGGGCAAGGATTTTTACCCAGTTAATTATATATTTTATCATCACTGACCAGGGTGTTAAGCTGCCTTGGGTTTTTGTTTGTTTATTTTTGTTTTGTTTTAATGAGATCTTTCCATTTGTTTTGTGTTTTTTTAGATTTTTATTTATTTATCCATGAGAGACACAGAGGGGCAGAGACACAGGCAGAAGAGAAGCAGGCTCCATGCAGGGAGCTGGATGTGGGTGCCCATCCCGGGCCTCCAGGATCACGCCCTGGGCTGAAGGCGGTGCTAAACCACTGACCCACCCGGCCTCCTTGGTTTTTATTAAAGATTTTCCTTGTTTGACAGAGCACAAACAAGCAAGGGGAGCAGCAGAGGGAAAGGGAGAAGCAGGCTCCTTGCTGAGTGGAGTCAGAGGGTGGTGGGCTGGATCTCAGGACCCCAGGAGCATGACCTGAGCCAAGGGCAGACACTTAACTGAACCACCCAGGCAATACATAAGCTGCCTTAGGTTTTAAAAACATGTTATTTTTATATTTGTCCAGAGTTTTCAGATAACTGGTTTTGTTCATAGTAAGATTTGAGTAGCTACTTTCTTTTTTTTCTTTTTTTTTTTTTGAGCACCCAGTGTGTTTCATTCACCTGTGTAAGCTCATTTCAGTTGAATCAATACAACAGTCCCCCTTGAGGTGGATGATAGTGCCTTTAACCAGTGACCAAGCTGACTTAAGGAAGAAAGTCTCTCTCCATGTGACACTGCTGTAAATAGGTATTCCATCTAGGTGGGTCTAGCTCCAAAGCTGTATATATTGGACAGTTATTTAAACATGGTATGCTGAATCCTATATTCATGTGCATCCTAAAACTTCTTGCAAAAGTTAAATTTCATAATTGTGATCATACTTTCCAGTCAGGGTAGGTTATGAAATGTTGGTTCATCATATAGGCTTAGATTTTTTAAAAATATTCAGGAGATTGACAGTTAACAACTGAATTCTTGGCACTTTGCTTATTTTAGGTTTCTGTTCTTCAGTCTACAAAGGACTCTTCTAAAAGGCTATGTGTTGCTAATACCCATCTCTACTGGCATCCAAAAGGTAGGTTTTAGTGGTTTTCACAAGTGACGTAAAAAACATGGGTAACTTAAGGTCAATAAGGTTGTTTACTCACATCTTTTTTCAGTTTTTTTTTTTTTGAGGTATAATTAATTGTACCTCATTGGGTGACAATTGTCATAACTGCATCCTATAGGTTTAAATATAGGTACAGCATAATGATTTACATATATTGCAAAATGATTGCCATAAGTTTAGTTAAATATCCATCACCTCATAGAGCCAAAAAAAATAACTTTTTCCTTGTGATAACTTTTTTTTCTTAAAAGATTTTATTTATTCATGTGAGACAGAGAGGCAGAGACACAGGCAGAGGGAGAAGCAGGCTCCATGCAGGAAGCCCAGTATGGGACTCGATCCTGGCACTCCAGGATCAAGCCCTGAGGCGAAGGCAGCCGCTGAACCACTGAGCCACCCAGCCATCCCCCTTGTTATAACTTAATATCTACTCTTTTAGCGACTTATAGATATGCTATATATCATGGTAACTGGTCATTTAAAAGTTCTTAACATTAGTGTTTTCTGTATTCACAGGTGGGTACATTCGTCTCATTCAAATGGCAGTAGCCTTGGCTCACATTCGACATGTCTCATGTGACCTGTATCCTGGCATACCAGTTATATTTTGTGGAGACTTTAATAGCACCCCATCGACAGGAATGTATCATTTTGTTGTCAATGGCAGCATTCCAGAGGATCACGAAGACTGGGCTTCCAATGGGGAGGAGGAACGGTGCAATATGTCCCTTTCCCATTTCTTCAAACTGAAAAGTGCTTGTGGGGAACCTGCTTACACAAATTATGTTGGTGGTTTTCATGGATGCCTGGATTACATTTTCATTGACTTAAATGCTCTAGAAGTGGAACAGGTGATTCCGTTACCTAGTCATGAAGAAGTTACCACCCATCAGGCCTTACCTAGTGTTTCCCACCCCTCTGATCACATAGCACTTGTATGTGATTTAAAATGGAAATAGATTTGTTTAATGTAATGTAATTTAAGTCTGCTTTAATAGGAATTTAATATGAATCAAAACTATGTGTAACCTTCAAAGAGGAAAACTAGACCGACACCAAGGCAAAATGTTATTCTAGTTCCAGTGTCTTCATTACACGACTGTTGATAATATTTGCAGTTTTTCCACTTTTCCTTTTTTTCCTGTGTTTGAAGGAAAAACAAATATATTTATAATTCCCAGGAAGAACATTGAATTATGTACATTTTTATAAGTACCTTTTTTTTTTAGCTAGGAATTCAGAATTTTGTAAAAATTTGAATGATCCTTTAATTTTTCTATCATAACATTTCGAATCAAATCATGTTTATATAATTAGGGGGAAATGCATACAGGTTAAAGTGAGAAGCCAGTGTCTAACACATTGAAAGGAGTAACATTAGAGTCTACCTCTACCTCAACTTGGTTAGCAATTTAATGCAACTTTAGAGCTTTAACAATTAAAATATGCCATCACCAATTGTTACTGCTTCTCATCTTTACTTTTTCATAAGCCATTTTCATTGTTATTTTTAGGATTTTACTCTTTAGTGTATGGTACAAATGGACATTTGTATTCTTTAACTGTAGCTCATTTGAACTTTTAGGATGGAAGCACAATTTAGTATTCAAAGTAAATAGCAACATAATCAACTTGATCCCATTTTCTTTAATCTTGCCCATGAAAAATGTTCATAAATCAATAGGGTATTTGACTATATGATATTCCAGAGGACAGCATAATAGATTACTTTATGTGAAACTGCCTACTGATGGGGCTTGACATTTTGGGTGAACCACTGAGCATTTCTATGTTGGAAGTATTTTTGAAATTGTTGGTTTTTATAAAAAGGAGAAAGTTGTGGGGCTTTTGAGCATTTCTGAAATAAACTTTTTCATAGACTTGAGCATTATAATTTGGGTTATAGGAAAATATTGTATATATAATTTATATACTGTAAAAAGAATTTAAATATGAAGCCAAACTTTAACATTAGAAATTACAGTTTTACTGATTAGTTTCTAGCCTAGGGTGGTAACGGCTCTTCTAACTCAATTATTACCATAATTAGCTGTTACTTTTTGATGTTCAGGATAACTATAATATCTCATATTTCTGCATTTAGTTTCATCTCATATTTCTGCATTTAGTTTCTATAGCTTAGATATTAAAAGCCCATCTACATGAAGAAGAGTTCTGATTTTCCAGTCATGAGAATTTGTCCCAAATTCTTTACTAATCTCTAAACCCAATACCATAACAACTTTTGTCTTTTTGATAAAGTAGGCTGTATTTCATATTCCGTTCCCTATCCAATGTATTGTTAACTCTTAGCAAGTTTGAAAATGAGTTTTAGGGATCCCTGGGTGGCGCAGCGGTTTGGCGCCTGCCTTTGGCCCAGGGCGCGATCCTGGAGACCCGGGATCGAATCCCACAGCGGGCTCCCGGTGCACGGGGCCTGCTTCTCCCTCTGCCTGTGTCTCTGCCTCTCCCTCTCTCTCTGTGTGACTATCATAAATAAATAAAGAAAAAGAAAATGAGTCTTACTTACAGTTCAGTTTGAACCTTGAAGTACTTAAAATATTGGAAGGGAAAAATTAAAGTGGCAGTTTCTTGGGATCTTATTTAGAAAAAGCTATAAATGAAAAATTGATGCTACCGAATTGTGCCTTCCTAAATAACGTTTTTGAGAGCATTTTATTTAACAGCGGTTTGCAAATACATGAATATATTAAAGCCAGAATCTTGATTCTTTTGCAAAATACATACTTTCTTTTTAAAATGTGTTTTTGGTCTGCTTTCAGACATGTTGACAGGACCTTAAAATAACTTGAGAAAAAACAAGGTTTGTAAAAGCAAAAAATTGAGAAACATTTTGAAAGAAGAAAGTGTAACATACTTATACCCATAAGGAAAACCTTCGGATTCTGTATTAGCACTATGGCTAATTAGATTGAACTCTGGTCAGAAGAACTACTCACATTAAGCATTCCATGTCCTGAATCTTTAAATTTTACATTTACTGACTAAACAGTATGATCAGATTATATACCAGCATTTCAGAATAGTACAATGTAGGATATTGTGATTTGCCATATACTCTGATCATATCTCCAGTATACAGAAATATTAGTATAATTGGAGTCCAAAGGTGGGGAACACTAAGAAAATTGAACAAATAGGATACCAGAATTACCTTGTATTCCTGAGTTAGAATGAAATGTTATTCGGAAATGTTTATGTGCTTAAAGCCATCTTTGTGATTGAATTTTTCTTTTACATTTGGATTTTTAAATGCATTTAATAAAGTGTGGAAAGTGTAGGACCTCTTTCTCTGGTGAACCCATTTTATGATGTCACAAGTTTTTGCCTTAGGAATTAACGTTGCAAAATGTCATGTTATTGATTTTAAAAGGCTATTATATAGAACACTGTCCTGTTAAATGAACTCTTCAACAGTATCCACTGCAGGCATGCTCTGGTAGTTCATAAATTATTAGCAAAAAAATCATTTCTGGCTGTAAGGTGATGTTCTTTAAAATTCTGAATATCAAAATTCAAATTTCCAAGTATTTCAGTGGGTGGTGACTTTTCTGAGAGAACTAGGCCTGATTATCAGAATGGTGTGGTGGTTTCAGTTTGGAGATGTATCTGAGAAACAGTACAAGGGAGAGGGTCCAAAGAACATCATAGGAAGATCTTCCTGGTGGAGGGTGACACCATTAGATTTCCTATTCTCTAACTGCGAAACAGGCAGAGTTTCTTTACAACCTGGTTTGAGGGGAAACCAAAATCCCTCTTAATGCAAGTTAAAGATCTGCATTACTAGTTTATCATAAAATCCACATGACAACACAAATAGGGAAAATCTTTCCTCTTAAATTATAGCCAATACTAATTCTCTAATCATAATTCAAAAACATTTAAATATTTTGAAAGTTTTCGTATTTTACTCTAGTACTAGAAGGAAACACCTAGATTTCATTTAGGGAACGAAACAATTTTAAGATGTTTAACTGATCTGGGTAATCAAATTATGTGGTCCCACTTCATGAGAAAGCACATGCTTTAGCATTGAAGGTACTAGAGCCATATTGGGTGGTTTTTTAGCACTAACTTGAGAACAATAGGACTTTTGAGATAACACCAAAACATTTTTTAAATTGTAGTGAAATTCACATAAAATTAACCGTACGATTCCAGTGCATTTAGTACGTTGACAGCCTTGGGCAACCATTATCCCTATTTCCAAAACATTTGCATCACCCCAAAAAGAAATTCTGACCCATTAAGTAGCCATGCCTTATTTCCTCCTCCCCTCCAGACACTGGCAACTACTAATGTGCTTTCTGCCTCAATGGATTTATTTTGGATATTTCAGCCTTTTGAGACTGGCTTGCCTTTAATTACCTTAATGTTTTAAAAACTTCCATGTTTTAAGTACCAGTACTTCATTCCTTTGTATGGCTGAATATATTCTATTCATTTTGTTTATCCAAATGGACGTTTGGGTTGTTTCCACATTTTGACTTATGAATAATGCTCCTACGAACATTCATGTACAAGTTTGGGCACCTGTTTTCAACTATTTTGGTTATATATGTTTCGAGAAACTGCCAAAATGTTTTCCACAGTGGCTACACCATTTTACATTCCCACCAGTGATGTAAGAGTACGTTTCTCCATATCTTCACGTGTTTTGGATTATAGTCATCCAAGTGAGTGTGGTCCTCTACCAATACATTTTTATCTTTATTGCAGTCATGAACTAGATTATTGACAATGGATTACCCAACTCCTATTTTTTCCAGAGAGCTCATCTTCAGCAAATCCTACTTAATCTTACAAGCTTGTCAAATTGCAAAGGTCAGTCTCATTGCTTCTTTGGAAGAGATTTGGGGGGGGAAATTTACAAAAGTCCTGGAGTGTAAATAATTAGAAAGTTTAAATAGCCTAAAGAAACAAACAAAAAAAGGTCACTTTAAAAATGTGGGCCTAGGGTAGCCTGGGTGGCTCAGTGATTGAGTGTCTGCCTTCGGCTCAGGACATGATCCCAGCTGGAGTCCCGGGATGGAGTCCCACATCGGACTTCGTGGGTGGAGCCCGCTTCTCCCTCTGCCTGTCTCTGCCTCTCTCTCTCTCTGTCTCTCATGAATAAATAAAATCTTTTTTTTAAAAAATGCTAAATCTTTTAGTTCAACTCCTGATGCCACCTTCAATATAACCTACCAGCTGGATTCATGCTTCTATAACAAGCTCTCTCAGCTGTTAAAATCCATGTTCATGTTGTCAGACTTAGGTTGTTACTCATAATCTTCAATTTCCTTGAGAAACTTCACTAAAAACAATCACTCATTTCCATTTTCTGTTTCATGTAAATTTTATGTCAAAGAGTTAATATAATGCAATCCATTTGGCCCAGTAACTCATTTTAATGCTGTTATCCTAGATTGTTGCTATTCATCTTCTTACTGTATTTGAAGTATTCCTAGTTTACATTTTTGGTTTCCTCTTATTTCCGTTCTTGAAACTGAAAATGGTTCAGTAGGCAATTGGAAGGCTTCATTTGGCATTCTTATATTGGATGAACAATACACTTTTAAAAGAGTATTACATTTAATCTCTATTTTCCCTGTAGAATAGTTTGGAGAAATGCTGTATCTAGAGATGAAAGCATTTAGAAATAAAGCTGGCCTTTCTCAGAAAAGCTGGGTTAAGTGTAGTGTTCTGAATATCTTAAACCAAAGAAAAGTATTTCTGCTGAAGCTGTAGAATTTTTAAGTATTCTAAGTAATTGAATTATATTACCTCTTTCATGTCCTTTTATTACATCCCTTTAAAAAAATCTGCCTTTTTGCAGTCTGGCTTGTGTCATTTTTCTTCATCCTAAAGGAAAGAATCTCACAATTCTTTGGTTCTTCAATCTAAAATTGATCTTTATTTTTTTTGCTCCAAGAGTTTTTGTCACTGCATGTGAAATCATCAAAAATTGTCATCAGAAACAAACCCATACTCATTACCAGCCACTCCCCACTCCCCCTTCTTCTCAGCTCTTCCCAACCACTTACCTACTTTTTGCCTCTATGGATTTGCCTATTTTGGACATTTCATATATATGGAATCATACAATTATGACCAGCTTTTGTGACCAGCCTATTTCACTTAGTATGCTGCTAAGGTTCTTCCATGTTGTAGTATCAATACTTCATTCCTTTTTATGATAATATTCCATTGTATGGACATACCACATTTAATTTATCCATTTATCAGTTGATAACACATGGATATTGGGATTACTTCCACTTTTTGGCCTCTCTGGATAATGCTGTACATTTGTATACAAGTTTTTGAGTGTACATGTTTTTGAGTGTACATGTTTTCATTTCTCTTGGGCATGTATCTAGGAATGGAATTGCTGGATCATATGGAAATTAATCTTTTGAGGAACTGCCAGGCTGTTACCCAAAGTAGTTGCACAATTTTGCATTCCCACTGGCAATGTATGGGGGTTCCAATTTCTCCACATCCTAACAACACCTTTTTTGGTTGTTGTTGTTTTTTATTACAACTATCTTAAAGTGGCATCTTACTGTGGTTTTGATTTTCATTTACCTGATGGCTAATGATGTTGAGCATTTTTTATGTGCTTATTGGCCATTTGTATATCTTTGGAGCCCATTTTAAAAATTGCATTGCCTTTTTGTTGGGCAACCCTTCCCTCCCTTTCCTTTCAAAAATCATCATTCCTCGCCTCTTCAAGACAAGGCAGGGGATAAACTGTGCAGTCTGTGATATATACATCTGTTACTTGAATGGCACTCAACCCAGCCCCCAAGAAAGAGCCACTGCCACCAAAGAATTGGTCAGTTCCTGAGAGCCAACTTCCTGCCTGCAGATGGCAGTGCTAAGTCCCCAAACACCAACTAGTCCCCAAACACCAGCTGAATGCTTAAATGCCCAATATAATTGAAAGTACACCATGAAAACAATTGGAAAGCTCTGACAAGGTCAGGAAGACACCTTACTCCACTGCTTTTTATTTTATTTTAAAACTTTATTTATTCATGAGAGAGAGAGAGAGGCAGAGACACAGGCAGAAGGAGAAGCAGGCTCCATGCAGGGAGCCTGACGTGGGACTCCATCCAGGTCTCCAGGATCAGGCCCTGGGCTGAAGGCGGCGCTAAACCGCTGAGTCACCTAGGCTGCCCCTCCACTGCTTTTTAAAACACAAAGTACCTCTCAAGTGTCTACTAACTAGTACAGCTGCCTTAATTAAATTTTTTTTTAAGAGAGGGAGGGCTCGGGGAAGGAGAGGGTGAGAGGGCGAGAGAATTTTAAGCAGGCTCTCCGTCCAGCATGGAGCCTGAGTCAGGGATCCATCTCACAGCCTTCAGACCATGACCTGAGCCAAAATCAAGAGTCGGAAGCTTACCTGACTGAGCCACCCAGGCATCCCTACCTTAAGTATTCTTTACCTGAATCCAGATTATTACTTTTGCTATTGATTTCTCAGAACTTTTGTTGCTAGAATGTAACCACTTAAACTTTTTTTTACCTGGCTTGTGGAAATAGGGATAAAGGGATATTTGTAAGACAGAAACATAAGTAGCCAAGTAACCTTCCAGTAATGGTAACTTCCTTTAAGTTAGGCACACTGAATACACTGTCATGACATATATGCTAGAAGAAGAAATTTAAGAATATGCTGGGCTTAATTCTCAGGAGTAAATTTTAGAACCAAGTCCTGATCAACTCCATGTTTATATTAAGTTGCCTTTAATGTAAAATACCTAGATTGTCTGAATGATATTACACATTAAGACTATTATTTCATTCCTATGGTTTTCCTAAAAATAACTAAGCTGGCAACATAAATAAATGTCATTTGGGAAAAGATTTTGTTGCGCCAATACTATCTCAACACTAACTCTACTGATCTTGGGAAAAGGCTGGTAGTAGATTATTTCTAGTCATTTTCTCAGAATTCAACCATCTGAATAGGTAATCAGATTCTTTCTCTGAATCATTACTTTCTCCCTATACCAGATCTTCAGATAATGTATTTGACAGATATACCAACTATTTGCTCTTTATAACTCAATCTAAGTTTTCATATAAATTCTACCAAAGTTAGTAAATATTAGTTAACATTTACATTATTGAAACATCCAACATGCTACCAACAAGCACTTGTTTCTAATGATAAGTCAAAAGTCACTTTTACCTCAATACCAAGAGTGAGAACTTCTACATTTAAGGAAGTTTCATCTAGCTTACATGAATGCTGGACCAGAAACCAGATGTGCTAGATGAAACTTCCTGGTTTCTGGTCCAGTATGCATGTAAGTAAGCTTGGAAGTTGCCACTCTGTCCGAATGAGATGTCAAAAACCAAACACACTGAAAAATCAACTTTTCTTAGGTCCATAAGAGAAATGTCACAGGGCAAACTGGTGCCCCCCAGATTGGAGCCCAACAGATGAATACAGAGAATCACAACCTGCAGAACAAAAATCTCTGTGGGAATCAGTGCCAGGGTAGGGACACTTGAACCGTAACTGAGGAATTGCTAGAGACTCGGTATGGCCAACCGAGTAGAACTCCAAAGGCCCCCACACATTTGTGAGTTTTACCTCCTGGACCTCTACCAGCTTCTCACTGTGAATATTGAAGAAAAATTTCATGCTTCCAGTAAAGGAAGGGGAAAGAAATGACTTAGAAATATGCCAGAGCACCCTGTTTTTAGCAAGGCCTGCTCTCAAAAAAGTAACCAGGACCTAACTCATACGAGGGTTTTATCAGAGCCTAACTGACCTGGGTGCGGCAGATGGGGGAGGGAAATACTTAACTCCAGCCCACTTTAGGCATCCTATCCCACCTAAGGGGGAGAAAAAAAAATTGAGAAGTACATGTGAAGTTTATAGTTCAGTACTGAGACATGAGTCTCAGTAAAATACTGAGACCTAATCCTAAGACTATAAAAAGTTTCCCCTACTCCCACACCTACTATGACATTACTGAAGGCCTATTTGTAGCAGTTCCTTTTACCTGTACATCATGTTCCTTTTACTTTTTCATCAGCAATGACAAAGAAGGAAGGAAGGAAGGAAGGAAGGAAGGAAGGAAGGAAGGAAGGAAGGAAGGAAGGAAGGAAGGAAGGAAGAAAGAAAGAAAGAAAGAAAGAAAGAAAGAAAGAAAGAAAGAAAGAAAGAAAGAAAGAAAGACAAACACTAAAAGGCAAAATACAGGGGTGTCTGGCTGGCTCAGTCGGTAGAGCATGTGACTCTTGATCCCAGGGTCATGAGTTAAGCCCCATTTTGGGCTTAGAGTGAACTTAATACACATATACTTAGATAAACAGATTAAAAATACATACATACATACATACATACATACATACATACATAGCAAAAACCAGTTTGATGAGAGAGCAGGCATTGGAACCAGACTCAGATGAGGCAGGGATGATAGAATTATTGGACTGGGAATTTAAAACTGTAATATGGTAAGGGCTCTGATGGATAAAGAAGACAATATAAAGAGCAGATAGGCAATGTTAGCAGAGATGAATTCTAAGAAAATCAAAAGTAAATGCCAGAGATTAAAAAAAATTGTGACAAATGAAGAATGCCTTTGGCGGGTTAGTTAATAGACTAGATATGGCTAAGGAAAGAATCTCTTGAGAGTAAGGATATTGCAACAGAAACCTCCAAAACTTAAAAAGCAAAGGAAGGGGGGAAAAAGACTGGAGAAGGGGTCAAAAACCAAAACAGAAAAATAATACCCAAGAACTGTGGGACAACAACAAAAGGTATAACATACACACAATGGGAATAACGAAGACAAATAAATATTGGAAACAATAAAGACTGAGAATTTCAACCTAATGGCAGGTGCTAAACCACATATCCAGGAAATGCAGATAACACCAAGCAGGAGAAATGCCCCAAACCCTACATCTATACCTATTGTTTTCAAACTACTGAAAAAGATGAAAAAATCCTAAGAGAAGACAGAAGAAAAAGAAAACACCTCATAAGAGCTACATCTGACTTGAAACCATGCAAGCAAGAAGAGTGGAGTGAAATATTTAAAATGTTGAAGAAAAAAAACCCACCAAACCTAAAATTCAGCACTCTGCAAAATTCTTTCAAAAGTGAGGGAGAAACAGACTTTCAAAACAAAAATTGAGAACTGAGAGCCGAGGATGAGTCCAGCCCGGAAGCTGGTGTAAAGGCTGCAGGGAAGCCCCGAACATGTGAAATCCCAATGCCAGACAGCCAGGGCCGCATCCATATCCCCCTAACGTCGGGTACCCTGGAGGTGCCAATCCTGCCCATCCGCCACCTGTGAATCCCGCCTACCCCCCGGGCCCCTATCCAACTCCCCCAGGGGCTCCCCAGGGGAATCCAGCTCCCCCCCACCCCCCGCAGGCCCCCTTAACCTGCGCCACCACCAGGGTACCCTGGATGCCAACCCACGGGTCCCTACCCACCTCCCTACCCACCACCTGTTCCTGGCACCTGGCATGGGAGGACCGGGAATGGTGATGGACAAGAAGATGCGGAAGAAAATGAAGAAAGCTCATAAAAAGACGCACAAACACCACAAGCATGGCAAGCATTCCTCCTCCTCCTCCTCCTCCTCCTCTTCCAGCAGTGACTCTGACTGAATACAGGGTCTGGAGCCTTCCCTCAAGCCTCTCCAGTTCTGCTCTCCCATCAAGCTTCAAATGGCATCTTGTACGGGGGAAAATTAGCCCTTGTGCCCCTTCTCCCTCACCCCCCCACTCTGAGCCTTACTCTGCTGTTCAGCCCTAACTGGCTAGGGAAAATGAGCCAAAGAATTGCCATAGGCTAGCAAAGACCATCTTCTAACTACTTGGAAAGACCTTTTAGCTGATGAGCTTAGCAGAATTATTTTTTTGAGGCTGATGAGACCTTTGAGTTAAATGCTGAAGATGAGTTTAAGATCTGTAAAATGAGATTTTTTTTTTTAACTTTCTTTTGTAATACTTGTAGTTGGGAGGGGTTGTGGAAATTTAATTATAGAAGAAAAGAAACTGCCGTTTTGTAATGGTGGCTGGCATACTTTGGTGATTTAGTGGCAAATAGATTTCCCACCAGCCTCTATTGATTGTACTAACTGTAAGCCTGCTGGGAGGTGGAGTCCATTTGGTTCATAAGCTCTACCTGCCGGTTTGGAATCTAATCTCACTTCTTAGCTCAGTAGGCTGGCTCAGGGCCTTCTCATTCTCCAGCTCTCAGCCCAAATAAAGCTTTTTTTTTTTTTTCCTGGAAAAAAAAAATTGAGGGAATTTGTTGCCAGTAGAACTGTCCTTGCAAGACATGTTAAACTCTTTAGATAAGAGGAAGAAAATGATACGTCAGAATCTTGATTTATATAGAGAAACAGTATCAAAGGAGTAAGTGAACGTATTAAAAAAAATCTTTGATTAATTGATCTAAGAGACAAGTCTGTTCAAAAGAACAACAGCAGCACTGTGTTTGACTATGTATGTTTATTTATGTGCTTATGTATAAGTGAAATAAGTGACTGCAATAATGTGAAGGATTGGAAGGAAGAATGATGATTATTTTGTTGTAAGGTACTCCACACTACCCATGAAAAACATATTATTATTATTTGAAGGTGGACTTGGAATAGTTGTAGATATATATCACAAAATCTAGGGCACCCACTAAAAAAAGGTGGTTTTTTTTTTTTAATAAAAAAAGTATAACTGAGATGAGAAGACATATACTGCTTCTCCCTCTGCCTGTATCTCTGCTTCTCTCTCCCTCATGAAGAAATAAAATCTTAAAAAAAAAGCTCAATTAAAACCCCACTAAAAAGGCAGAAAAAAAAAAGTGGAAGGCAAAAATAGGAAGGCAAAACTGTAAACAAAGAACAAGGGCAACCATTAGAAAAATCACAAATATGATAGATATTAATCCAGGTAGGTCAATAATCACTGCAAGGCCAATTATCTAAATGTACCGATTATCATACAGATTGTCAGGTAGATCCAAAAACAAGACCAAATATATGTTGCCTACAAGAAGCCCACTTTAAGTGTAAAATAAAGACATACATAGGTTATAAGTTATCAAGAGTATGAGAAGACAAACCAGAGTGGAAAAAAATGCTTGCAAAAGACACATCTGATAAAGGACTATATTCAAAATAGACAAAGAACTCTTAAAATCCAATGAGCAAACCCAACCAAAGAAATGGGCCATAGATCTCAACCTCACCAAAGATATAGAGATGGCAAATAAGCGAATGAAAAGATGTGCCACATTTTATGTCATCAAGGAAACCGAAATTAAAATGAGATACCACTACACATTTATTAGAATGGTCCAATCTGGAATACTGACACCAAATGCTGGTCAGGATGGAACTGCAGCAACAGGAGCTCCCATACATTACTGGTGGAGACACCAAGAGGTATGGTGGTTTCTTAAAAGACTAAACACACTTGTACGTACAATCTGACAATCATGCCTCTTGGTTCTTACCCATAGGAGTTAAATACCCATAGGAAGTCTGTGCACACAGTATTTGTAGCAGTTTTATTCATAACTGCCAAAACTCGGGCTCAGCCTACTGAGTCCTACAGGAGATAGATAAGCTATGGTATAGAAACTATTAAACTATGAAAAGACATGGAAGAAACTTAAATGCGTATTAAGTAAAAGAAGCCAATCTGAAAAGGCTACATCTTGTATTCCAACCATATAATATGAAAAAGGCAAAACCACAGAGGTTATAGAATGATCAGTGGCTGCTAGGAGTTGGGAGTGAGGGAGGGATGAAGAGATGGAACACAGAGAATGTCTAAGGAAGTAAAAATACTCTATATACTGTAACAATGGATACATATTTTACATTTATCCAAATCCCAAAAAAGTACACCACCAAGAATAAACCCTGATGTAAACTTGGATTTGGGGTGATTCTATGTCAATATAGGTTCATCAGATGAAACATGTACCACTCTGATGGAGAATGTTAGTAGGGGGGGGGTGTACATGCATGGGGGTACAGGCTATATTCTTTTGTCAACTTTCCTGTAAATCTAAAATTGCTCTAAAACAAAGTCTCAAAAAAGAAAAAAAGTAAATGAAGATACCCCAGGCTAACACTCATCAAAAGAAAGCAGAAATAACTATATTAACTTCAGATAGACTTCAAAACAAGGAAAATTGTCAGGGATAAAGATAAATGATAAAGGGGTCAGTTCTACAGGACAATTGTTAACATGTATACACCTAACAGTGTCAAACTATATAAGGTGAGACAAAAACTGACAGAATTAAGGAGAAATCTGAGTCCAAGATGTCTCTGTGACTGATCCAGTAAGCAGAAAATCAGTAAGAAAGTAGCTGAAACCAACACGAACAATCTAATGGATTTAATTGACATCTATAGATTATTACTTCATCAATATTCCAGTAGAATACACATTCTTTTCAAGCTCACATGGAACATTCACCAAGACTTTTGTGGCTATAAAATACACCTGAACAAATTTAAAAGAGAAATTTTGGTGTCTGCATTCAGGCCATAATGAAATTATACAAGAAATGAAAAACAAAAAAACAGCTGGAAAATCCCTACAAGAAATAAAAACCAAAAAAACAGCTGGAAAATCCCTACTTTGCACACTTTAAATAATGCATGAGTCAAAGAAGAAATCTTAGAGGATTTAAAATATATTTTGAACTACAATAAAATAAAAACATCAAAATTTGTGGGAGGTAAAGAAGGGCTTAGCAGAAAATTTAATTCATACATTAGAAAAAACCTAAAATCAATCATCTAAGCTTCCACCTTAGGAAACTAGAAAACTAAGAGCCAATTAAATCAAAAGTAGAATAAAAATCAGCAGGTATCAATGAAAAAAAAAAAAGAATTCAAGAGAGAAAATCAATCAAACCAAAAGCTGATTCTCTGAAAAGGTAAAATGGATAAGCCTCTAGCCAGACTAAGAAAAAAAAGGACACAAATTACTAATATCAGAAAGAGGGGACATCCCTATAGATTTCATGGACTTTGAAATAATCAAAGTCTGACCCCAGTGGCAACTGACTGGCTCAGTAGATAGAACAGATGACTCTTAATCTCAGGGCTAGGAGTTCAAGCCCCATGTCAGGTGTAGAGATTAGTTAAAATATTATTTCTTAAAGATTTTATTCATTTGAGAGAGAGCTGGGGGGAGCAGAGGAAGAGAGAAACCCAAGGCGACTCCACGCTGAGGGCAGAGCCTGATGCAGGGCTTGATCTCACAACCTGGAGATCATGACCAGAACCAAGACCAAGAGTCGGATGGTTTATCGACTGTGCCACTCAGGCACTCCTAAAAAAAAAAAAAAGAAAAAAAAAAGTCTCACTCCAATAAATGATCTGAAAGTGATTATTACTATATGAGATTTTGTACATATGCTAAAGAAAACTGGACATCTCAATGAACAAGACATGAATACTCTGGAAAATTAAAACATTTTATTTGTATTTTCAATTAAGAATACGTAAGATTGGGACACCTGGGTGGCTCAGCGATGGAGTGCCTGCCTTCAGCCCAGGGCATGACCCTGGAGACCCAGAGTCAAGTCCCACATCGGGCTCCCTGCATGGAGCCTGCTTCTCCCTCTGCCTGTCTCTCTGCCTCTCTCTGTGTCTTCTCATGAATAAATAAAATGTTAAAAAAAAAAAAAAAAGAATACGTAAGATGAGGGGGGAAAAATCATGTAAACACAAACCTGTAGCAAAATACCAAGATACTACATCACAGGAAAGCAACTCAATGACAAAAAACAATGGGTGTATTATGCCCGCTCCGCCCTCAAAAAAGCTATGGTTCGAGGGACAGAAAACAGATAATGCATCTATCCTCAACTCCAATGCTGCTGCTCATCAGCCTTTAAGAGAACCACAATTATTCTTCAGTTTCTCTAGTGACATACTTAACAATTATTTGACAGAATACTTTTTCATCTAGGGATATAATCAACTGTTCTGTATAATAGGGGAGGTCACAGAGGCCTCTTATTGATTGACAACACTAAGGTTAATATTTATGTGAACAGTAAGCATTTTTTTTTTTTTTTTTGGTGAACAGTAAGCATTGAATCTTGATGGTGTCAAGTATTTCCTAAGAGTTCTGAGCATGTAAGTTAGAACAGTGATAGTGATTTTCTAAGTTCACATTGTTTGCAAAGAATGTTAAAACACAGGGAAAGGCATTATTGGGGTTATCTCTTATACTTTTTCCCAAAGAACTTATTTTTTTTTAAGGGGGGGGAGAATTTCTCAATTTGCCTTTAAAATCTATTATGTAATTTTTTTAAGGTTTTATTTACTTACTTGACACCATATGGTGTGTGCCCCGACGCCACTAGGTGCCCTCAGCGCTACCAGCTGACCCCTCCCCTGATAGGGCGTGCATGCAAGAGGAAGCATGAGAGGGGGTGGGGCAGAGGGGAAAAAAAGACTCCTGACTGAGCAGGGAGTCTGGCATGTACCCCTTCCCCATCCTAGGACTCTGGGATCATGACCTGAAAGGCAGAAGCTTAATTGAGCCACCCAGGGACCCCCAAAAAGTAATTTCTTGGGGTAAAAAACATGCCAAGTTACCAAGTTAATTTTTTCCTTAAAATAAAACAAAGATAATCTTGCAAATCTAACCCACTTGGTGAAAATTAGGCAATTTTATAGTTTCTTAGTGCAGTCATTTCCATCATTGATAGTAAGACTTGCTTTACATCACGAATAAGATTACATGGGTTCTCTTTACTCCTTTTTCAGAGTCTGTGAAAGCATTCTGGACTTACTTCAGTTTTTAAAATTAATACAGTGGTAATTTAATTATGGTAACAGTGAACCCACTGGAGGTTTAATACCTCCAAGTTAAACTCCATAAAACTACACACATATCATTTCTTAGTTTTCTCCAACCAGAAATGATACCTTACTTATTCAGACAGAAGGTGGGCTTATTCATCTGGTGGGCTAGGGAAGTTGCACTTAACATCAAGTGACCCACACACTTTTCCCCTGCGTGACAATCATCAACTACTTAATCCTAATTTCTTTTCACTTGGTCCAATATCTTATGATTCAAAACTCTATATTATTTTACTAGCATATTTTTGGTTTGAAAATAAAATTTCAATCCAGAAATTTACGTGAAGTTATACAAGCCACTAAGATTTTAAAAGGTTTGTGAGATACATAAAGCATTATAGACAAAAACTGAGTTACTTATAAGGGTCCCAAGATGAGTCCTTAATACCTTAATAGATATAGTTAATGAAGTATATATACCTGCATTGCCTTATTTTAAGATTTTATTTATTTATTCATGAGAGATAGAGAGAGACAGAGACAGAGACACAGGCAGAGGGAGAAGCAGGCTCCATGCAGGGAGCCTGATGTAGGACTCAATCCTGGGACTCCAGGATCACGCCCTGGGCCGAAGGCAGGCACTAAACCGCTGAACCACCCAGGGATCTCCTGTATTGCCTTATAAACAAAGAATTAGTTACAGGCAGCTCTCTGCAGAAATTCTGATATACGTGGAACTCAAATGAAAAGTGCTTATGCTTGTGAACTTCTCTACGTAGGAGAGCCCCACCACTAACAGTCTGCAATCTGCCTGCAAACAGCACTTGCATTTTTTTGATTAGTTGTGAAACAAACACATGCATACATTCTTTTTGGGCAGTTCATTTTATTACAGCTTTTTACTCTTGATCTGAGTTTAGAAATGTACAGTGTCAAATTCTATTTTATTAAAAGGAAACTAAAATTTTGAAATTGCTCCCCACTCTGTTATACACATGATAGCAACTCATACCTTCTTTCCAATTTAAACAATTAGTAAAAAAAAATTTTAATTAAAAAAATTAAACTCACTGAGACCTGTACATTATTGTTCACAAACTGTAATGTATGCAAAATAGCTTTGCTAAATAAGAAAACCCATATCAAACAAACATCTCCAAGACTCAAAAAGCACACATACAATTATACATTTTTATCATTTTATTAGGAATAATTCCAAATGGGTTATGAAGAAAACTTATTGAGTTTGATGAGTTTTCCAAAAACTCTTAATGAAGATATGTTCACCAATAAACAATAAAACATCAGCAGAACTATCATATACTGGGCAAAGAGTCAGGCTGATACCAAAAAGCAACATGCAACATAAAAAAGATACAATATAAAGGAAGACAATCTGCTGGGTATTAAAAATCATCTCAATATGAACTCTTTGCAACCAGCACAGAACTAATGAGCTATCAAATCCAAACCACACTAAGGTAAGCTTGGCTGATGAAAGCCAGGATTCATTAAGGGGAGAAAAAATAGAAGTTCCTCAGTGCAAGAGATCTGAATAGTGTTTTGGAGCATTTCCCTGGCTGGTACAAGCAGTATTAGAAAATCTTTTTGGCAAGGGAGAAAAATAAATACAAATGGAATGCTACATTTTTTAAATCAGCAGACTGTCCCAGGAATGATAAAGGTATCAGTAAAGTAGCAAGGGAATAACTTTAAAACATCATTTCTTGTGGGCTCAAAAAACATTCAAAACGGATTTAAAGGTGTCACAATAGCTATGTCCAGGCATTTAGGCTTAAGGGAAGTAAAATTAAAAGAGGACACTTTTTTCCCAAGTTAAGGAGAATTTCTTTAAAACCAAGCATATTGCTAAATAGCAATATTATACTTGGTAAACAATTGGCAACAAAATAAGTTTAAACGCTGTAATATTCTGCCCAAACCAGTCCCAGATACTGTTTAATAACCAAGATGCAAACTAATTTTGTTGTAACAAGCCTAGACCAATTCTATCAAATGTGTCCTTGGTTAGATATCCAGTTTCATTTAACGTTTTGAAAGCTCATTTGACAGCCAGTCAAGTCCCTCATACAGACCAGTTCCTTGTGTAGCACAAGTGGCTTGAACATACCACTGTAAAGAAAGAACAAGAAAATACTTGATTAACAGAAGACTATATATAACCAGTCTTTAAAATTTCTTTATCAGAAAATTAAATATTTCCAACTGCCCGACAGTAATATTTAGTCAGCAGTTACCATAAATGTAAAGAAACAAAAAATTAATATTAAAACTATAGGAATAAAGGAGTAAATAAAGTTAACATCTCACAAATAATTACTTTTGTATTTAATGATCTCAACAACAACTGTATTGATTGAAAATGTTCTCATACACATTTCTCACAAAACTCCGGTCACATTTAAAGCTACTCCTACCCAACTCATTAGATTTAATCAACAAGCTACTCCTTAATCTGAAAAGAACATTGATAGGAAGATTAGTAACTAATTAAGTACCACCAGGTCCTTTTAACCCTCTTTTCCTAAGTTCAGAGTACAGGAGGCAAAATTTTGAAATGAGTAGGAGCTGCTATTAGGAGCAAGCTTTCCAGATAACTGCACTCTGATCTCATGCATTCCAAAAAGTTTCACTCTTGATAAAATGGTAATGAATGTCATGCCATGAAATGTTAACAAAGAACAAGAAAAAGATCTAGAAAAAAAAAAAAGAAAGAAAGAAAAAGATCTAGAAAGCAATTTAATCACCTTTAAGAGACAGTTTATTTTTATTACTTTTCTTCACTGACCAGTTTCATTCCGCCATATAATAAAGACTTTGTTTTAATATTGTACAAAGTCAATACAAGTAAACTCTGCTGCCAATTATTTGAATACCAAACAACTCAGTATCCTCGAGCATTGGGAAAAGGTACAAATTCTTATCTTCACAGCACTGAAAACTGGTATCATTTACATTTTATTTTGTTTAAATCAGCCTGGGACATCTCTAACAGCCTATATACAGTTATTGCCACAGCACAGTATCTGTTTTTGTTGACAACTTAGTGAAAAACTATTGTAAAATACAAGTCACACTATAGTTTGTGATATCATCTTTATATGTAAACCAGTATATTGTGTTTTGCCAGTATTTAAATCACTGATCTAAAACAAGTTAATGGAGAGTAAGTATAGTATTTCCTTTAATTTTAAGTTGAAAACTTGTTTAATGTCATAACTATAGTTCAAAAGCTTTTAATGTTAAAAAGTAAACAATATAAAACTGTATTATCTAAAATACAGCTGCAAAAATACTACAGTTTTAATAAGAAAACTGAATTACAAAATACTTGCTGCACAGCTATTTAAAAGATATAAAATTAAAGTTAACGATATCAATAATCTTTAGATAATACAATTCTCATAAAGTATATCTACCGATACGAAATATTTTAAGGATAAAGTTAACAAAAATAAAGGTATCTAAACATTTGGATCCTTAAAACATAAATATTAAAAGTTAAAAAAAGGAGAGGTGCCTGGGTGGATCAGTCAGTTAAGCGTCTGACTCTTGATTTTTGGCTCAGGTCATGATATCAAGCCTGGTGGCAGGCTCTGTGCTGGCCATGGAGCCTGCCTGGGATTCTTGATCTCCCTCTACCTCTCTCTCTTTAAAAAAATGTTTTTAAATTTTTAAAAAGTAGATGATATTAACATAGTTTGAAAACTTGAACACACATTTATAAAAGCCTGAAAGGGTTCATGTCTATAAGAGTATATTACTGTATTTCTTTTAAAATGATGTGCTCTTTATCTGTTCAAAAGGGACTATTACTTAATATGTACTTCAAGTGAATACCTGCTTAAACAACTGCAGTAATTCTAATAATCAAGGTTAATATGAACCTCCAAATACTTACTGTTCTGTTACGAAGAGACTGAAGACCTAATTTATCTGTCATTTCACTGATGGCCATAGCATTTGGCAAATCCTGTTTGTTCGCAAAAAGCAGCAACACTGCATCTCTCAACTCATCTTCCTGAAGCTGGAAATAAAAGCTAAGATGTTAACTAACAAACTGGAACTCAATAAATGTGACTAACTAGGTAAAACATTGTCTTCCTGTATATACCACTTAGTCAACATTCAATGCATTATTAAACATCAACCTAATTTCACTAAACTTCAGACACACTTAAATCTCACATCCTTCAATTTTTAAATCCCAAGCAAATAACTATATGCCTTTCAAGGAAAGCAAAACTATTTTTCAAATCAATCATCCTATACTCCATTAAGGTAAACCACTCATTTCAGCTTTCATGATCATTCATTAAAACTCAGGATTGGCAAAAAGACAAGAAACACATGTGGAAATAAAGTATTTATGGCAGAATCTTATGGTACTCAGTAGTAAAAGTATTTAGAGGATTCTTTTTGAACTTTTCTTTCCAGCCAGTTGGACTAGACAAGAGTAGGACAATACAAGGATTGGGCAGTATCGTGAAAAAATACAAGAGTATAATAATAAATATTACAAGGGTAAATAATAAGCAATAATATAAAAAGTAAAAAAAGTAAATACAAGAGTAGAAGCTAATAGGAATGAGAACTGACACATGATACAACATGGATAAATGCTGAAAACTTATACTAAGTGAAACGTATCAAAAAGTTTAAAAAGACCACCTATTGTAGGATTCTATTTACATGAATGCCTAGAATAGGCATATGTATATAAAGTAAATTAGCAGTCGTAAGGGCTGGGGGTATGGGGCAGAGTGGGGAAAGAATGGGGAATAAATACCAATTGTTCTAGAGAATTTCTTTTTGGGTCAATGAAAATGTTCTAAAATGATATCGTGGTAATGTCTGCACAATTCTGTATACTAAAAACCAATGACTTACATATTTTAAATGAGTGAACTTTATGGTTCTGTGAATTATACCTCGATAAAGCTGTTTACGAAAAGAGTAGAGGGGGTGCTATTTAGCTCATCAAACTACCAATGACTTAGTTACACATATACTGGCACAACGGTTTTACAAACTGCAATATAGTTTTAGAGGCTATGAATGAGAATTAAGATTTCATTTCAGTAAACATTTTATGGCTATCCAAGTTTGAAAGCATGACAGTACCTCTAGCAAGGTTCCTCAAATTTTCACAATTAAATACAGTTGGCCCTTGAATAACACTGAGTTTGAAGTGTGTGGGTCAACTTATACATGAACTTTTTTGCTGTACATTACTGTAAATGCATTTTCTCTTCCTTAACTAACATTTTTTCTCCAGTTTATTGTAAGAATACAGTATATAATTCATATAACATTCAAAATATGTGTTAATCAAGTGTTATTGGGAAGGGCAAGAATAACCCTATTCATTAAAGCATTTTTTGTGCAAGAGATAAATCTAAAATGAAAGTTATTTCAATAAAATACAACTGATGGTTGAAAAAAAAATTCAAAATGTGGATATCCTCTTCTAATTTTTCTAGTATTTTAGTTGACTGACAAATGCACACAAGTATTCCAAATGAGAGTTGGGACTGCCAGGAATGTTGTAGAAAAAATGTCCATATTCAGTGGAAAGCTCAATTAGGTGTCTTTTTGAAACCCTTCCAAAACTAAGATTTTCAGATTCTCTTAGAGTATGCTAGTCACTTTACTTATCAGATTTTAAATAACGTTACGGTGTTAAACCACATTGTAGTATTACAATACTAAAACTATAAAAAAAAAAAACGCTAAAAAGAATTTTACTTGTTATTTGCTATTTAAATGACATATTAAAGACCAAAACAAAAAGTGACAAAATAGAATTCTTATTAGATCATGGTGAGATTCTTGTCAAGCCATAGAACAGTTTCCTTAAAGGCAAAATCCTCTGCCCATTTAGCTTTACTCCCTAAAATGAGGTTCTGGAACACATACTGAGTAACTGTAGTAAACGGAGTCTCCACTTAGGTTTTGTGGTATGGTCTTTATCTTGCCTGAATTGTCCAAATCATCTGTTTGCTCTTTTCAGTCTGTATTTCTAAAACCTTACATTCTAAAGTTTGTCTTATTTGTAATCTCATCTTTCCATCATCAAGCAGTTTTTCCTTCAAATCCCAAGACTCCTGGTGTGATTTCATTATTAATTTAGCTTTAATAACATGTTTCATGTTATCCATGATCACACTTGGGGTTAATTTACTCTAGTTTTTTTGAAGTGCAGTTGAAAGTTGCATCCTCTCTAATGAAACCTTCATTTCAAAAGCAATTTTCAACTCTTCCAACTTCATTTTCCAGGTCTTCAATTTTAGCTTCAATTCACTTATTTTGCATGATTTGTTCTGGAGTTTTTTCATTTGTAATCAACCACTGATTTATATTCCAAGAGTTACTGTTTTGTCTGTGCTCTCAGTCTGAGTGGCAGGGTCAAGAGGTCCGCGGGATGTACCACCTGGGCACCAGCGACCTGTGCTGGCCCACCTTCCCTGCCTCCCACTCCAGAGTTGGAGGGCTTGATGACTGCTTGCTATTTGGGTTGTAGTCAATTACAACTGGCACGAAGAACTGCCACCTAGGACAGGAAGGTTTGACCTCAGGAGGCAATATTCCCACCACCCAATTGTAGCCAGAAAAAGCAGAAGTTTTTGAGGACTCAACAGTTTTATGTGGATTTTCAACTGTACACACATGGTAGGTGGGCCATGAGTCGGCACTCCTAAACCCCCATGTTGCTCAAGGGTCAACTGTATGTGGAAATAATCTGATACATGGTAAAGCCAAAATACCATCAACCAAAATGGTACTACCTTCAGGTGGAATTTTTTACCATAGCTACTATTATGATATATCTCAAAGTGTGTATTTTGTAGGTACAAAATGGAGGAAACTGAACCCAATGATCTTGGGAACAAGGAATCTGAATCAAGATTCCTAGATCACAAAAGTTCTAAAACTATAGATTTCTTATCTATTAAATAAGTGGAGACATCCTCAATCAGAGACATATCACCCCTGGAGCATGCTAAAAACAAGGTCAGCCTTCCTTCCAACATAAGGAGGTAGCTACTCTTCTGTGTGTTTTACATGCATTCTTAAGAACCTGTGATGACAGTTCCTCAAGGTTCTTTCTAGCTGTGAAACAATTGATTTGGTGTAATCTAATCACAGCAAGATGTACCAATCACTAATACCACCATGTCACCCTGAAAAACACATCTTAGAAATGATAAATTTCAAAAATATTCTTACCATTTTCTGCAGTTCTTCAGCTCCCTCCTGAATTCTTTCACGATCATTACTATCTACCACAAAAATAAGACCCTGGGGAAAAATTGTTTAAATAAATTGCAACAGTTAATCTTAAAGGAGACACTAAATATAAAACATAAGTACAGGCAGAAGAACCATACTGAGTTAAATGTTAGGAAGACAATGTCTCCTTATTAAAAGAAAAAAAAAAAACTAAATAAATAGGGTCCTAAGTACTAAAAATAGATTTGAGCACTATTTGTGATTTTAACTTACATTAGGAAAAAAAAAAAAAAAAAGTAGAGATGCCTGGCTGGCTCAGTTGGTTAAGCATCCAACCCTGAATTTCGGCTCAGTTAAGATTTCAGGGTTATGGGGTCAAGCCCCACATGGGGCTCCACAGACAACAGTCTGCTAGAGATTCTTTCTCTTCCTCTCCCACTGTCCCTCCTTCCATTCACATGCATGTGCTCTCTCTAAATAAATAAAATCTTAAAAGAAAAATCTTACTCCTAAACAACTGATCATTTTTCTCAACTTACTCTATGAATTAAATTTTATTCCTCTTCACTTACATGCTAAGTGCAGGTAAGTGTAAGTAGCAAAATGGTCAGTAAGTGGGAACAAAAGGAAAAAGAATCAACCAAAGATGCACGAATTCACTGATTAAATTGGCATATTCAGTAAAAGGCATACACAAAGTTCTGGGAGAGGGGTACACAGTTTTTGTAGGCTTCATGTGGAAGTCAGTCCTGTTCCACAAAGTTGTTGAGTTGATTGAATAAATTCTTTTATTTTTATTTTTTAAGTAAGCTCTAGACCCAACGTGGGGCTTTCATTCACAACCCTGAGATCAAGAGTCACATGCTCTACAGACTGAGCCAAAAAGGTGCCCCCAAATATGAAATTCTTCACAAAAAGAAATTCTTATAGTTATTCACAAACATTAGAATTCTACAGTAGAAAACAAACGAACTAACGAAAGCAGTTAAGACTTCTAAAAACCTCCAAATGGAAAGTATAATATTTTCAACTAGAAATAGGGAGGGCAGATTACCTTGATAGGTTTGTTCAAATCTATTTCTATTAATATATTAATACTAAAGTGATTAATTTAAGTATTACTGTCCCCACAACCATGACCACTGAAGTATTTTTGATCATTCATCACTTATCACAAACTCAAACTGTCTTGTGCTCACTTATTTATATAAATAACTAGATTAAATCTACCAAGAGCATAAAATCATCTTCGGTCAAAGAGCTACATCATTTTGTATTTACCCCTTAATAGCACCATTATAGTACTGAGCTTGCCAGGGGACCTAATATTTATTTTAGGCTATGGTCATTAAATAACAATTTCCTTTAGTCTAGTAAATTTCAAACCCATTTCCTTTGACTTTGCTGGAAACCATCATTTTAAACCTCCTAACCTTAAAAAAAAATAAACCTCCTAACCTTTGAAAATACTTTTGGTGCTATAAAAGCCAGTATGGCATACGGGAAAGATATCCAAATTCAAATCTAAAGACTTATTACAGAAATAACCTCATCTTAGAATATGCCTCCTCTTCTATAAAAATAAAACCATGCCAGCCAACTGTACAAGCCTGTTAAATGTAACCATACACGTATGAAAGAATCTAGCATTGCACTTGAATTATCACAGGCATTTAGTAAATGTTGTCTCCTCCTTTCCTACTGCAAAAGCTATTCTTTTTTAAAATCTATCCCTCTACAAGAGGCAATGCCTCCAAAAGGGATCTAATTTTATCTGGACTAATAGTCCATTTTTATTCTGTTTTAAAATGTAGATAATGCTCCTTGTTCCAAAATAATACTATTGAGAAAGAAGTATTTCAGTAATAAATTCAAAGTTGTTCACTTCCTGGGACCACCTAGAAATAAGAGTGTAGAAAACATAAGATTCTAAAGATTAAGTTTGGCTACAATAAGAAAAGTCTACTTAAAAGTCCAAGTATTTGCTTAATTATTTAGGACAGCAAAGTAATTGGGATTATCTAATGAGGGATGAGGAATTTACTACAATAATCACTGTGTCCTGGCTTGTAAATAGAAATTAGAAGCATGGTTAAACATTATTCATTTCTTTTAAATTTTATAGCTAAAAGAACTGATCAGGAATGCTAGAAAAGCTGGTGTTAAGACCTAAACTGAGATTATATCAGATAGCATAAAACTTTCTCCTGTAGACATGAGTTCTCTAGGAAGAAGTACTTGGACTTTTAATTATAAGGTGATCCAGTGATCTAAAGAGGCCAGGAATGGATCTAATCTCAATTAAGAACTCAAAAGTAAACGGGGCACTTGCGTGGCTCAGTCAGTTAAATGTCAAACCCTTATTTTTATTTTGGCTCAGATCATGATCTCAGGGTTGTGAGACCGAGCCCCATGCTGGGGATTAAGATTTTCTGTCTCCCTCTCCCTCTGCCCTTCCCTGCCACACACATGTGCATACTTTCTTTTCTCTCACTCTCAAAAAAAAAAAAAAAAAAAAAAAGACTAGGGTTAGTTACTCTTAGTCAAAAATCACAAATTAAGGATGAGCAAAATTTCACTTCATCCCTTATTTTACTTTAAAAACGCGTTCCCTAAAAGAAATGACTATGACTTACTTTAAAATAATTCAAAAGGTAAGAGAGGAACATCAAACAAACAATATTGGCCATATCCAAATAATTGAAGTTGGGTAACAGGTATGTAGAACTTTGTTATTCTCTCTACTTTTGTGCTCATTTGACAATTTCCATAATAAGGTTTTCTAAACTATGTGATTTATATCAAAATAGCTTTTCTAATCACAGTTAATGAACAGAAATATTCTAACTTTTAAATTAAAAAAAGCATACCACTTATTTAACAGGACACACACACTACTTAAACCTGGTAGTTCTACCAACTCACCTAGGGTATATTCACTGCCACCTGGTGGCAACATACCTCACTTGCATGCTCTGTTTTAAGAGTTGAAGAACATGAATTACATCTGCAAACCTCAAACATAGGAAGTACTTGTAATATCACATACTGCCTAAAAAAATGTATTTATTAACTCCAATAGTAAACAAAAACTGATGAGAAACCTCTCCTATGGCAGAAAACACAACTGAGTTGGAACAAGGTTAAAGAGAAATATAAAATATAGAATAAGAACTGCCTCTCCAGTCCTAGTAAGTCATTCCAAGCTTCAGCTTGCTCCTATTTAAGAATTAGACTAGAGCAGTGGTTCTCAAGAAGGCAGAATTTTGTCCCCAGAGAATATTTTGCAATATGTGGAGATATTTTTGGTTACCGCAACTGGGTGTTGGGTGGGGTTTGCTACTAGTGGGTAGAGGCCAGAGATGCTGCTAAACATCCTACAATGCAGAGAATCTCCCCTTGTCCAACAATAAAGAGTTACTCAGCCCGAAATGTCAACAGTGCTCCTGTTGAAAAAACCTTTTTTTTTTTTTTAAAGATTTTATTTATTTATTCATGAGAGAGAGAGAGGCAGAGACACAGGAGAGGCAGGCTCCTCGCAGGGAGCCCAAAGCCCAAACATTCAACCGCTAAGCCACCGGGCATCCCAAGATTTATTTTATATTTTAAATTTTTTTTTTTTTTTTTTTTTTTTGTGATAGTCACAGAGAGAGAGAGAGAATGAGGCAGAGACACAGGCAGAGGAGAGAAGCAGGCTCCATGCACCGGGAGCCCGACGTGGGATTCGATCCCAGGTCTCCAGGATCGTGCCCTGGGCCAAAGGCAGGCGCCAAACCACTGCGCCACCCGGGGATCCCTTATTTTATATTTTAGAAAGAGAGAGGGACACCTGTGTGGCTCAGTGGTTGGGTGTCTGCCTTTGGCTGGGGGCATGATCCTGGAATTCCGGAATCAAGTCCCACCATCCAGCTCCCTGCATGGAGCCTGCTTCTCTGCCTGCCTGTGTCTCTGCCTCTCATGAATAAATAAAATCTTTAAAAAGAGAGAGAGAGAGAGCGCGTGCGTGCGTGTGAGGGGCGGAGGGAGAAGGATAAAGGAATCTCAAGCAGACTCCGAGCTAAGTGTAAAGCCCAACTCAGGGCTCTATCTCATGACCTCAAAATCGTGACCCAAGCCAAAACCAAGAGTCAGATGCATAACCGACTACACCACCCAAGCACCCCAATATCTTTTTTCCTTAATGTATTTTAGTAAGGTAAACACTTGATGCTAAATGAAGGATTATTAATTGCTGTTTATTCATTAGAAATTACAATGACAGTAACAAAGAACTTACTTTCCAGACTAAGAATGAAACCAACAGTACTACGGAAGAGACACCTAATTCAACCTTGAGAATCACCCCCTCCTAATCTTCCAAAATATTGTTATGATGGCTATGTAACTTTTCCACCCTGGGTAATTTAGCCTTCAAATGCATGACTGAGAGTTCATTGAGGAATACAGAAGTAGTGATAAGAAGAATGCCAACTCATACAGTAAACACCAACACCCAGTTAAACGTAGATATCAAAAGAAACTTTAAAGCATAAAACACATAAAGAAAAGTTATACAAACTATACAGCATTCCTTACCTGGGTATTTTGGAAGTAATGCCTCCAGAGAGGCCTAATTTTATCTTGACCACCAACATCCCATACTGTGAAACAAATGTTCTTATATTCTACTGTTTCCACATTAAAACCTACAAAGAAAAAAAAGACAATTGTGCAAAACGTCATTAAGAAAATATACTCCGTAATCAACAAATTGAATAAACCTAAGCCAGTTATAATGATAGATATATGTCATAGCATACCTGTCCAAACCCTGTACCTAGAATGTACAACACCAATGAACTCCAAGGTAAACTATGGACTTTGGATGATTATGTCAATGAGGTTCATCAGCAATACAAACGTACCACTCAAGTGAGTGACACTGATAAAGGGGGAAGCTATATATATACTTGGGGGCAGGGAGTTTATGGGAAATCTCTGTGCCTTCCTTTCATTTTTTTGTGAACATAAAGCTGCTCTAAAATAGTAAAACCTTTAAAATTTTTCAAAATTAAACCATACTCTATTTCATTTTACAATATATCATTATGACATAAATTAGTCATCTGTAAACTTTCTTACCAATGGTAGGAATGGTGGTGACTATCTCCCCTAACTTCAGTTTATACAGAA